>NC_047042.1:70855268-71455268 GCF_011762595.2 Tursiops truncatus | reverse complement strand
GAATGAAACTATTGAAATGATTCTAGCCTTGTAATGCTAGGAAAGATGCCCACCAACATGTTCTGTTCTGGAAAGTGAGACAACTGTGTAACATTTTATCAGTTTAATTACCAACTCCATTTAAACAGAACTCCCTGGGGAAGGTAGAATTTGAATCTTTACAGTGTACAATTATCTTCACCCAGTCAGTGCATAAAATGAACTACACTGTTCCCGGTTCTCAGTTCAAAATTTTTTTAAATGTTTTAAGATATAAACACAGCATGTGAGCAAACATTGTTTGCTGCTGGATTGTTCAAAAATGTATTCACACAAACAATTGTTGGGATAATTATTAATGCTAAAAATATTCAAAGTTGCAGTGACTCTGCATTTGAAGTCTAGTATGTGTCATTTGTTTTATTCATGATAAACAGATCATTTAGCTGGAAAAATCCCATCTGCTTAGATATATCTCTTATTATTTATGAGAACCATGTTTAGGAATGCAGGCAGCACATGTGCATAATTAATCCTGAAGAGAATTAGACATTGTTTGATTCACAGCTGAATGCAATTAGCATTAGGAAGTTTACATATGTTGGCAATAACACAGATTAGCAACTAAAGTGCTTGTTAAAAAATTTAACCTGAGGCTGCTGGAGCAGACCTCTCTTAATGATGCTTTAAATGTTGTTGATGAAGTAATAATCAATTTTGTTTTATAAATAGTAAATCAAGAATTTAGGTCTAATTAGCAGTGCTACAGATCACTTCACTTACATATCAGATGTACTTGTGATGTGTGCTATGAACTTTCTCGGAGTCTTGTGTGCAAACAGTTGTTATGGGGAAGACGTGAACCTTTCTGGAAAAAAAGAAATCATTTTCCACCTAGAGAAGAGTGAGGCATCTACCTTTTGGAAGGACTTCGTTGGAGATGTTTAGCAGGAGAGCTCTGTCTTTGTCTCTCTGCAGATTTTAATTGCGAGAGAGAGAGAGAGAGAGAGAGAGAGAGAGAGAGAGAGAGAGAGAGAGAGAGAGAGAGAGAGAGGGAGAGAGAGGGAGGGAGGGAGGGAGAGAGAGGGAGGGAGGGAAACAATGCCCTTTCTTCGCAAGCAGAGCCATTAGGCAGCTTTACAGACTGTGAAACGGAGTCATCTAATGGGAAGGGAGGAGAGAATGAAACTGAGGAAAATGAGGCCGAATGTAAAATTGAGCTATAATTGTTTGTACTTCAACTTTGAGAAGTTCACCATTAATTAAAACGTTTCTGCACCACTCATCACCAGACTGGCAAGAAGGAGGCAAGGCTGTCTGTGAGGCAGCCCTGGATCCTTCAGGAAAGCAAGCAAGGCCTTTAAGGAGGGAGGAAACATCTCCAGCACACAAAGGCTGTAGAGTCACCAGAAGGCAGGGTGGTCAACCTCACGTGACACTTTTCACACAGCCCTCAGATAGGATTCTGGCTCTTCCTGTGCCTCATTATAAATTAGTATTGTAAGTTTTCAGAATCAATGGGGATATAGACACAATTTATTTAGGAAACATTTACCCTATTTCATAGAGTCTGTCTCACATTTCTTTTTTCACATTTTAACATCTCTGAAATGTGGGTGCCTCTCACAATGATGCCATCCTAGAGTTAACTGACAACTTTCTTTCTTAAAATAATGGATTTTTTTCCATAAAATAATACGAATAGCATCTTAGCTTCAATTAAATATAGAACTGAATGCCTCTTCTGTGCCAGGCACTGTGCTAAGGATGAGGAATAAATGAGATGGAATAGAATACAAAAGGAGTATAATAAAGGTATGTACAATGAACATGCTTGAGATTGAACTTGCAGAATGCTAACTGCATTTACTTAGTGGCTTAACAAGTATATGAACATGAAGTCTTGTAACAGGGTCATGCATTAACACCCAGTGTCGTTATAGTGACTCTTTTCTGGATGATAAAAAAAGTCAGTGGATGGATGTAGAATGTAAGCTCTGTGGGCGTGGGGAGTTTTGTCTGTTTGTTCACTGCAGTGTTCCTATTACTGAGAACAGTGCTTGGCACATGGAGCCACTCAATAATTACTCACTGAATGAAGACCAAACCAGGCCAAGTGTTGGCTTTGCCCTGGGAGCAAAATAGTTTGGTTTTTTGTGGGTTTTTTTTGCAGTACGCGGGCCTCCCACTGTTGTGGCCTCTCCCGTTGCGGAGCACAGGCTCCGGACGCGCAGGCTCAGCGGCCATGGCTCACGGGCCCAGCTGCTCCGCAGCATGTGGGATCTTCCTGGACCAGGGCACGAACCCGCGTCCCCTGCATCGGCAGGTGGACTCTCAACTACTGCGCCACCAGGGAAGCCCGCAAAGATAGTTTTTATACTTGTAAATGGTTGAAAACAAAAATCAAAGGAAGAGTAATATTTTACGGCATACTAAAAGTGCAGAAAGTTCAAATTTCTGTGTGTGTAAATAAAGTTTTATTGGCACACGTCCACACTCATTCACATTTTGTGTGTGACTGTTTTCTCACTACAAAGTCAGAGCTGAGTTGTTGTAAAAGTGACCTTAGGGCCTACAAAGCCTAAAATATTTACTATTTACAGAATAGTAGATATTGGCACCTACAGAAAAGGTTTGCTTAGCCCGAGACTAAGCTATTGTTGTCAGAGAGATAAGCTCTCAGGAGATCAGGTCCAGCCCGGAAGTCCTGTGTTCTCACCAATTCCTGCTCATGGAATCACCTCCTGTTCCTCAGCCCACTGGTTGAGGAAGCTTGAGCATCATCACTGATTACATATGTGATGACAGGGAAGCTGAACTCCATTCCCAGCCCCCTCACATACATCCCCTGCAATTGCCCTTGACCTTCATAAAATTAAATTAATTTTGGCTCTCCTAGTAGAAATGCAGAAGCTGAATTGTATATTTAAAGCTTCATGATAATACCTCCTGGTACATGTTCCAATTTGGTGCAACTTGAATCCATTTAGCTTCTATCCAAGAAGGCCGGTTATAGAAAGAAAGTACCAGCTGAATTTCATTATCAAAATACTGTGTGTTATGTGGTCTTCAGATGCAAACCTGGGGGAGTGTTGCACTTTTAATTAAAGATGATCAGTTCTGAAGGTCCTCTCCTCATTCACATCTGCTCTGTGCTAGATGTTTTCACTTGGCCACTGAGAGTACAATGATTATAAAAGAATCACAAAGCATGGACAGACAGGCAGGGAGCCAACACAGTCTGAGAGTATCTGAGATCAGGGCAATGTTGCAAGTGAATCAGCTGTTCAAACGTGGTTCCCCTGGACCTTGGTCCAGTCACTGACAGTACATAGAAAGTAACCTTTAAAGGGAAGGCATATAGGCATGGGTAGAGAAAGGACATGTGTTCATTGTAATGCTCTAAGTTCTCTTCCCCCTTTCACCTCTCAGCGGCACAACCTGCTAGAGACAGGAGCTTATTCTGCATGCAAACAGAGACACAACTATCCCGTGATTACAGGCTTGCAACTCTCTAAGCACCATCACCCAGTACCGCACACTTATCACCCATAAATATTTTAGTATAAATTAGTAAGATCAGAACTCTCTAAGAACACAGAGCTGAGAAAAGAAACAGGATTGCAAACAAAAGTTTTGAAAAGCTCGATCAAATGTCAAAGTTGAGGGCATGGGGTGTTGTCAACAGGCCAAATCTACAGTCATTTGTTGGGAAGCTGTTGAGTAATCAACATGTACCTAGAAAGAGATGCTAAAACTTGGAGGAAGAACATTTGTTATAGAGACTACTAAGTGCCCAGTACCCATTTCCCCTTCTGCCTTTTAGTTACACACACACACACACACACACACACACACACACAGAGTTTTAGCAGGGAATGTGTCAACCCACTAGACAGTTTCTCACCTTCCTTATTGTTAAGTGTGCCCATGTGTCTAAATTCTGGCCAATGAGAAGTGAACAGAGATAATATTTGCAGTTTCTATACCACACCCCTTAAAGGAGGCTTCTTATTCTCCACTGTATCTCTTTTCTCCTTCCTGTGTGCAAGAATAAGGATATGGTACTGGTAATCTAGGATATTAATCTGCTAATCGACAGGCTGGATGCCTTAAACAACAGAAATATATTTTCTCACAGTTCAGGAAGCTAGAAGTCCAAGATCAAGGTGCCATCAGGTTTGGTTTCTGGTGAGGGCTCTCTTTCTCACTTGTAGATAGCTGCCATCTCACCAAGTCCTCACATGGCCCTTCCTGTGTGCACAGAGAGAGAGAGAGAGAGAGAGATCTGGTGTCTCTTCCTCTTTTTATAAGGACGCTAGTCCTATGGGATTAAGGCCCCATTTCATTTAACCTTTACTACCTTCTTATAGGCCCTATCTCCAAATACAGCCACATTAGGTGTTAGAACTTCAACATAGGAATTTGGGGAGGGGTACAAGTCAGTCCATAAGAGCCAGCTTTGATGAATCCCCTGGGTGATGGTGAAGCACCATGATGGAAGACACCTGGGTCCTGGATGACTTCTTAACGTAGAAATAGAAGTGTGGAACCTCTTTGGACTGCTCACCACCCTCAGGACTGTTCTCTCTCAGCCACTGGGTTTCTGGATGTGTTTGTTATAGCAGCTGTATCTTAACTAACAAAGTGTGAGAGAAGAGAGCCAAAAGATCCTTTCTCTTACTTTACAACTCGGCTTGGAGAAAAAAAACAGAACAGGTCATCCATCGTCTTATATGAAACTCTTTTTGAATGTGCTTTGACTCCAATTAGTACTAATCTAATTATATTTAAATAGGCAAATGCTTAGAAATCACAGTCTCATCTTCATGTAACAACTCTCTATCTAATCTGTTGCAGTAGAATTAGTTTTGGTCCTAATTTGTGATAGATGTGGAACTACCAAAGGTATAAATTCAGATATTTATATTAATTATATTTCTCGCCAAGATCATGTTGCCAACTTGAAAGACTGTGCTCATTTTTTAAAATAGATACCTCTGTAAAAATGCAATAACTTGTGATGAAATTAAAGGACTTCATGAAAACTCCTTCTTTAGAATCCTTACAAAAGAAGGGAGTTATTGGGTTTCTTTTTGGAATAATAGAATCTTCTAAAAGTAGGTTATGGTGGTGGTTGTATAATTCTGTGGACATACTTAAAACCACTGAACTGTATTCTTTAAATGGGTGAATTACATACATGTAATATGTGGGAAAACTAAGTGAAAAACTCTACAACTTCAAAATTATATTTCAGGAATAAAAAATGCATGAGGAGCACTAAGAAAACCAAGTCAGCCTTTGCTCTGGTATAGAGTTATCCTGGTGGAGCCAAACAGCTCTGTGTATCTGGAAAAAGGGATACTGAAGGGGCCCTGTGGCATGCATGGGAGCTGGACTGAAAGCCAACGTTTCCCTACAGAGGTCACTAGGTTAAACATGTAATCTCCAGAAGACAAGAGACATGTAGCAATGGGGGTCTTGGAACCTACACAATCTATGTTCTGCCTTCAGACAGGTCCCTCACACGATGGACACAACACCCACACACACTCCCACAAACTCCCCCCCACACACACACATCTTGTTTATTTGGTTCCCTAGGTTTTTTTTCTTGGAGATGAATATTAATTAAATACTTTTATCAAACCAGTTGAATTAATTGGCCCCTTCTATACTTTATTCTGAATTTGATACTTCTGAATAAATGAAAGTCTTTATGTCTTTGCGGGGAGGGGAAATCCTCAGTCCCAAGCAACGATTTAGTTGTAGGGATTGTTGAGACTCATGTCTTCTTAACCTAAGTATCTAGTTTGCCTTCACCTGTATGTTTATTCTTTTTTATCAGTGTTGGTGTAAGTCACGATTGGAGCATCTTAGAAAGTTTTGTAATTTTCACATTTCACTTCTAGCTTAATTCCTTTTCTTATGTCTTCTCTAGATCTAGAGAACAGCGGGTCATTATTTTTCTATACAGTTCTTGAACTGTGGGTACTGTTAGACCTTTCTCTTGGCTAATAATCCTGTTCCTTTGCTTAAACTTTCCTTTATAACTTTTATTTCTCAACCCTTTAACAACTTTCATTGAGGTCCTCAGTTGACATAAATAGTCATTTTCACTTTTTTTTTCCTCTGCATGATTATTTGAAACAGTATTTCTAAGAAAAAAATTAACATACCTTTAAATGGTTTTACACTATGCACATTACAAGGTCTAAAGAAATACACTCCCAAGATTCAAGAAGACTGGTAATTACTTTTGAAAACTTAGACTCAACTATGTAGCTCCAGAAAATGGGATAAAATAAAACATGTGGGTTTTATTTGTCGGAACAAAAAGATTTGCCATGATAATTACAATTTGGCAAGTCTATTGTGAGGCCCCTGGGGTGGGAAAAAAAAACCCTACAGCCTATATGGGGTAATAGAAACAAGAGCAATAACCAGCGTGGGCTATTATAGGCAGAAAAAGTCACTCAAAAAACAAAGTCCTCCGTTCTTTAACAAAATTACAAAATTAGTAGGTGAAGGAAACGTATTTAGTTTAATGCACCTGGTCAGCCATAAAGCTTTCAATAAAATTTTACCTCGAAATGCAATTCCAATTATCTTATGAAAAAAGAAGAATAATTTTTGAGACAACTAAAACCTTTTACCTAATAAAGTGCCTACAAAAGGTATTGAAGCCTAATATCAGGCAAGGGAATATGAGAAGTGGGCTTACTTCACTGTTTAGAGAACAAGGGGATACATGTGGCATAGCTGCAGCTACCTCTCCCTACTGACCTTCCCCTCAAAGACCAGAGCTTTAGTCTCTGGGGGGAAAAAAAAGCACCAGAAATGTGAGAGTCCAGGACATCAAGCATTTTTGAGGGTAGACATAATGCAGGGGGTCACATGCTGCATGGTATCATGTATCATGTGACCCCCTGGGACCCCCAGAGTGTCATGCCTGCAGCCAATCTTACACCCACATACCCAACCGCAGGAGATATAGAGGAGTCTTCTCTGGAGAAAATAAAGAACTCCAGTAAAAAGACCCATAGACTCTGACATTTAAAGATCTTCTCACATAAATATCCATGTTGAACATCTTTCCCATACACTAAGAGATGTCATCCAGTTTTTCTTTTTCAATTTGTAAATGTACTTCTTTAGTTTGAATGAACAGCTAAGGAACACCAAATATTTGAGGAGTCTCCAGTACAAAATACAGAGTGACACAGATAAGGAGAGTAAACTGGGAGAAAGTGGAGACAATAAAAACACCAAAGAAAACTTTTATAAACTACTATTATTATCCTGATTGATGAGGGAAGATATCACACCTAGAAAAAAACAGGGTGTTATTAAGAAAAGGAATAATCAAAGAACAAGGACTATTAGAATTTAAAATATGATTACTAGAAAATATTTTCAGAAGGTATGGAAGATAGTGTCAAGGAAATGCCCTGAGTGGAAAAATAAGACAAATCCTATAGGAGAGGAAAAAATAGAGAATAAATTTAAGAGATACAAAATACAGAAATAAAGTGTTGGTGAAAGTCCAGATTGAAACATCTTACAAAGTTTCATAATTTCCTAAAGAAAATAGAGGTGACAAAATCAATTGAGAAGCATTCCACAGAACTGAAGATCATATGTCTCCAAATGGAAAGGGCCAACTAGGGACCAAGCAGAGTAGAGAAAGATCTTCATGAAAGCAGATTGTTAGGAGCTTTCAGAAAAACAGGAATAAAAAAAGATCCTAAGAACTTCTTAAAGAATAGAAGCAAGTCATGGAGAAATGCTTAAGAGCAAGACGTTGTATTGAAATTCTTAAAAGCGACCCTGATCTCCAGAAGACTGTGGCTCGATGCCTACAAAATTTCATTATGAAGGGGTTTCAAAGTTATCAATCATATGTGAAGGTAGACATCCTCAGATAGTCAATATCTAAGATAAATAAATGTGTTTCCTATGCACTCTTTCTTAGGAAAGTGGTAGAAGATATGCTTAGAAATACAGGAGAAAAAAACAAGAAAGAAGATCCAGGAATCAAGGGTTCAAGTACAGGAAACCAGCACAGGTAGAGACCAATATGTCAGCTATGTACCACCCAGAAAGAATGTAGGTTAGAGTGAGAGGTGGAGGGCTGGTGGCGGGTGGAGGTGGGGTAGTACTGCTTAGTGTTTTAGTGTGTTTCAACACTTAGAAAAAACACTCCCATATTTTGGGAGTATTTATTTTAAAAACTACTTCATACCAAATGTAAATGAAAAATAGTTATAGAAAAAGAAGCAAGGAAATAATGATGCAATATTCATGCCAGGAAAAACAAGAAGCTTTATTAGAAGAGGAATGTAATCAAAAGCCATTTTTTGGCCCCAAAGTGAAAAATATTTGTGTAACAATAGTTGTGTTAACACTGATTGTTACCTTAACCAGAAAATTGTAATTTAACTATATCGAGAGATTGGGAGAGATCGTAAGGGAGAGGTAAATTCTATACTTCCAAAACTAAAAGTCAGCATACTATTTCTACAATTATTAAAATAAGAAATGGATATATATTATATATGGAGATAAAAATGAACTCGGGAATTCTGGTACATATATATCTAATATATATGTAGGATATATATAATATATGTGAGTTTCGGAAGCACCTTAAAGGTATTGAAAGTGGTTGTCTTTACAGAGCAGAATAATTAGGTGTTATAGTAAGGACTGTTGGATTGTGTGTTGTAAGCCTTTGAGCACTACTTGCATTTATTATTTTCAGAAAGTTGAACACAATTAAAATCATAAATATAGTACTTATAGGAATAAGTAGGTTTAGAAGATTACACAGAGTTCTTTCCAATTCAGTCAAACTAACTGGTTAGGTTAAGTAGTTACCTTTATCTTTTGACTGGTCAGTGTTTTATTTTTTAATTAAAAAAATTTTTTTGAAGTTTCTGGGAACTGAACATTAAGTAGAACCTCCTGGACAAATTCAGATTTACTTGCAGTTACAATAGGTACATAGATTCGGTGACAATTTTTAAAGTGCTCTTTATAAATATGATGTCATCTTATTAGTTTACATGCACAGAATTTTATATGTTTAACTTGGTTTCCTCAAGTGATTTTGTTTGGCATGTATAGAAATACATATCTCAGTTAAAAAATTAAAACCATATAAAATCCCTGAAGGTATTAGAGGGGCGTCCTGTTCATCTAAAACTTTATGTCTGTATATTTTAGGGCTTCACATCTCTACCCAAGACTTTTCGTCTTCAAATTTTCTTCCCCCTTTTTGATTCTTGTTCCTTTTTGCCCACATGGTGACTCTAAATTTCTCCCAGGCTCTTTAGGACCTCATGTAGCTACCGAGGGCAATTATGGCTAAAAGATACTAAGCTGACAGGAGCTTCAAGAAATGCTGCGAAGCACCAGTCACTGCAAACTCTGAAAGGCACTGTTGGCTCTCGACCTCATGAAGATAAACTTCCCACAAATAGTCTGAGTTGAATATGGACCAAGGCTGGTAGGCATTCAGTATGGACTTGATGTCTGCAGGAGTCAAAGCAAAAAATAAAATAAAATGAGTAAACAGTCACTCAACTTGGTCAAAAATGAGAATTTTCACCAAGAATTGTATGATACAGTACAAAATCTAAGTACACACAAGCAGCTGGTCTATTCACAAAAACCAATAGAGAAAAACATCAAACTGGTTATTTGGCAAGTGGAAAAAAATAATAACCAAAAAGAAAAAAAGTTTCGCTCAGTTCTTTTACTTCACAGTTTTGTTGCATTCTCAGTTCAAACATTGTAAAAATAAACTGCTTTGCCTCAGCTTTTGGAAATACCTGTTTCTGTGTTATTTTTGATGACTTAAAAGGGAGCATACCATTCTGAATTTCACAGTGACCGATGTGTTTGTACCACGAAGAGAATCTTTTATTTCAGGAAGCAGCCAAAAGCAATTAAGGAAGACTGTATTCATCCCAGTAGAATACACCCTGTTAAACTAATTGGAACATTATACACTACAATCTTGGCAAAATGTACCAACTATGAAGAGGTGTCACCGTCTTAATAATTCTATGATGGCCATAGGAGGACAAACAGGTGTTGTTGACAAGTGTTTGATCTTCATAAGTCTGCCACTGTGACAAACTACAAACTATATTTTATCCTCTACTTCTGTGATCCTTCACCCAGATAAGAACCAACACCTGGCATCTTTTCAAATTTTCTTTTTTTTTTTCCTTTTACATCAGTGGCAAAAGTTAAAAAGGTAACATGAAAAGAAAGATGAAACAGGAATACCGTTCAAATTGAAGGACTGTAGTTTCAAGTTTCAATCCTGTATCAAAACATCTCCGCCTTATCTTCTTTTCCAGTCATCACAAATGATGAGTATAAAGAGATACACAAACATCAGTACAATGCTGTGTGTGTACTGCAATCCAAAAATCACAGCCACAAAATTATACCTGACATATCAAAAACCGACAGTCACATCCTCAAGATTTCCTCCTCTCATTCCCATGGACCTTCTTGATTAATAAATCTGACACATAAAAAGCATCCTTATGACTAAAGTGCCAGTTACTGGAAAGACCGTTTTGATCTATTTCTCAACTTTTAGAAGAAATATTCTCTTTTGCATGAATACAGGATCCGTTCACTCACTGCCAGCTTTCAAATGACCACCTCTTGAAGTTTAATTTTAAGTTTTAAATAAATATTGTATGCATGCAGAATAATTACGATGCTCTAGAGAGATACTGTATAATGACATTGATTCTTTTTTATCTGAAAATGCCAAGCCCTTAAGGCAGCAAAGTCTGCATTTGCCACAGATGTGGGAAGGTTCACTCCATGTGTTAAATTTCAGAAGGAGTATGCAGGGCACTTTCATTAAAACGCTAGCGGTATTTCCTGAGTAAACTCCAATTTTCATGAGTTTAAAACTTTTTTCCATAAGACTCATCTGGTCTAAGCTACAGAAAGGAACTCACTGGCCTTCAAATGAATGTTTTATATACATATATATATATATATATATATATATATATATATATATTTAAATGCACGAAACATTTCTTCATTCTGAAAATGAACGAGTCTAATAAAATTTAGTTTGTGGATAGACGAAAATCCTTTTCACAGTCATCCATCGTGTTGCATAGTATTTTACAAATACACCTGCATGTTGCTCTTTAAAGACTAAAATGTTTGTTAGGCTTGTGTCTATATCTGGTATCACAGTACCCTACCAAACTCCATAGATATTATCATGCATCTTTTTCACGTATTTAGAAACATGAAAATAAGGCAAGGATCAGAGATAGATATTAGCATTATATCTTGCCTTCCATGTTCTCTGTGGGGATTCCTTGAAAAATTATATTTTATTTAAATATAACCACACTCATAACATAGCAGCCATACGCATACGTTAAGAAGGATGATTCTACGTTAAGAACATACACAGATTCAAGAACCTGTTTAAATATGTTGGCTCATCCAAATATTTTGGTAAAATCAGACAAAAAAACTTTAAAATATTGTCAATTTTTTAACAGTCAAATGTTATTTGACATAAATTTTCTCAGAAGTTATTTTTGATCAATAGCTTATAGGGGCTGATACCTTCCAAGGCATCAGCAAGTCTCAACGCTCTTCTTTCAACATGTTTCTAAATCTGACTGTTGCCCATCAACTCCAGGCTACCATCCTGGCCTGGCCGTAACTGTCTGTCACCTGGACCACTGTTGTAGTTTCTAATGATCTTGCTGCTCCCAAACTGGCTCCTGGTAACACTACAGTCATAGTTCTGCATGGCAGCCAGAGTTAATTCTTTCAAAACAGAAATCAGATAGTTTCACTCTCTACTCACAACCTTCTAGTGGATCTAGATGATCCTTAGACTAGAATAAAACCCATCCTGCTCTCTGCCCCCACTAAACCTCTCCACTGCCCCCTCCCCCCGGCATATTCTCCAACTTCGTACCCCATCATTTCTCCTTCCTTCACTCTGCTCTGGTCAAGGCTACATTTACTTCCTTCAATGAGGAAAGCTCCTTGCCTCAAGGTCTTTGAACTTGCTGATCCTTGAATATTTTCCCCCATATTTTTCATGACTCCCTCCTTCCTTCCCTTCAACAAAGAATTCTTCCCTGAACACCCTTTTCAAAATGCCGCTCTTCACACTCTGTTTCTTTCTTCTGCTTTCTTTTCTTCATTGTGTTTATTACTATCTGAATTGAAGTTATTTGTACATGTGTTTATGGTGAATCTTGATCACTGTAAGCTCTGTGAGGCCTGGGACTTTCTCTGTCCTATTTGTTGCTATTTTTCCAGGACCTAAAATAGTACCTAAGCAATGAAAATAAAGGAATGGATATGTGAATGAATGTAGAGGAGGTAAATGGCCGATCTTTGATTTGATATATTTTTATTTTCAGACATGTTAGGTTGGTTTATATGTGAACACTTAACTAGAGGCTCATTTGTCCATGCCCATGAGTGCTGGCATATATCATCTCAAACATAGTTTTGTTTTTGTTTTGTTTTTTTCGCTGCTCTGTGTCGTGTTCAGCACGCAAGATCTTCATTGCAACGTGCAGATCTATAGTGGTGGCATGCAGGTTCTTTAGTTACGGCACGCAGGTTCTTTAGTTGCCGCATGCAGGCTCTTTTAGTTGTGGCATGTGGGCTCTTAGTTGCAGCACGCAGGATCTAGTTCCCTGACCAGCGGATCGAACACAGGCCCCCTGCATTGGGAGCACGAAGTCTTAACCACTGCACAACCAGGGAAGTCTCATATCATCTCAAACTTTTGATTGCCACATTTGAAGTTCTCTGCTGTACCTATGAAACTTGCCACAGGTGCTTCTTTCAACTTTCTCTATAGTGGCATAATTTACTCACTTGAAATACTACAGTCTAGCAGATATATATATATATATATATCTGATTCATATATATATGAATCAAACATTTCAAAGCATGGACATAATGTAAGTAATGCAAAAATTCTGATTCTGCCCTTTTCCTCTGAGCCCCACAATTATATATGCAACTGATGTATGAGCTTTAAGGATTTTCTGTCTTTGAAGAATGTTTCTAAATATATTTCTCACAATTTCTCTAATCTACCTCCTGCCCTATAGAACTGACCACTCTCCTCTTTTCTACATAACTATTATAATAATAGTTCCCATTACCCTGAGTTACAATTACAAAATCTATGTACCTCTCTGAACTGTCTCTGAGCAACTTGTAACTAGCATATTTTACTCTTACAATGTCCAGTACCTAACAAATATCGAATAAGTATTTGCTGAGTTAATGAATAAGCAAATGAATGAATGTATATTCTCTTTCCATGTACTTTAGTAAGTTGGAATTTTTGGCAGCTGATTAAAAAAATACACTTTTAAAAGAGTTATTCATAAATCAAATGTATATAAAATTAGAATTGTTTTATTTCCTTTAAAGATAAATCCATTATTATCACTCATATTCAAGCTTTCTACATGTATTTTTTTTCTTTTGAACATCCCTTTCTTTCTAATTTATTCTGTATCTATTTAGTTAATGCTGATTATAATTCATTGTTTTGAGCTTCATGTAGATGTCACACGGACTTTTATAGACATTCCATTATAATTAAACATACATTAATGGACATTTAAAGCATGCAACCATTTTTTAATAAAGCTTATATCTGTGGTCCACTGCTGGTGAAATGACCCAATAATATATCAGAACAGTAGTTTGTAATTTTGTTAGAGAACACACTTGGCTTTCAAGTTTTTAAATCAAGGCGCTTTTCCAGTTGGTTGAATACCAAATGCATTGCACAGATTCTCTTTACATATGAGTATTATCTATTGTCATGGGCAGATTTAAGTGTAGTGCTGCGGGCAGCCTAACTAGATTAAGTCTGTAGTTATTGCCCAGACATATATTAAAAAACTATGTTAAACTGCTGTTGGAAAATTTGAATAATTAAAAATAAGTTTTAATCCACTGTCAGGTAAATTTTATTTCTAACTTGACCTTTTTTTTCTGTCTTTTTAAAAATAATTTTATCTCCTTGCTATCATTAAAAAGACTTACTTGGTATTTGTTAAAAAATTCTTCATACGTTCTATCTCAAGATTTTCCATTGATGTCTTAGACTGGCCTAAGGTCCTACAGAGGTGTTCAGCATTTCACATTATAGCCACAGAGGCTTCACTCGTGTCTGTTTTATATATTGGAGGTCTGCCTAAAGTTTCTTCTAGTCTTGCAACTAGAGTTTTCAAACTTTTACTCTACTATTTGATAATGTTTTTAGTCATCATTTCATAAAATTTTGGAAGGAGTATTTTGGCTTGTGACTATGCATTTCATATAATAAAGTCATATTTCATTTGGTAAAGGTTTTTTATCTTTCATTATAGACTGTTTAGTAAATATCATCATAAGTTTTATAGAACCCATAGAAACTGAGTGCCTCTTAGAGTCTAAATGCACTCCCTTCTTTCCTTTGGAAAAAGCTACTTCACTAACCAGTTTTCTTTAATTGTCAGATGGATGAGTTCCAATGTAAGGAGTGTTCTTAGAGAATAAGAAGAGATCACAGATATTGATTACATCCAACTTCCAGTTTCAGAAAAAAAAAAAAACCTACATTAAACTGTCAGTAAACACTGTTTCTAGAAAACTAGACTTCATTTGCATTATAGGAAAAAGACATTTGTTTTAATTTCTTTTATGAAATCCCCACAGGGATTGGTTCACATTGACTGATGTGATCTTGCTGTGAAAGGAATATGGGCGCCTTTTGACAAAATCATCCTGGAAATGATGCGAACTTGACATGTCTTACCTTCTCTTCTCTGGAATCCTTCAGTACACTAGTAACCAATCAGTCTGAGTGGTCTCAGTTGACACTGAGTCTAAAAATTAGGAAGACTTTTTATATATAAATTATATATATATAATATATATACCTAAATATGAATTATATAAATTTTGTCTATCTTTCTACCTATTTATCATCGATACATACTGATGATATAAATGAAAGATATGCTTATTCCACTTTTCAGGGGATCTGTTTACCTATACCTAGGGGAGCAGTGCATCTTAGAAAGAGTAGGGATTCTGAAGGTGGACCTACGTCTAGTTGCATACGTACATCTTCCTCCTGTTGTGTGACTTTGGAGAGTTCATCTAATTTCCCTGAGTGTTACTTTCCTCATCCATGACGAGTGGACAGTAAAGTATTCTTATGATCCTTAAATTGATTAATGTATTCTCTGACTCTCTCATGGTCGAGGTATGAGTTGGGGGCTGATGAAGTTGGTGAAGTCATTGTGGAGGTGGTTAGTAGCTGTGGGGCTGAATTATAGTGCAGAGGGGTTATCTCACTGGAGCGTGGCTTGAGATGTTTGCATTTCTTGATCCAATTATCAAGCACATGATTAAGCCAGAAGGAGAAAGCCATCGTTTCAGGATGAAATTAGTATTATAATGTCCCCAGATATTTCTTTCTGAATATAGGATGCTGAACTGTGTATTTATTTCTTTAAAATATAAGCCCCCCAAATGGCTACAAGTAAAAATGTACTAGCTTTTCCTAAAATAAAAGGCCAACTTAAAAAAACCCAAAAAACTCGGCATGTTTGACTCGATGTAGAGTATAATTTTCCATAAACTTGGAGAACAACCTTCACAAATTTATTTAGTTTATCTATCCAGTTTTGTTGAAACTGGAATGTTGACAGGGTCTTACTCCCAGGTGCCTAGAGGGACATTTCTAAGACTGTGAAGACAGCATATCTATATTTATAATAGGAAGTGTGAAATCTCCAGTATTTTTTAAAATTTTGAGCGCAGTCTCTAGTTGAGCTGCAGAGCTTAGTTTCTAAAGCAAAATTGCCCATGGAAATGCTTATTGATAAGCAAGAGCATGTGAGGATAAAGATAGAAATCAGCCATCAGCTAGAGGGTGTGCTCAGTTTTTGACCAATCTTTCTAGTTTCAGTGACTCTCTCTTCTCAGGTGTCCAGGGCCTACATCAAAGTCCTCCTCACAAATATTTTCTCAACTAGCTCTATTCAATGTGCTGTTTTATAATCACCTATGCTACCTCCCCACCCCCATCACAGACTAATTCTCCTGAGACTATTTTTCTCATGGATTGTGTTTGCTACCGGGAATAACTAACTAAAATCTGAATTAGTTTATGTGATTCCTTTCCCAACTAATGCAGTTAATTGTAGTGAATCTCCATAAGAAAATGGCCAGTGTTCCCAGTTTTAGTTTTCACTGGAAAAATAATTTGGAGCAAGACCAAAATTTGAGAAGTAAAGTCTTTAATTATACCAAATCCACCATCCTCTAGATTCACTCAGTTCTTTAATAAGACACAGGTGATATTTCTTCCCTATGATCCCCATATCTTCTGTTTTAGAAGAATCAGTGGGCTATCTATTTCTCTTGCCAACTACCCACCTTAAATACAGCCAGTGGTCTATGAAACTGTCAGCTGGAAAAAGGGTGAGCAGTCAAATATTGAAGCGATGACAAGGAGGCATAAGGTTGTATTCGGAGTTTGTCTTCAAGGATCATTTAGGTACATGTAGTGTCTGAAGGCTTTAGGAGGGACTAAATGATTTGTAACTTTATGCTTTCTCCTTATGGAAATACAACCTTAAAAACACTCATCTGAAAAAACTATTTTTTCTCCAGGGGAGCCATAGTTATCCCTGTCAACTCATGAAAAGAATCAGATCAATTCGGTTACCTGCATAAAGATTACTTACTTTATGTCATGAAGTTTTACCATTAACCAAGATGTTTGTCCCTTAGCACTTTAGTCCATTAAGAATTTATTCTACCAATTTTCTTCCATAGGGGAGAAAAACTGAACAGCTATTTCCTAAGAACCTTCTCTTTCTGTTGCACTTCCAAGGAATTGATACCTATTGTTGAAATATCTGTATAATTTATCAGAGGAGACTGAAAAAGGGGAGATATGGAAGTTGCTTCTAAAAATAGAGTTATAGCTTGTCTGCTACCTTCACTATCACTTTCAAAAGTAGAGCCAAGTTTAAAATAGAATAAACATTAGAATCAGATAGACCTGGACTTAATACATTGTCTACTTAGTAGCTGTGTGACCTTGGAGAAGTTACTTTTAACTTCTGTGCCTCTCAGTTTCCACATCTTTAAAATGGAAATATAAATCACTATTTCTCAGGAGTTCCACGAGGCACTGAAGTCAATGATGTGCCTGGCATGTAGTAAGCAATTTGTAAATGTCAAGTTTCTTCCCACTCTCACCACCCCACCCCATCCCACCCCCACTGCCCTGAGTCTAATGCTAATTAATCGACAACAACTAAGTACACTTAATGTTTAAATTTGCAAAGGAGTCTAGTGATTTTCAGTTACAAGTTGAAATCACAAATTATTTTATAACCAATTTAGTGTCAATCATAATATTCTAACAATTAGTGTCCCATGTTCACAAGATTTTATTTTAGACGTCTTCTAAACTATTCCACAGGATACATATGGGAAAATATTCTGAACTTTATGTTAGCTCAGTTCAGATGGATTTATGCTGCAACTGCCTCCATTTTGGCTTTTTCTCTGGATCACTGCAATGACCTCCTGGAAGGGTTTGTTGATGACAGTCAATACCGTCATTTTCATCCTGTCCACTAGAACCATCCTCTGTATTAATTATCCAAGACGTGTGATCATCTTTCTATTTTGCCCAAAACCCTTCCATGGCTTCCCACTAGCAGAAGATTAGAGTCTGAACCCTCTTGGCATTCTAAAATGTGGTTTTTCAGCCTTCCTTTTCTATCTAACTGACCCAATACTCACATTCTCCCATATAGCCACATAAATAACCAAACACCGACACTAACCTACTCACAGTGCTGCAAACTCAAAACATGCTTTTATTCTCACTACCACTGTACACACAGTTCCTTTGGTATAAAAGTCCACTTTTGCATTCCTTCCCTGGTCCCATTTCTGTTCAGTGCAACCAAGTTAATTGTCTGCAAAAACAGACAAAAATATGTCAATACTCTTCAGGGGAGTATAATCAAATCCAGAGTCTCCAAAACAGAACCTTACAGTATCCAGGATATAATCCAAAAATAGGAAGAACAGGAAAATAGGACCCATCCTCAAAAGAAAAGATATTCCATGAAAACTGAATCTGAGATAACTCATATATGGGAATTAGCAGATAGAATTTTAAATCGGTAGTCATAATACCATTCAATATCATAAAAAGTATGTCTACAATGAATTAAATATATAAAGAAGCTCTGCAGTATATAGAAATTATTTTAAAAGAACCAAATGGAAAAACTATATAAAATATGTGAAATCAATCAGGCTTTTCCAGAAATCTTACCTAGATTCCCATCTTTTAGTTAAAATTAACCTTTTCCTATTCATAGATTGATATTTGTACTTCTATTGTAGCAATTTGTGATCAGTTTTCTATGATTTCTTTATATACATCTCTCTCTCTCTGATTGTACGTTCCTGGCGTCATTCATTCAAGACCACCTTCCAGGGCTTCCCTGGTGGTGCAGTAGTTAAAAATCCTCCTGCTAATGCAGGGGACACGGGTTCGATCCCTAGTCTGGGAAGATCCCACATGCTGTGGAGCAACAAAGTCTGTGAGCCGCAACTACTGAGCCTATGCTCTAGCGCTCACAAGCCACCACTACCAAGCCCACGTGCCACAGCTACTGAAGCCCGCGCACCTAGAGCCTGTGCTCGGCAACAAGAGAAGCCGCGGCAGTGAGAAGCCCCCACACCTCAGTGAAGGGTAGCCCCTGCTTGCCGCAACTAGAGAAAGCCCGCACACAGCAACGAAGACCCAACACAACCCCCCCCCCCCCAAAAAAAAAAGACCACCTTCCAGCAAGAGAAACCTAGTATGGACTCTGAATTGACAACATTGTGAAATTGGGCACTGGAGTCAGACAGACCTGTGTTTGAATTACGTCTCCAAACAACATTAACCCATCTAAGGCTCAGTTTCCACATCTGTAAAACCACAAAAATAAAATGGACTTGTGAAAATTAGTCGAGGTAATGCATAGGAAGCACTTGGCACTTTTATTCATTTATTCTACAAGGTGTTATTGACCATCCACTATGGATCAGGCACTCTGTGAGGTGTTACAGATAGAGCAGCCATGAGGACATGTAAGATCCCTACCTTCTTATTTTTTTTAATTTATTTTATTGAAGTATAGTTGATTTACAATGTTGTGTTAATTTCTACTGTACAGCAGTGATTCAGTCATATAAATATATATACATATATATTTATATATTTATATTTTTATATATTTATATATATTTATATATATAAATTTATATATTTATATATACACATATACACATTCATATTCATATTCTTTTCATTATGGTTTATCACAGGATACTGAATATAGTTCCCTGCACTATACAGTAGGACTTCATCATTTATCCATCCCCTGTACAATAGTTTGACTCTGCCAAACTACCTACCTTCTTAAAATTTAGAAGTGGGAGAGGGGAGAGAGACATTAAACAAGTAAAAAAAATAAAATTACTCTATATTTCATAAATCCTATGAAGGAAATAAACAGACACTAACTGGATGAAAGGAGCAAATTCAAAAACAGTTCAATGAATGGTGGTTATTGTGCTATTATTATATCTTTTGGTTGTTCCCCACAGCACTATACCTATGCTTTGCAGAAAGTATATGCTTAGTGAATGTTTTTAAAATTTACTTTCTTGAGGCTTAACTTGCATCAGGCACATCTTCTAATAATGTGGGAAAGAAAGGGCTGTGGGTTACATATGTCCATAGCCAAGCCCTCACTACCACCCTCAGCCCACGGCATATGCCATATGCTACTCTTTCCCTTCTGAAGGTCTAGACCACTTTAGAAGGAGAAAGTATTTGTTTAAATGCAATGTAATAAATTCAGTAATTAAATCTAAAAGAACTGAGATGTGGTGCTCCAGGGAATGACAAATTTGAATTTGACTAGCCAGACTGTCCTTGGGGAGGCTTCAGCAGCTAATCTAGGGAGGGAAATTTGTTGTTAGAAGCAAACATTAGAATATAATAACTAAACAAGTGGTTTGGCATGCAGTGCATCAATTGTGCTAATTGTAGGTTAAGAAGAGGTAGATCTCACACTGCTAAATGTTGATTACAAACTGGAAATCACTGCACAGAAATTGCATTTCTGTGCTTTAGCCAAGGAGATTTGCTTTTGTTTAAATCTGTTTGGGTGCCAGGTGGAGAAGCATTGCTAGAAAAACAATTAAGTTCGTTTGTGACACTAGACCCCTAAGGGAGAGTTTTAGGAGGACTGCTGTGATTAAACCCTTAGGACGCAATTTCAAAAGAAACCTCTCTCCAGTTGAGGTCTCAAACACTCATCCCCACCCCACCCCTGAAACACAGCACACATGTACACTCAGACTCACAAACACAAACAGGGACTTCTTTTTTTAATAACCTGCCCAAAGCCTCTGCATTGTTGGGAATAAAAGCAACCACACATGAAGAAACATAACAAACAGTGCTAATGTTTGTTTTCTTCTGAAAAGCAACAAATTAGGAACACCACTGAATTTTCTCTGCCTTATTTTTACGGTCACTATGACTCACTAGGTCTAAAAAGGATTTTTGTTTGTTTGTTGCTTCTTGTTTGCTTTCTCTTTAGTGGCTAGATGATATTCAGAAAACTTACAGTGAGTCTCTGTGACTAGAGACTAAAACTTTTAAATGGGCTGTAAGTTTCTTCCAAGTTTTCAAGCGTCCCTTTATGCTCTCTGGTTCACATACATTTCTATTGTTCTAAGGGTTAAAAACTGCACTATCACAATGACAAGCCTTATTACTCAGTCAAAGTAAATGGATCAGCACATCACCTTTCAGAAATGTTCTTCCTTAAGCTATTAAAACATTCCATGCCCTTAGATGACAACAATTTCTCTGCCTTTTGAAACTTCCTTTCTATCCTGCAGAGTTCATAGAGATATGCTTGGTTAAAATCAACTTATATAAAACTATGCACTGTAAATTCTGACACTTCTGTTTGAATCTCTTTTCAAACACTTGTCTTTGCTCACCATAATAGATGTCAGTTCTTCTGATGTAGTTCAAGCATGAGCTTCGTATGAAGACTCAGCTATGTCTATTGCATTTCTGAAGCTACTACTCACTGAAGTTTTGTGCTGTTTGACATCAAAGATAGGCAAGAATCACCTGCTGAGTTCACATGCATGGAGCAAAACATCTTCAAATCACTTTTGCTAGACAAAAGTTTTTTTTTTTTTTTTTTAATATTAAGCTTTCACTATTATGTGGACTTAAAGGCAAATGCAGTCCTTGTTAAAGTTGCAACATTGTATTATTAAAATATGCATCAGAAACTGTGAATTTAGCTAACTTTTAAACTGAAGGTGATTTCTGTCATTGCTTCACATTTGAATTCAGCTGCAAAAAATTCAACATTATTCAGACATTTAAAATGTGACTTTTATTCAAGGCGCAGTTATTTTTGCTCAAAGGTAAAAGTGCTTCAAATATTCTCAAACCAAAAGAAAATCTTCTAATATTTTTAACTTTAATAGATGCCCTTGATATCAATTTAAGAGATAATCCCATTCAAAATAAATACTGTATACAGAGTAGTTGAAAACTATAGATTTTTATTTTAAAAATCTCTAATTTCAGAGTTACTTAAATAATATGTCTATATCTTTTGGAGGGAAACAATAGCAGCAATATTTATGAATTTTTACTAAGCAATGTAATTTGCTATGATCCTTGCTAAACATCAGTATTGTCTTATGACAGGATGGAAACAATGTTATTAAGGAGATGTGAACATGAAAATTACGATTTTTTCATGTCTGTGGTATTCTGGATGAAAGTTTTAAAATCTGGACTTCAAATTACCCAGTAATTAAACTCAGCAGAAAGCTAAGTGAATGATGCTAAAAATGAGGCAAAGACCCAAGCTTGCCCGGGGACAGGTCCTTTCAGTAATTTGCTTTTTATGTGCTACGAGTTTTCAAAGTTTGGCTTTCAAAGGACAACAATATTTCAAAGCTTTGGGAGGATATCATAACATCTATGAATTTTTGTTTGCCATATTTAGAATATATTTTAAATGCATATAGTTTAAAAGCATACAGTTTACCATTAACACAAAAAAACTGAAATAATATAACTTTAAAAAGAAGTCACTAGATTGTTTTACTTTGCTGTAGATCAGTATTTGGAAATTCCTGTTTATTTATTTTTTCATTTTCTTGTTTTTTGTTTCTCGTGTTTGTTGGTTGGTTTTTTGTATTTTTTTTAATACAACTCAGATATGCTCTGTGCTGATTGATTGTGGTCACGCATATCATTCAGCCCAAAACAGTGGTAAAGAGCTTGAATACAGCACAAGGACAAAAAAGAAATATGTAGAGAATTTTTTCCAGTCTGCAAAGAGAATGCAGTGGAGAAAGATAGAAATTAAATGTCATGTAAGTGTAATCCCTTAGCTAACTAGTCAACCAGAGAGTGGCCACTCAAGTCCAGAGTACCTCTGCTTTTCTTTATTGCAATCACATTTTGAATTATCTCTTTATGCTATGAAAGAGAGAGACTCTGATTAGAGAAATGTTCTCAGTGTTAAATCCTGAAAAGGGTATGGTTAGGAGTAGAAATCGGTTCAGACTTTAACCAAGGTTATTACAGTAGAGCAAATACAGGAAAGAAAACAACAGGAGCATTGCCAAATGGCACTTAAATTCTATTTTAATTTTCTGAACAGCCACGATCAGTAAATATACTGAAATTAATTTGTGTTTGTGACAAACTGCTGCTCACCAAAATCCAAGTTCATTGCTTCTTCCTGGGTACACATCTGTACTAGAGTTTCTCTCGCAGTTGCGCACGCTCATATTACTGAGTTCTAACCAATAGAGTGTGACCAGAAGTAATGTGCTACTTTCAGACCCATGTCTGGCCCATTTGGATTCCTCCCCATAATCTTCTCTGCTTCCAGCTTGAGAACCACTTGTTGATAATTGTAGAGCCTGTGGCATTCTGGGTTCCTGAATGACCACATGGAAGAGAACCACCCCTTTGATGCATTTACCCTTGGAATAGCTACATGAGCCTGAAATAGACTTCTACTGTGTTTGTACCAGTGTACATTTTGATTTTTGCTTGTTATAAGAGGTAGTCTACTATCAACATACAGGTTGGTGTCTACTAGGGACAAGAGTTAGCCTACATATAACCTACAGTACTGAATTTTATGTTTAAATTATCTAACACACCATTTTTAATTAATAAAAGGTGTTTTTTTTTAAATTTATTTTATTCATTTATTTTTGGCTGCGTTGGGTCTCCGTTGTTGCGTGTGGGCTTTCTCTAGTTGCGGCGAGTGGGGGCTACTCTTCATTGCGGTGCACGGGCTTCTCATTGCGGTGGCTTCTCTTGTTGCGGAGCAGAGGCTCTAGGCGTGCGGACTCAGTAGTTGTGGCTCGTGGGCTCTAGAGAGCAGGCTCAGTAGTTGTGGCACACGGGCTTAGCTGCTCCATGGCATGTGGGATCTTCCTAGATCAGGGCTCAAACCCATGTCCCCTGAATTGTCAGAGGGATTCTTAACCACTGCACCACCAGGGATGCCCTGAAAGTGTGTGTTTTGTACTGCACTGTCCATGAAAAGTTTAACTGTCTGTCAGATACGTATTCCCCCAGTCCTCTCCTGAGAAAAATGGCGTCTAAGATAAAATGACACTCCATTGGCCATCTGTCACTAAACATCTCCTCTGGCAAACTTGCAGATGAATGAGAGAGAAGAACAGGTGGAAATACAGGAATAAAATTAACATATATCTAAAAATTAGTCAAATTTGGTAACCATGATATACAGATAGATTCTCCCTCAGTACTTCTAAGTGCAAGTCATTAGAGAAAGGTTCTCCTTCTGTTACTATTGCTGTGTAAAAAGCACCCCAAAACTTAGTTTCATAAGACAGCCATTGTACTATGGTCATAGATTATGTGGATCTGGAATTTGAACAATCACAGAAGGAATGAATTTTCTGTGACCCACAATGCCTAGGGTTCCAGACAGGAAGATTTGAAGGCTGAGAGTGACTTAACAGATATGGGTTAGAGCCATCTAGAGGCAGCTTTACTCTCACGTCTGCTGGTCACGCTGACTGTCAACTGAGACCTCAGTTGGGCTGTCACCTAGACCACTGTCATGTGGACTCTCCGTGTGTTCTCTCAGCATGGGGTTGTTTGGACATCCTTACAGAATGGTGGCTAGAGTTCAAGAGCAACATCCCAAGAGAAACAGATAAAACCTGTGTTGTCTTTCATGACTTAGCCTTGGAAGTTACACAGCATCACTTCTACCATAGTCATGAGTCTTCCAGGTTCAAGGGGAGAAAGTGAAGATTGTACTTCTCAGTGAGCAGAGAGGTAAAGTCACATTATAAGAAGACTGTTGGAATGGGAGAGATTGTAACAGCTATCTTTGGAAACTGCAATCTGCCACAGAGTCATTAAATGGAGGACATTATATACATTACATGTAGGATAATAATAGATAGGGAAGGTAACAGAGAAGAAATTATGCAGAAAGCTAAGTCAGAAAAATGGAGTAGGAATTCTACTTCTGTGTATAATGGAGTAGCTGCTATAAATGGAGTTTGTTCATAAAATCCTTGCATAGTGAGAATATATACATGTGTTTATGCATACAAACATATCTGTGTATATATAAGCCCATGTATATGTGTATTCAAACACATGTGCATGTGTGCAGTTGTATTCACAAAGGATTTTTATTAAGGATAAAGGACTCCTACAAATCAATAGTAAAAAAGACAGTCATTTCATTTTATTAAATGTACAAAAGGCATAAGCAGGCACTTTTAAAGAAAAGGTATCTAAATGGCAAACAAGTTTAATTTCATTAGCTATCAGGGAAAGGCAAATTAAAACCAAAATGAGATACCACTGTACGACCACCTGGATGGCTAATCTATTTTAAAATGACAATGTAAACATTGACAAAGATGTGGAACGACCAAGGGGAATATACATTGGTAACACTTCTTAAGGACAGCCTTTCGTAGTATCTACTAAAGAACATATGCACGTTCTATGATTTGGAAATTCCACTCCTTGGTATATACTAACTGAAATGTATGCATATGTCCATTAAAGGCATGTACAAAAATAATTACAGAAGTATTCTTCATAATAGGCCAAATCTGAAAACCACCTAAATGTCCATCAGTAATAGGGTGGACAAATGAATTATGGTATATTCACACAATGGAATATTATACGGAAATAAAAATGCCAATTATTCTCTATGGCTACACAAAACAACATGGATGAATTTCATAAACACAATGTTGACTGAAAAAGGCTGATCACTAAAGATTATGTATGATTTGATTCTAATTATATAAAGTTCAGAAGCAGGTGAAATTAATTTATTGTTACTCCTGAAAAGGATGAATTTTGGGTCTGTAGCTTATATCTCAATCAATCTGACTATAAGGAATTAATCTGTATTGATAGAGCTAGAAATTTTTTCACCTTAGAAGGATGTTTGCTGGGTTGAAGCAAAGTGACGCTTCTAGAGTGCTAATACTGTTCCATATTTCTATACGGAGGGTGGTTTTTTGGGTGTGTTTACTTGTCAACTGCCTCAACATTTGTTTACTTAACTGCATTATATTAGACATCAGTAGAAATAAAGTTTAAAAAAAGTAAATGGAGGTATCACCCAGAGGAAAGATTCTGAAAGGAAAACAAGATGACTGGGTCAGGGAACCTCTGTTGCTCTCTGACAGATGTGAAGACCTCCAGGGGGCCTTCTGTGCCCGCCGGTATGGTGTCTGGTCCTTCTAAGGGGTGAGCTAACCACAACACCCCATGCCTAGGCTAACTGGAACACCACTCCCTTTCTCGCAAATTGAAAAAAGCCTAGCCAAAAAAAAAAAAAAATTAAGGAAAATCTAAGAAATGTCAAGATAAGGAAAAGAAAGAAATAACGTGATGTTGTATAAGTAACAACTTAGAAACACAGCTTGAAATATTAAGTCATAACTGTGATTCTTGGGAGAAGTGTATATACAGGACTTTCTGATGATTTAATTTGACTTCATATAAGGATAATGCTTACCAATGGTGAGCAATATTTTAATCAACATTAATAATAGCAATGAAGTAGAAGAGTGTACTGTGCTCTATCATTCTCTGAGGCATTAGTTATCTACATATGAATGAGCCAATCCACTGGACTTTGTAGAAAATGCAATAAAGAAAAAGAATACAAATCCAGTTTTCAGGGAATTAACTACAAACCAGATTTAAAATACCATCCATCAAAAATAAACATTTTTGAGGAATATTTAGTTGTGCTCAATTCGTGTTGACTTATTCGTTCATTCCTTCATTGTTTACTATGTACCAAGCACTATTATAGCTACTGGAGATATACAGCAATGAACAAAGCAGAGAGAATTTTCTGCTCTCAGAGGGGTTACATTTTAGTGGTGGAAAGAGTTGATGATGAACATTAAAAGCATCAATTAGTAAAATATACTAATGAGAGAATAAGATTTATGGAAAAAATATGGAAAGGGGATAAGGAGTGACAGAGTACGGGTAAAGCTGCAATGTTTGTTGCAGTGGTCAGGAAAAGATTTCACTGACCAGGTGGCATTTGAATAAAGAACTGAAAGACAGTAAGGGAGCAAGCCATGCATTGCAAATCCTACTCTTCATTTAGTGGTAAGCATTCATCACACACAAGTCTAGGCACTGGGGATACACAGAAGTGTATGGGCTTTGGGGCAAGAGTCCTGCATCTGCTTGATCCTAGCTTGTGCTGCCCATTTTCCCATTGCTCCTACAGACCCATCCTCCAAATTCTCCGCTCTGCTCTGTGCTCTGAGGACAGACCACTGAGAACTCCGTTAAGGGACTCGTTGTCTTGGATTCACCTGCCCTCTGGCTTCTGGTTAATTTGGGAAGATGGGTGCCACTGGCTGGAGGCTAATGAAAGAAAAAAGAACAGAGTCTTTATTCTTGCTGGTTGCTGGCATTTCTGCGCTGAAAGCCTCGACTCCTGCCAGGCGGTCGTCTCCTCCATCTGCAGCACACACTGTAGCTTCCTGTAAACACCCTGGCCCTTTGCAGCCCCAAGCCTGTGGTGCTAGCTGTTCCCACACTGCTAACCTCAGTGTGCTTCAGCATCTTTGTTTCCCTTAACCCTGCCCAATCGTCATAAATAGTCTCTTTATCCAACTCTCCTCAGTTACCCCCTTTGAATGTGCCATCTGTTTCTTGCCAGTTTATTACTCTGACTGATACAGAAGCCTCTATTTGTTTTCTTAATTTTTCTGAAACTCAATTTCCTCTTGGAAAAAAAAATGGACAAAACATACCTACTTAATCTCTTAATGTTATCACAAGGAATTGTTGAGATGACATTTTTAAAGTCCTTTAACACATTGTCTAGAAAATAGAATGCAATAATTTGAATGGTAGTCATCATTACTCATAAAGATCAGTGAGGCAGTCCCCCTCAGGGAGATCAGTCTAGAAAGAGACGGATATACTCATAACCAATATACCTAATAAAAATAAGATTGCTATCAGTTTACCCAGATTATCAGTCACTTTCAACTACATAATAGCAATATGAAGAAAATACTACAAATTCACAAATCTGTCTCTCCCCCATAATCTGTTTTCCACGTGCCTGCTACAGGAATCTATTCTGTATGCCACCCCATGCCCAAAATCTATTATGATAAATTCAGAATTGCTTTGCAAACAAGGTCTTCGGTGATCTGATTTTCAGTCTTCTGCTTCATCTCTTACTGGTCCCCTTCCCCTTTCATTTCATGTTGCAACCTTGCAGAACTGTTGTCCAGCTGTATTCTCTACTCCTGTCCTTCTCTATCTTTTCCTTTTCTCACCACCTTTTCTAAAAAGTCTTCTGCTCTGTACCACTCAGGCAGGCTTATATTTATATATTTTCACCATCTCTATTCTCATGACACCTTGTGGTATTTCTACCAGAGCAGTCCTCAGACAGTATAGAAATCTTATCTTCCATTCTAGACCATAAGCTTCCAAGGGAAAGGTACTATTCTTTTATTTCTTTATGTTCAGAAAAGAAATGTTTACAATCTTTAAAATCAGGGAGGGAGAGTGAAGAAATGTTATACATGTACACTTTTCTAGGTGCAAGACAGTTTGTAATTTAACTTGAGTTAATGGAACTAGGCACAACTGAAGCATGTCTAAGAAAGCTGAACTCACTAAATATACTTAAGTATTTTTCTTAGGAGATTTGCTTTGGAAATGTTAGCATAAAGATAGTCTATGTTTAGAAATATGACTACGCAGAACATTTGGGAAACTTTTGAAAGTTTGGTGAAATTGAATTAAGTGATCTTAAAGAGTTCTTTAATAAACCAGACACTTCCCAGATTCCTGATGTTTAATAATAATTATTAATATATGCATATTTTAATGTGTGCTATTTTATTGTACTAATTTAATTGAGCACTTGGCACTGTGTTTTGAAAATCTCTTAGATATGTACAATTTAAACTTCAGTGAACGGTAGACTTTTTAAATGGTGCATATTCCTAATAATGATGAGAATAATAGAAGCTTAAACTGTTGAGTGATTATTTTGTTGCAGACAGAGTAAGTAACTCTATTCTTATGTAATATTTGTTTCTGTATCACAAAGTAGCTCAAGGATGGATCAGTAAATAGGACAATGATAACTAGTAGAAAGAATAAATCCCATTAGTTCATATGTGATTTTTTTTGGCACATTAACATTTACACTACAGATAACCTCAGCAAAATATAAGGGAATCTAAGTGGAACTGTCAGCAAAATGAGTTCTTAGTGCTATGTTATTTCTTTAGTTTATTGGAAATTACTAGATCTTTAGGGTGTATTAGTGTCTTATCAGGGCTTTTATTGTGTCTGTCAGCCACCTGGAACAAGAGTTGCCTGGATTTTGAGTGACTCACTCCTACCCCTCTTTTTCTATAAGCATAATTTTGCTGAATGCAAGGTTTTCCCAGAATGCCTAATTCACTTTTAGTGAAAATCCCTAAACTTTGCATTCACTGTTTTATTTTCACATGACAGATAAATACATATAAAGAGCATGATCTACAAAAGTGAATGTCCACAACTATATTAAGAACTTTGTAATATTTTGTTTTTAAAAACAATATATTCTGTTTCAAGTAGATATTTAGTATTCCTTGAAATGATTATCACTGAAGGGTAAATTAAAACACGTCTGGATATTTTATTTTAGATTTCACAGGAGAGATTTAGCTTGAAGTAGTTATTTCCATAATCAAATACCTATGAAAAAGGCATTGTATTCTAAATCACTCTAATAGAGAGTCATCATTTACAGTAAAAATATAAATAAAAACACACAGATCCAATTTTAATTCATCGCCTCGCTTTGGTCAGACTTTACATTATATATACTTGCTTGGTTTCCATGCAGTTCAGATTTACTGGGGAATGTGATATTCAACAATAATTTGCTTATTGCATAATTGTTTTTGATGATACAAGAAGGGGAGGTAATGATTTTGTTCCAATGTGACAAAAAATATAATTCTAGTCGAATGCAAGAGAAGCACAATGCTCTTCCAGACCTGATTTTATTGGCTCCAAAACATGCCAATAAAATGACCATCTCTGAACCAATCATTGCAGCAAAGGGAATAGGATATACAGATTCACTCAATCCAATGAGGTCCTCCCCTACCAAATGGGCTCAGAATGAAAGGGTGGTTCCCAAAAGATATGAACTGTTAAATAGATAAAAATATAGTCATCCTCATTTGTAATAAGAGAAACACCAATTAAAACTACAATGAGATATAATTTCTCACCTATCAGATTGGCAGAACTCCAAAAGTTTGACGGTGAGGCTGCAGAGAATCAGGAATTGTCATCCGCTGCTGGTCAGAGTACAACTAGTTACTACTTTGTGGCGTTGGCAGTATCTTAAATAATCATATGTGTCATTAGACCAAACAATTTCACCCTAAGAAATCTACCCCAGCTATTTCTACAAATATAAAACAAAATAGGAAATAATACAAATGTCCACTAGTGTTATAGTTGTCTGGTTAAATAAACTATGGTCTGTGGGAACAATGTAGTGTTATGTGACCATTAAAAAGAATGAAAAAGATTTCTATGTACTGATATTTGGTAGTATAGTTAGAGGGAAAAATCAAAGTAAAGAACAATGAATATTCTATAACACTTTTGGAATATGTGTATATATATATATATATATATATATATATATATACACACATTTATATATATGCCTTTGCCTTTTTGTAACAAACAACTGAATGGTAAACCAGAAAGTAATAAAAATGGTCACTTACAGGGAAGGGAGTTGACAAGGTAGAGAGGATAGCAATGGCCTCAGACTTCATGAATTTATTGTTTTATATTGTTTTGCCTTTTAAACCATACACAAGCCTAAACATTGAAAACAAGCTGAGGCAAATAAACCTACTTGTATTTCAAACTGGTAACATGACCACAAAGAGAAAAAACCCAAGATTCTTTAAAGTGTCATTTAAATAGAATGCTCTTACCCTATTACTTAATGAGATATATTCTGAAGCGAAAAAGGGATTCTAAGAAATCTTCAGTTTTACTCAGTAGTGAAAATGTAGGTATAGTTAAAGCAGATATGACAAAAATGTCTACAATTATTGAACATAGGTTGTATTATGGATACTCATTGTAATATTTCTTCACTTTTTATGTATATTTGAAATTTTTCATAATAAAATGTGGGAAGCAAATTATGACCATTCACTAGGTCAAGAACTTTTGAGACATCTTGTAGGTTATCATTTTGTTCCAAAGTAGATATTTTTACAAAGTAGAATAAAACATTCTCATACCACATACCTCAAAACCTGAAAGAAAACCTAAGCAACTAGTTTGTGTCCTGAAAATATGGAAAGACTTAAAACTACAAAACTGTAAATAAGAGAGTTTGAGAAGAATTCATTATTTGAATATACAAAAATTAAAGATTTCTCTTCAGTGAAGGGCATAGTAAAAGGAAAGATGATAAAGAAGGTAGCCCATTTCTTTTTAGCCCCGAATAATATTCCATCATCTGGATGCACCACAGTTTATCCATCACCCACTGAAGGACATCTTGGCTACTTCTAAGTTTCAACAATTAAAAACAAAGCTGCTGTAACATCCATGTGCAGGTTTTTGTGTGGACATGTTTTCATTTCTTTTGGGCAAATACCAAGGTGCGTGACTGCTAGATCGATCTCGTGGTAAGAGTGTTTTATTTTGTGGTAAGAGTGTTTTATTGTGTAAGAAACTACCAAACATCTCCCAAAGTGGCTGTAAGATTTGCATTCCAACCAGCAGTGAATGAGAGAGTTTCTGTTGCTCCACAGCCTCCAGCATTTGTGTTGTCTGTCAGTGGTCCAGATTTGGGGCATTTTAATAGGTGTGTAGTAGTATCTCACTGTTGTTTTAACTTACATTTCCTTGATAACATATGATGTGAACCATCTTTTTACGTGCTTATTTTCCATCACTATGTCTTCTTAGTGAAGTGTCTGTTGAGGTCATTTGCTCATTTTTTAACTGGGTTGTTTGTTTTCTTATTGTTAAGTTTTAAGTGTTCTTTTTATGTTTTGGATAACAGTCTTTTATCAGATGTGTCTTTTGCAAATATTTACTCCTAGTCTGTGACTTGTTTCTAACTCTCTTGACATTAACTTTTGCAGAGTAGTAGTTTTTAATTTTAATAAAGTCCAGCTTATTGATTATTTCTTTCATAGACTATGCTTTTGGTATTGTATCCCAAAAAATCATCACCAGACCCAAGGTCATCTAGGTTTTCTCCTATGTTATCTTCTGGGAGTTTTTTAGTTTTGCATTTTTAGTTTTTTAGTTTTTTAGTTTTGCATTTTACATTTAAGTCTGTGAGTTTTTTAGTTTTGCATTTTTAGTTTTGCATTTTTAGTTTTGCATTTTACATTTAAGTCTGTGATCCGTTTTGAGTTAATTTTTGTGAATGTGTAAGGTCTGTGTCTAGAGTCACCCTTTTTGTGGATGTGGATGTCCACTTGTTCCACCACCATTTGTTGAAGGGACTATCTTTGCTCCACTGTATTGCCTCTGTTCCTTTGTCAAAGATCGGTTGACTATAGTTACATGGGTCTATTTCTGGGCTCTCTTTCTGTTCTATTGCTCTATTTATTTTTTCACCAATACCACAATGTCCTGATTACTGCAGCTTTGTAGTAAGTCTTGAAGTCTGACAGAGTCAGCCCTCCAACCTTATTCTTCCCCTTCAACTTTATTCTTCTGTACACTGTGAAGTAAACAAGTGTTTCTCAGGTTTGGTTTGGTTTTGTTTTTCTCCCCCCTTAGATAGAACTGGATGGCTAAGGAGCTGGAGTTACTTAGCGGGGGAGTTACCCATTTCCATTATACCTCATGAAAGTCTACAGCTGGTTGCAGTTGGGTATATTCCTTCCACCGGGTCAGTCAGGCTCAAATAAAACCAGCTGATTAGGATTTAGTTAAATGGTTTCTCCTGAGGGCAGACCTTGTTAAGTCCACAGTGCTCTGGCATATTTCAAGATGGTTCCTTTTCCCTGGCCTGCTGAAAGCATGAGGGAGTTTTTTCTCAGATATATACTGTGAAACATAGTGGAGTTCCTAGATGTGAAGCTCACAAAAGTATGGGGATCCCTCCCTGATGGGGGCCCCCTGGAGTTTTTAACTTTCAGAGTTATCCACGGTGAAACTTCAGCAATTTGTTTGTTACAGTCCTGGCTTTTGTACTCCAGTACCGGTTTCCACAGAGGTCTCAGCTTGTGAGTTTCTGCTCTGGTAAGTTGTGATTCACTGTATCTACCCGTCAGTCTCTCTAATTTCCTAGGCAGTGGTTTGCCCCCTGAACTCACGTCTCTTCAGGATGTTAGAAGAGTTGTTGATTTTTGGTTTGTTTGGCGTTTTGGTTGTTGTTAGGATGGAGTAAAAACTTCCAGTCTCTTTATGTGAGGAACTGGAAGTCTATGTTCTATTTTTTAAGCCAAGATTGTACTTATATGTTTTATAAACTCAGGATATGTATTGTATATTTCACAAAGACATTTTATCAGTAGTAAATGACTTATTTATTCGGAGAATCATTAGTGGGTAAAAATTGAAGTCATCAATGTATTATTTTAAATGGATTAAAGTGAACATTTTCCCATTGTCTTACTCATCAAACTTTCAGCCACGTTTTACCTGACTTGCCTTAATACTGGAAAATGGGCCTCATTGTATATTTAGATTCCACGTGTCACTTCTCCTCTGATTCAGTTCTTCAGTGGTAAAAAACATGCGTCTAGAAGTCACCTGCTTAACTAATAATTCCCCTGACTTTTGGGATTCTCTAAAACTTGGGAAATGGAAGTTGTCTTCTGAATTTGAAAATGAGTCATATGGCAATGATTGTTGATTAAAAACATACACAAATTAAATGCTTTCAGAACAATTTCCTTTGTACTCCTTTTAATAATCAACCCCCACAGAATGTGGCTATATTGAAAGGTAATTGTTCCTCTTCATCCCTCAAATCCTGTTTTAAAAATTTCTTTTTTGGGAAATCTGGTCCTCTGCTTCCTAACATTTGTGACGGGTAGCAAAGTCCAGTTTCTCTCACCTGGTTTTAGAGGAAAAAAAAAATGTCTGTGATTTGTATGGAAATTTGTATGTCTCTGTGATACAATTTCTATAAAGCAGAAGTTGGCGTTCATCTTAAAGAATTCTGTGCTTATGAAATGAAATGAATTTTACATTTATCTTATTACTAGGTGAAGTTTCTAACATTCAGCTGTTTTTAGAGCTTTGGTTGGTTGATTTCTTTATCAGAAGACATTCTATCAAATTCCTTTTCCAGCTCCCTATGAATAAACAGCCCACAAGTATCCTTCACTCACACCTAATTTGAGTTGTGTGGATTTGCACACTTTTTCTCCATGAACAAGGTGGCTTACATAGACCGCATGAGAGAGTACCTTGAAGTGCAGACACACTTGCGGAGGTCCTGCTCCATTGCCTCAGGCAACGTTGATATGCTTATTATTTTTTTTAACCCGTAGTCTCACGAAAAGCCTATGAAGCCTATTGCAACCTGCTTTAACAAAGAGACCTTGCTTGCAGGAGAGCAAGCAATTCTGTGTGGTTCTAGCCTGCTGATATCTTGGTCTTACAAAATCATACAGATTGTCTCCTGGCTGTGTTTTCTTTTCCCTCTGGTGTGCAACTTTTAGTACCTTGGCAATAAGGAAAATTTGTGGAAATGTGTTTTTGGAAATGTATTCTTATTCTTTCAGAGATCCCCAAATGCATTCCGGTTGATGGCAGATTTTTGTGTGAAGAGCAGTGTTTATTTTTTAATGTCATAGGGACTCACAGTGATTGGCGCTTCCCATTTCTGTAGTAAAATCTCTATCTCTGAGGACTGATTTTCTTCTTTCTCTCTCATGGTGCCTAGGCCTCTAACAAAGGATCTAGCCTCTGCCTGAGTGGTTTTGCTTATAATTGTTTTCACAAAGGAGTTTTCAATTAAAGGAATCAATGTGGAATTAATTTACTCCTATTTAGAATAAATGATGTGTTTGATTATAAAATACCAGAATGGGTTTTCTGCTTTCCTCCATCTACATTAGCTCAGAGAGCTCATCTATCCTCATAACTTTAATTATCACCTCTACAAAAGTGTGTGTCCTTTCTCCTGAACTGTAATTCTCTCTCCTGAACTTGTTTTCTCTCCCGAGGAATCTCTAGTTCAGTTTATTGTATTATTACTTTTGAATGGTCTTGGATGATAATGCCATCACCTTAAACTGACTATCTACAAACCCTAACTCATGGTCTCTCCCCTGCCCACTTCAAATCTGTTCTCACTCTAAACCACAGTCAGTTATGTACCAATAGTTTTCTGATTATCACAGCTGTCCTAAATGATATCATTACGTCTTGTCAGCTGTTCCATTGAATTAGTCCTCTTATCTAGCCCTTCTTTCTTCCCACTCACAGGACTGTAGTTTAAACTTTCTCTCATTTGGAGTATCCTTATAGCTTTCCCAGTGGATTCCAAACCCCTGGTTTTTTCTGGGCTCTGAGCCAGTGTGGGAAAAAGTGGAAGAGGCAGGTGATGCAGTCAGTGCAGTCAGGCAGGCAGGCAGAGGCCTGGCGTTCAGAGTCAGACTCCAAGAAAAGCACTAGAGAGCAGACGTGAATGATCATGTTATAATATAAGGCCATTTGCAGTATTCCCTACTTTATATCATCTGGTGGTTATAGCCATGCCTAGCTACTAGTTACAGTCAAAATAAAGAATAAAGTTGATTTTTCAAGACAGTCCTATTCCTGGTTGAGAAAAGAGCAGAGTTGCAAGAATTGAATCATATTATTAGTAGATCTCTATTGCCTACTACATTAAGTCCAGACATTTTTGCCATCAATTTATGGCTCTGGATAATCTAGCCCATCTAACATGTCCAAACGTGTTTCTGGAAACTTTTCAAAATGTACCTTCCACCAAATCAAGTCAGTCACCTTAATGTCCCATGTGATATTCCAATTTTATCTTCATAGCCATTCATACTTCTTTTCCCAGAATGCCCTGATATTTTTCTCCATCTAAATATACCATATTTAATCTTTGCTCAATTCTAGAGTTTCTTTTCTAATCAAACTTTCTTCAATTATGTCCAATATTAGTCCTTATCTGTCCCGTTCTATTAGTCTGTGTCACATACTCAGTGCTGTTATTCATTCAGTTATTCTGTGGATATTTACCGAGAATATTGTACAAGATACTGAGTCTATATAATCAAAGATACAATTCTGGTTCTCAGGGAGCTAACCATCTCTTTGAGGAGGAGAGAGATGTTAAACAAACAAACAAACAAACATAATGAAGTCAATTCTACCTCTAGGGGGGTCATAGAACTACTTATAGAAATACTTGCCCAATAACTAAATAGTAAAGAGTGAGCATCATTTTTCCAGGTACACAAGAGGAGTAAAGTACACTCCACAAAGAGTGAATTTGGTATGTCAATATGTACTCTATATCTCCCTAACTTCAATCAGTAATTTCTTAAATGACTAATAGTGAACAAAAAAAGAATTGAACAGACAAATGGTAGTCTCTGAGTACTTTTCATTTACAAAATACCTGGAAGTAAGCTATGTGGCCTCGTATAGAAAATGACTACACAGAGAGGGGAATGTAGGACTGCTTTTGATTGAACTGGTCAATAAATAAACTGATTAGCTAAATTAGTTGAATTACACATAGACATGACCAAGAGAAGCCTGCTGGTCAGGAAAATAATGAATTACACAAGTAATAAAAGTCTCTAGTTAGCCATAACAATAAGGAGAAATCTTAGGGTGTGTTTGGGCAGTCATTGCCACCTAGAGAGGATGCTTTCTATGAGAGAAGTGGGAAGCAGGAGGACTGGACACTCCCCCAAAGACTGGCATGGCAGAGGGCACATTTGGCAGGAGTATGGAGTTTGAAAGGCAATGTTTTCAAAACAGTGACTCCCTGTAACCTCTTACCACTTCAGTAAAGTTACTAGAACTATGAAATACTGTTTGTCATTAAACTTCTTGGGCTTCCCTGGTGGCGCAGTTGTTGAGAGTCCGCCTGCTGATGCTGGGGACGCGGGCTCGTGCCCCGGTCCGGGAAGATCCCACATGCCGCGGAGCGGCTGGGTCTGTGAGCCATGGCCGCTGAGCCTGAGCGTCCGGAGCCTGTGCTCCACAACGGGAGAGGCCACAACAGTGAGAGGCCCGCGTACCGCAAAAAAAAAAAAAAGAAAGAAACATGTGGCCAGAGAAGGGCATTGGAAGTAAGGTATGAGTAACTCATAAAAATTGTTGGGAGGGTGATGAGCTATCATAGCTCTAAGAATGGAAGTTGGGACAGTACTTCCAGCTCTCCAGAGGTAGGAAGATGCAGTCAACACCTAGGTTATTTAAAATCAGACTTTCGATTATTGAAGCAACAGTGAAAATGAGAAACGGTTTTGCTTGGTGTTCTTGGCTATTTTCTGTTTAAAAATTCAACATACTGTGAATTGTAGTATATTTAAGCCACTGCTTGTGCTGCTACTTTCATTGCTAAGAGGCCGAACATTTTAGTGATAAGTTTCAGAAGACTTCAGAATCCTTTGAGAATCTTCCAGGAAGTCTGACTAATGAATATTTCATGGAACAGATTTTCAGATACATCCTATAAAATGTGTTTACATGTTTGGAGGGAATATTTAAAGCTCTCAAATGAAGGTGGAATGAACATTTAGGGAATATTTCCCTTCATTAACTGGGGGTTGGAGAGATGGGTAGCATAGGGAACTATGCCTCACTGGAAAACTTCTGAAGAGTGATCTAGTTGTGATCTAGATTATGAATATAAACAATGATTTTCTTCAAGCCCATTGTCTCCAGATATCTCAAAGATTTCACAAGAGCTATTGTGGAGAAAGAAGGAAAGGGGGTGGGGGAGGGAAGGAGGGAGGAAGGGAGAAAGGAAGTAAGAAAACACAGCTGAGTTAAATGAGTTTCTACTAAATAATATCATGCCTTTAAACAGGGATGTTTCTTGTGAAATATACAATTTTAAAAATGCAAACACTGCCATTTCACTGTTAGCTCATTTAGATTCTGAAAGATAAATTTTAAAATATGCTGAAGGAACTCATGGTGTAGAATGTGGGCTCCAAACTAATAATTCTCCCAAGTCAGACATAAACTGATTGGGAATCTGGACAACAATAAAGAGGAGTTTCCAGTCACCTTCATGTCTGGGGAATCCATCCTCTATGGAGCCTGAAGGAAAATTTTTGTGTTGCTGTATTGGATTTTCCTATAACACTATTTGAATTTTAAATATTTAGAAATAATTCACTTCCGAACTCATTAGATACCTATTAATTATTCACTGAAACGGTTTTATGGACTCTGTAATATGTGCTGGACTGTGAAAATAAAATTCTCATTCCTTTTAAACTTACATTCTAGTAGAGATGTATTAAAAAGTAAGAGAATACATAATGCAGTGCTATACAATGAACAGTGCTCTGAAGAAGAAATAAAGCAGGATGAGTGGATGCAGATTAGTGGAGGTGGTCCTACTTCAGGCAGTGTTCTCAGCGATAACCTCTCTGAGGAAGTGACACTTAAGTATATATCTGATGAAGTGCAGCAAAATTCTATATGACTATTTGAAGAAAGAACATTCAAAGTTGAGGGAATAGCAAGTGCAAAGACCCTGAGATGGAAGTGACCTTGCTTTGTTCAATGAACAGCAAGGAGATCTGTATGGTTAGAGAATATAGAATAAGCCAAAAAGCAGCATGGTAGGGAATTAGATTGGAGACATAGTCGTGAAGGTAGAAGCATAGGGTTCGGTAAATCAGGATAAAACTCTTTTACATTCAAAATGTAAGAGAACTAAATTGGAGGGTTGAAGATGCGGGACATAATATAACATAAACTGATTTATATTAAGATCACCCTGGTAGCAGTGTGGAGCAATGACTTTTGAGAGGCAAGAATGGAAGCAATGAGAACAGTTAGGGAGCTATGGAAACAATACAAATGAGAGATGACAGTGGCTTGGATTGAGATAGTAGCTGTTGGATCATATGGTAGTTCTATTTTTAGTTTTTTAAGGAACCTCCATACTGTTTTCCATAGCGGTTGTACCAATTTACATTCCTACCAATAGTGTTGGAAGGTTCCTTTTTCTCCACACCTTCTCCACCATTTATTGTTTGTAGACTTTTTGATGATGGTCATTCTGACTGGTGTGAGGTGATACCTCATTGTAGTTTTGATTTGCATTTCTCTGATCATTAGTGATGAGAAAACCATAATTCAAAAAGAGTCATGTATCACGATGTTCATTGCAGCACTCTTTATAATAGCCAGGACATGGAAGCAACCTAAATGTCCATTAACAGAGGAATGGATAAAGAAGATGTGGTACATATATACAATGGAATATTACTGAGCCATAAAAAAGAACAAAATAATGCCATTTGCAGCAACATGGTTGGATCTAGAGATTATCATACTAAGTGAAGTAAGTCAGAGAAAGACAAATATCACATGATATCACTCATATGTGGAATCTAATTTTTAAAAAATGATACAAATGAACCTATTTACAAAACAGAAGCAGAATTACAGATATCAAAAACAAACATGGTTACCAAAGGAAATGTCAGGGAGAGAATTAATCAAGAGCTTGAGATTAACATACACACACTACTATATGTAAAATAGATAACCAACAAGGACCTACTGTATAGCACAGGGAACTCTACTCAATATTCTCTGATAACCCATATGAGAAAAGAATCTGCAAAAGAATGAATATATGTATAACTGAATCACTTTGCTATACACCTGAAACTAACACAACATTGTAAATCAACTATACTCCAATAAAATTGAAAAAAAAAATAGTAGTTGTGAAGTTGGTGAGAAAGGGTTAGTTTCAGATATATATTTGAAAGATGACCATACCAGCCAATTGATATTATGAGCCCTAATAGATTATTGGTGAAAAATAGCAAATCAGGATTTCCACTTCTGACCAAATAGAGACAAAATTCATTGTCTTGCAACTAGAGAATTGGAAAAAATTAATAAAAGACCATTTTTTCAAACTTTGGGTAACATGCAATCCATGACTCTGATTCCTGAATGAAGAGAAAAAAAAAAATAAAGTGAGCCTTCAATTTCACTGGAAGCAGCTTCTAGGCAGCAGCTCAGGAAAAGGAAGCTCATCATGTGTCTAGATGTCTCAGTGTACTGAGGTATCAGGGGTTAAAGATCTGGGAAGACAAACAGCTGAAATCTGCAGGAGAGACTACTATGGAGGAGAGAGATACACAGAAGGAGAGCTCTGGATTCAACAGAGGAATGCTCTCTAGCTTTAGGCTTCATGAACTTTCCTACACTGTTGGTGGTAAAGTCAATTAGTGCAACCACAATTGAAAACAGTATGGGGGCTCCTTGAAAGACTAAAAATAGAGCTACCAACAATTAAAAGCAAAAAAAAAAAAAAAAAGGACAAATCAAACTTACAAGCTTTTACACAGCAAAGGAAACCATCAACAAAGTGAAAAGACAACATACGAAATGGGAGAAAATATTTGCAAAGCATGTGGCCGATAAGGTGTTAATATCCAAACTATACAAACAACTCTTACAACTCAGCATAAAAGAATAATAATAATAATAATTCAATTAAAAAAAATGAGCAGAAGACCTAAATGGACATTTCTCCAAAGAAGACATACAGATGGCCAAAAAGCACATGAAAAGATGCTCAATATTGTTAATTAGAGAAATGCAAATCAAAACCACAATGAAGTATCACCTCCCACCAGTCAGAATGGCTATCATCAAAAAGCCTCCAAACAATAAATGCTGGAGATGGTGTGGAGAAAAGGGAACCCTCCTACACTGTTGGTGGGAATGTAAATTGGTGCAACCACTATGGAAAACGGTATGGAGGTTCCTTAAAAAACTAAGATTAGAGCTACTACATGATCCAGCAATCCCACTCTTGAGCATATATCCGGTAAAGATGAAAACTCTAATTTGAAAAGATACATGCACCCCAGTGTTCATAGCACCACTGTTTACGATAGCCAAGACATAGAGATGACCCATGTGCCCATTAACAGATGATTGGTTTATGAAATTCAAATCTGTGAGTGGAACTACCCGAGGAGAGAATCATTGGAAAGGAGCTTGCAGAAAAGTTCCAGGGGCTGAAACATGGATAGAAATAGTTTATATTACCACCAGCCTGATAGGCAAGATGCTATGAAGTATGGAGTATTAGATAAAGTCCTCAAAAGGATATCTCCTTTATAGTGGGGCTGAATTAGCCCAAGACTATGTACCACTCTAGACCTGCTGTAATGAAATTTAAAAAGGAAGGCTTGAAAACATCAATCTGATTTCAAGGAATTTAATTTCATGCCTGAATAAAATCTGATTCTATTTAAGGGAATGTAACAATGTAAACTTCACAGTGTCTAACAAAAAAAGGCATAAAGTACACTAGGCATACAAAGAAACACAAAAATATGATTCAGAACCAGGTAAAAAACCAATCAATAAAAACTAAACCAAGAAATGAGAGAAATAGTAGGAAGTGCAAAAAAGAACATTAGAGGAGCTACTACTATAAGCCTTCTCTATTTGTTCAGCTAAGTAGAGGAAAACATGTGCACATGAAGAGAAAAAGGAAATATATGAAAAAGACAAAAATAGAGCATCTTGAGATTTAAAAAGTATAATGTTTAAAATGAAAATCTCACTGGATGACACTAAAAGTATATGAGGAACTGCAGAAGGGAAAATGAGTAAATTTGCAGACATAGCAATATAAATCCAAAATGAAAGACAAATGACTGAAAAGAAATGTACAGAGCATCAGTGTTCTGTGGGGCAATATTAAGCATCTATCATACTTGTAATTAGAGTTCCAGAAAGATGAGGCAAGAAAGCAGAAGAATATTTGAAGAAATAATGGCTGAAGATTTCCCAAATTTCATGAAAAACTCAGTTCCCAGAACCCCAAACTCAACAAATACTAAACAGAATAAACCTGAATAAACTATGAAAAAGTGCATTAAGATCAAATTGCTGAAAACCAGTGAAAAATCTTAAAAACAACCAGAGTAAAAATGACACCTATGTTTAGAGGAAAAACATTAGAATTACAGCAGACTTTTTGCTAGAAACTATGCAATACAAAAGACAATAAAGGAACATCTTTAAAGATTTGATGAAAAAACAAAACGTCTGTCAATCAAGAATTCTTAGGCCTGTAAAAATACCATTCAAAATGAAGGCAAAGTAAAACTTTCAGAATAATAGCCTGAGAGAATTAATCAAATGCAAATGTGCATTATAAGAAAGTTATGGCAATACTTCAGAGAGGAGGAATATAGTACCAGAAGGAAATTTTAATCCATACAAAGATGAAGAGTACCAGAAATGGTAAATATATGCCTAAATTAAAAAAATATTTTTTTTCATTTATAACTTTGTTAAAAGACAATTAAAGCAAAATAATAGCAATCTATTATGGGTTTTATAGTGTTTGTTGACAACATGAATAAGTCTCAAAAGAATCAAGCTACATGAAAGAGCCAGAAACAACAGACTACATCCTGTATGACTCCATTTATATTAAATACTAGAAAATGCAAAGCAAGAGTGAAGAAAACAGACCACTGGTGGCCAGCAGTGGGCATTGGACAGGGAATTGCCTGCAAAGGAATTAAGGGGAGTTTAAGGATGATAAAAATGGTTTTTCTTAGAATTTTAGTGGTGGTTAACCAATACAGACACACTTCAGAGATATAGGAGGTTTGGTTCCAGACAACCACAATAAGGTGAATATGGCAATTTTAGTTTCCTGGTGCATTTAAAAGTTATGTTTAAGCTATGCTGTAGCATATTAAATGTGCAGTAGTATTATGTCTAAAAAAAAGTACATACCTTAATTTAAAAATATTTTATTGCTAAAAAATGCTAACCAGCATCTAAGCCTTCAGCGAATTGTAGTAGTAACACTAAAGATCACTGATTACAGGTAACCATAACCAATAATAATAGTGAAAAAGTTTGAAATATTGTGAGAATTACCAAAATGTGGCACAGAGAAGTGAAGTAAGCAAATACTGTTGAAAAAATGGTGCCAATAGACTTACTCAACACAGGGTTGCCACAAACCTTCAATCTGCAAAAAACACAATATCTGTAAAGCACAATAAAAAGAGGTATGCCTGTAATCACTTGAATTATACACTTAAAGTTGATGAATATCATTGTATGTATACTTCTATAAAGCTGATTTTAAAAGAACATTTAAAAAATAAACAAGACTATCAGTCAAAAAGAAAATGATAAGTCACATAGAACTTTTACATTTTAAAAAATACTTGACAAGTTCTATTTTGACAATGTCTTTTTGATTGATGTCGGTTTTGGACTGATTTGACTGTTCTTCAGTCAAATTATTCAAACACATTTGTGGATGTGGTCATGACCCTCATTCAGAATGATCTTTTCTTTATGTATGCCTGGGGCTGGTAAGCTACAAATGGACTATATGTAAATGAAGAATATAGTTTAAAAAAATCTGATAGAGGGCACTAAAGCTAAAACAGAAAGCTGATTTCCATGTCTGTTCTTACTTCATTCTCATTCAGTTTCTAAGCGCAGTAACAATCTTGGTAGAGTCTGTGATGCCCATATATCCTTAACTCCTTAGGATCCAGGTCCTCTATTTCACTCTACCCATAAACGTTTTTAACTATCTGATTCATTAATGTTTTCTCAGAGTTGTTAGAACCATACACGGTGAATTTAATCCTCACTCATCTAAGAATATTTATCATGCTTCAAAAAGTACTGATTACCATTGTTTGATTTGATAAAAAGAAATCCAAGTGGCTATTTTTCATTGGGCAGATAAAAATACAGATATTGTCAGAATTATGCTTATCCCTACCTGTCATGATGTGAAAAGGAACTGGGTGGGATTTCAGATAGAGGACCTGAAGTAAAACAAAATAAATTGCCTAAGTTACTAGCTTTTAAATTACATCTAGCTGCATTTCTAAACATATTTACAAAATATTTCCTTATTTCTCAATATAAGAAATATCCTTACTATTTTATTTTTTAAAAATAGTTCATTAATTCACAAGTTGATTCAGATAGAACATCTACATCAAGATAACCACATGAAAACTTACCAAAAGAATCTAATATTAATTAAAATTCCAAAAATTGAAGAATTTAAATTATGTACTGCTTACTGTAGAATCTAACTTCACTATTTCTCAGAGAAAACAGATGGAAAAATGTTTAAATCTAAACAATTATATATATTTGCCTGCCAAGCCATCACTTATACATAAGCAAACATTTACACTAATATCCAAAATTTTTCTTGGTTTAAATATTCTCATAATAGCAAAAATGTAAATACATAATAGCTAAATTTGCACTAGGGTAGAATAAAAAGTATGCTTTCTAAAAATTATTTCAGTAAATATCATTAGTTTTGAATATCATTTATTGTTATTTAACAATTTTGGATACTTATGTATCTTGTCATTTAATTGTACATACATTTGTTTCAATAGCGATACAATACTGTACTGAGACATAGTATAATATCCCCAAATTATTTCATAACCACCATGTAATTGATATTTTCTTTTTGAGTATTGATCTAATAACCAAGGATTCTCAAGGGGAAATAAGACACCACTCTGAATTAACCTAGACGAGGCACTGACAATTTTTAGCCTTGCTGTCGGACAACAGTTCAGTAACAGGTTAAGCTAAAAACAATTACTTAACTTGATCCCACACTTAGAAGATACATTTTTATAGAAGCTATTGTATCTTTCAAATAAAAGTAATACAATGTAAATGTCCAGGGACACCCCGTTACCACCTCCAGGGGAGGAGTCCCACCAGGTGGAGGATAGCAAACAGTATAACAATGTCAGTCACCAGGAGCAGAAGTCCCAGCATGGTTTCCAGGTGTTGGGGTTGCCAAGAAAGACATGACTCATGCAGTCATTGGAAGGAACAAAGCTTTATTCACACAGAGAAGAGACAGAACAAGATCAGCTTCCATAGCGTGTGTGGCTCCCACCTGGCCAGCGGGTCTTTCCCTGAAACCCTGAAAGCAGAGCGATGGTCTGCACTTACCCCTTTTGCCCTACAGACAAAGGACCCCATTCCCTCTCCACCAGGAACAGGTATAGCTATGAAGCTGACCAGTTGTCGTAAGACACACATGCTTCGCAGAACAGAGAAGTATACATCATGGTTGGAATAGAGAGAGAGATTCCCAAACAGAGATATGCCCATCACAGGCTGTGAGGGCTCTTTACCTCTTTGTAAGGAAATGATCTGTGTCCAAGGCACACTTTTATGTAACTGCAGGAGTCGAAAAACTGCACACTTGTGACTGCCTTTCCCAACAGTAAGTTTGTCAAAACAGTGGAACAGAGGTCAGCAGAATACTGCCCTCAGGCCCTGACCCACAGCCAGCTTTTGTAAATAAACATTTACTGGAACACAGCCATGCCCATTCATTTCCATATTATCTATGGATGCTATCATGGTGCAATGTAGATTAATGCAGTTGCAACAGAAACCACATGACCAGCATCACAACAGAGATTGTCTGGCCCTATATAGAAAAGATTCGCTGCCCTCTGCAGTAGAACACTACCAACTACATAAGAATGTGATTCGTGCGCATAATTTTGCTGGTTAGACGTGAGAGCAATTAAATGTAAATTTGCCAACAAGTATTCTCTTCTTGCAGTGCACACTGCAAGAAAGTAAACCAGAAGTATAAAAAAAAGAATTGGAATTTCTGAATCCCCAGGAAATAATGAAAGTAATTGCAGAATGTGCTTCATGGAGATCTTGAAAAACCAAGCACAAAAATCTCTTCTTTTTACCTGAAGGCAGGAAACTGGGCTAGTTGGCCTCTTAAAGGCCCTTCAAGTCTTGAGTCAGTGACTCTCAGCATGGACGTGGAGTTTTGCTTTTAGTCCAGTCAAATATGTTTCTGCTAACCGCAGTAAACACTTCTAAATGTCCAATGACTGACATTCTTAAAAGTAAACACGGTGTCTTTTCTTCTGGAAGATGCTATTGTTCAAATAATGACACTTCCTCTGACATTGACAGTGGCGAGTGGAGTAGAATGTCAGACTAAGATGAGAGACTATGTTCTAGTGAAAAATTGGATCAAGAATCCCCTGACACCACATCAGCATTTAACAGGCCAGACTCATCTGCCATTCTAGTGTACGATAAAGGACAGGCATAGAATCAATGAAACAATCACTAAACAGGGACTCAATTTTTTTTTCTTTTTGTTTTTAACACCAATAGTCAAAATGCTGGTCCTTGTATAATGGCGGCTTCCAAACAAAAAGAAAAACATTCCAAGGCCTAAGAAAAGGAAGAAATGTATACAGTATCTTGATACTAGAAAAAAATTTCTTCCTCAAATGCTTCCAGGATCATAGTCTACTTTTTCCCCCTCATTTTTTATTCCTTTGGTGACATTCAAGTCCTAGAAAATGTTTTTGAAAGCAATTATATTTCTAAAGCAAGTTTTCCCAAACTCCCACAGCTTAACTTTTTGGCTTAAAATATCATGTTTTAAAAAGGTGTTGGCATTCAGTTTTACCTAACAAATAGCTGGGTCTTGGAAAAGGAAAAAAATATGACAATTTAAAAAGAAAAATGTCTGTGTGTGTGTGAGAGAGAGAGAGAGTGTGCGTGTGTGTATGCGTGTATGTGTATGTAGGGGGCTGATTATTTTGCTTTAAATCATTGTCTTACTTGAGGAAATTTTTAAAATATGTGGAATACAGATTTCACTTTTCATATCAAATAATTAAAGAGCACTAAGTAAAGCTTATTCTTTTGAAACTATTCATTTGAACACGAAACCCACCCATGTCAGTTACATGTACATCAGATTTTGTTTTCCTAATTGTTAAATGCAGCTTTATGGTCACATTCATCTGCTTGCCCAAATATATATAAATGGCACTTACAAGAATGGGAAATTCCTAAGAACAAAATAAAATTTTAAAATAAAGCTGTAATTTTTTTTTCTTAAAGTATCTTTCACCTCTAGTTTTGATGATGTATCTGTGACCAGGTGTTCTCTTGCCATAAATAACTAAAAATAGATATTAAACGGCTATTATCAGAAATTGGAAAGTAGGGTGTGCAGGACTGTTAACTATTAAAGAAGGGAAACAAATGAGGTGATGTCTGTGAATACCCTGACTTTCTTCCTGGAGGTATTTTCTAGATCTGGATGTAAAGAAGGAATCCCCAAGCAGAATGTAGTAATATGGCTGAGCTGAAGGTTTGAATTTGTAGTGTTTAAAGTTATTAGAAATTGTTAAGTAGAATTATCAAAGAACAGAAAAAAGACTCCAGAAATCTGGGGTGGGGTCTATTTGAATCTTCATCTGAATACTGAGATACTCATATATCCAGAGTATACGCAAGACCAGATGGGGGAAGAACAGCTGACCATGAGAGAAAGGCCAAACAGTTTCCAGAATACACAAGACTGGGAGCTATTCAAGTTCTTACCAGGCAATATGAAGATTTTCTTGAATACTCAGGACATTTAATAAAATTCCCATAAGAGAATGCTTTAGTAGTAAATAAACCATAGAAGAAGTTACTCTAGAGCCATTTTACAAAGCTTAAACACAAGAAATGACCAAGCTGATCTACAAGAAACTTAATGATATTCAGCTCTTTAGAGGAAGTCAACAAAATTCAGATACTCAACATAGCATTCACAACACATAGTATCTAATGCAAAACTACTTGATCAGAGAACAAGGAAAAAATTGCAATGCAAATATAGCCTTTTCAACAAATGATGCTGGAACCACTGAACATCCACATGCAAAAAAATGAACCTAGAGATAGACCTTACACCCTTCACAAAAATTAACTAAAATGGATCACAGACCAGAAACGTCAAATGCAAAACTATAAAACTCTTAAAAGATAACATAAGAGAAAACCTTGGATTTGGCTGTGACTTTTAGACACGACACCAAAGACATGTTCCATAAAAGAAAAAATTGATAAGCAGGACTTCATTGAAACTAAAAATTTCTACTCTGTGAATGACAATGAAAGAGAATGAGAAGACAAGCCACAGACTGGGAGAAAATATTTGCAAAAGACACAGCTCATAAAGAACTGTTATCCAAAATATACCCAAAACTCTTAAAACTCAACAGTAAGAAAACAAGCAACCTGACTAAAATCGAGACAAAGACCTCAACAGAATCCTCACCAAATAAGATATACAGAAGGCAAATAACCCCATAAGAAGATGTTCCACATGATATGTTTATCAGGGAAATGCAAATTAAAAAAGAGATACTACTACACACCTATTAAAATGGCCAAAATCTGGAACATTGGAACAGCAGGAACTTTCATTTCTGGTGGGAATGCAAATGGTACAATTACTTTGGAAGATATTTGGTAGTTTCTTACAAACTAAACACATTCTTACCTTATGATTCTTCAATTGTGCTCCTTGGTATTTAACTAAAAGTGTTGAAAATTATGCCACACAAAAAGCTGCATATCGATGTCTATAGCAGCTTTATTCTTAATTGTCAAAACTTGGAAGCAATCAAGACATTTTTCAGTAGGTGATGGGTAAACTGTGGTACATCTAGATCATGGAACATTATTCAGTACTAAAAAGAAATTCGCTATCAAGCCATGAAAAACATGGAGGATCCTTAAATGCATACTACTAATTATGAGATGACAATTTGAAAAACCTACCTTCTGTATGATTCCAACCATGTGACATTCTGGAAATGGCAAAACTATGGAGACAGTAAAAAGATCAGTGGCTGCCAGGGTTTGAGGGGAAGGAGGGATGAGTAGGTTGAACACAGGATTTTTATGGCAGTGAAACTACTCCATATAACACTATAATGGTAGACACATATCATTATACATTTATCCATACCCAAAGAATATACAGCACCAAGAATGAACCCTATGTAAACTATGGACTTTGAGTAATAATGTTTGTCAATGTAGGCTCATCAATTGTAACTAATTTATTACTCTGTGGGAAGATGTTGATAATGGGAGAGGCTATGCATGAGTGGGCACGGGGCATAAATGGGAAATTTCTGTATCTTTCCCCCTCAGTTTTGCTGTGAACCTAAAACTGCTCAAAAACATAAAGTCTGAAACAAAAAAGAAAGGTCAAGCAATCTCCAGATTTAATGAAAACTAAAACCCCAGAGACCCCCAAATTCCACTGATTCCCCAAATGGAAAGACATAAAGAAAACCATAACAGTGTATACCTTAATCAAGTTGCTGAAAATTAATGATATAGACAAAAGTATTTTTTTAAAAAAAGCAAACAAGAAAAAGGACATGATACTTGCAGAGAAACAAAGAAAAGACTAAGAGCTGGCTTCTTATCAGAAGTAATGCAAAACAAAGCACAAATGTGATGACATCTTTAAAGTGATGAAAACAACCACCAAAAATCTCTGTGAATCTAAAGTTCTATATGCAATGAAATTTTCGTAAAAAAAGTGAAATGAAGACATTTTCTTACAAACAAAATGAAGAAAATGTATCACCAACAAAACTGTGCTACAAGATATATTAAAAGGAAGTTCTTCAGGCTAAAGGAAAATTCTACCAAATGGAAACTCAACTATATTTTATTGGAAAAACACAAGATTTAAAAATATGTGAATAAGTTAAAAATATATTTTATCCCTTTTAAGTTTCTTTATAAAGTAATTCACAATTTCAAAAAAACACAATATTTGTATTTTATAATACATATGTAGAAATAAAAAGTATGGTAATAAAAGTATAAATGACATGAATAGAGTAAATGGAGGTATACTACCCTAAGACTCTTACGCTACGTATGAATGGTATGCTATTACTTGGGAGCAGACTGTCATAAATTAAAGATGAATATTAATATTCTAGTGCAACAATGACAACAAAAATAAAGGAATAAAACCAATAAGCCCATTGAGGAGATAAAATGGAATACTAAAATATACTCAACTAATCTAAAGGAAAACAAAAAAGGGGAAAATGGAGCAGAGAATAGATGAGAGAGAATAGGCGAGACAAATAGAAAGAGATGAGAGAGCAGATGAGAAAGCAGAGAATAGATGAGAGAGAATAGGCGAGACTAATAACCAAATGGGAAAATTAAATGCCACTAAAAAGGAAATTAGATTAACTGTACATATATGGTATAAATACTCCCATCAAACAAAAGAAGTTGTCATACAAGCAAGACTTCAACAATATGTTGTATACAACAACCATATATTAAATATAAAGACACAGGTAATTTAAAAGTAAAAGGGTAAAAAAGATATACCATGCAAATACTCTATAAGAATACTGGAGTGGCTATTTTGATATTAGCCAATTTGGATTCCAGGGCAAGGAATATTTTCAGAAATAAAAAGAGATCTTGCATACGACTAAAGTGTCAATTCACCAAGAAGACTTAATGCAAAATAAGTGTGTACCTCACATTCACCCTTCAAAATCCATAAGGCAAAAACTGACCAAACTAAAAGGAGACACAAACAAGTCCACAGTTAGACTGGCATCTTCGATGCTACTTGTTCACTAAGCAATTAACTGAACAAATGGAAAATCAGTAAGAATGTAGGAAATTTGAAGAACGGTATCAATCAAATTGAGCTAATCAACATTTATAGAAAACTCCACTGAACAATGGCAAAATGCACATCCTTTTGTAGTGCATAGAGTTAATTCACCAAGATACACCAAGTACTGGTGGTTTTATAAGATGACTGAATTATAAAGAGGGTGTTCTCAGATCAGAGTAGAAGCAAACTAGAAACCAGTAACAAAAGACTTCTAGAAAATGTTTTAAAACTTGCGAATATAAGCAACATGTTTCTAAATAGCTCATGGGTCAAAGGAGGAATCATAAGGGCAATTAGAAAATGTTTTAAATTAAATGAAAATGAGACACATCACCATCAATATTAGTGGGATTCAGATAAGGCAGTATATTAAAAGAAAACTTTATAGATTTAAATGCTTATATTAGAAATGAAGAGGGATCTCAGACTCTTAGCTTCCACTGTAAGAAACTAGGCGAAAAAAGTGAAAATTAAAACCAAAATGAGTAAGACGAAGAAAATAATAAAGTTAAGAGCAGAGGTTAATAAAAGAAAATGCAGTCAAAAAAGAAATAATGCAATCCAAATCTTGTTTAAAACAAAAACTAATAATATTGATAACATCTAGCTGGAATGATTAATATAAAAAGAAATAACCACACACAAATTACCAATATCAAGCATAATTACAGAGTCTTCAGACATTTAAAGGACAGAAGGGGATTAACTGCCAGTAACTTATAAGCAATGAACAAATCACTTGAAAGACACAAAAATATCAAAATTGAAATGGAAATAAACTGCTTCAGAAAATCAAAATTGCCTTATGTCTATTAAAGAAGATGAAGTTGTAATTAAAACTTTCCAAAATGTTAGTTCTGGACCCACATGGGTTCACTGGTGAATTTTATTTTTAAAAAGTAATAACTAATATAAATCCTCTATAAACTATTTCAGTAAAGAGAGGTAGAGGAAATACTTCTTAATTTGTTGAGACCAGTATTACTTCCTGATTTGTTGAGACCAGTATTACTCTGATACCAACATGATGGAAGGAAATGAGAGGATCTAATCTGTAATGACAAAAAAATTGATCTGTGATTCCCTGCACTCAGAAATGGTGCACAAGAATTCACTTCAGTGGTGCACAAGGGAATATTTTTAGAGATTGAACTGTTCTGAATCTAACGATATACATTTGTCTAAACTCATTGAATTGGGTATTGATTGTACAATTTGTAATAAATTATACCTGAAATTTTTAATTGAAAAAGTAAAAGGAAAAAATAATGAGAGATTTCAAACTGGAGATATTCTTAACACTGCCCCTCATTCACTTAAGCCCTAGATTTTACTGGCTTGCGCCCAGAGGACTTGGATTTTAATTTAGGTTCTACAATTAATTAACTTTGTGACCTCAGGTAAGTCAGTCACTTCTCTTAGCTTCTTCCTTGGCCAGTGAGAGGACTGGACTAGACAATCTCAAAGGTCCATCAATTTCTGAAAATCTGGAGTGAAAAAAATATAATTGAAACCTTAATAGGGTCATTAAAATGTTCTCTTTAGTTCATTTTACATTTAGTTTAATAAAAAATAGACAACTTATATTCATTAAAATGCATTTATATGATTGATAATTTAATATCGCAAGATTTTTCCCAACACTGGATACTGTTACCTGCAAAGACAGAGTGAGAAGATACCAGAAATGACTTAGGGTTTTAGCGGCCTAAGCAAGGGAAGTAGATGCTATTCTCTTTCTTTGGGGTTATTCACTAGGAATCTCAGAGATGAGTTGACTTTCTCTTTCTGATTTTTAGTCATCAACACTAATCACCAGGTAAAAATGTGATTATTAAATTATCCAGTTCTTTTAAGGATGCAGAAAACATCTATTACAAAGCAAAAATTCCTGGGTTTGGTTATTGCATTTGAAATGTGATCTATAAGTGTGATTACATATTCAATTCACCTCTGACTTTCCAGCTATCATAATAAAAGTTGCTCTGTTTTTTACTGAGGTATAATTATATAATATTAGTTTCTAATATACAACATAATGATTTAATGTTTGTATATATTCTGAAATGAACACCAAAATAAGTGTAGTTAACATCCGTCACTATACACAGTTACAGTTCTTGTGATACGAACTTTAAAGAGCTACTCTTTTAGCTAATTCAGTTACAGATATATCTCGAAGATATTTTGGATTCAGTTCCAGACCACCCCAATAAAGTGAATATTGCAGTAAAGCTAATCACACAAATTTTTAGCTTCCCAGTGCCTATAAAATATGGTTATATTGTACTGTAGTCTATTAACTGTGCAATAGTGTTATGCCTTAAAAAAGCGATTTACTTAACTTTAATTTAAAAAATACTTGATTGCTGAAGAATGCCAGCCATCCTCTGAGTTTTCAGTGAGTTGCGATCTTTTTGCTGGTGGAAGGTCTTGCCTTGATGTTGATGATGCTGACTGATCAGGTTGAGGTGGCTATGGCAATTGCTTAGAATAAGACAATGAAGTTTGCTGCATCGATTAATATTTCCTTTACAAACAATACCTCTGTAGCTTGCAATGATGTCTAATAGCATTTTATCCACAGTAGAACTTCTTTCAGAATTGGAATCAGTTCTCTCAAACCCTACTGCTGCTATATCAATTAAATTTATGTAATATTCGAAATAGTTTGTTGTTATTTCAACAACGTCTACAGAATCTTTACCAGAAGTTGATTCCCTTCCAAGAAACCGCTTTCTTTGCTCATCCATAAGAAGCAACTCCTCATCTGTTCAAGTTTTATGATGAAATTACAGCAATTCGGTCATCCAGGCTCCACTTCTAATTCTAGTTCTCTTGTTCTTTCCACCACATCTTCATTTACTTCCCCCACTGAAGCCTTGAACCCCTCCAAGTTATCCATGAGGGCTAGAATCAACTTCTTTTAAATTCCTGTTAATGTTGATATTTTGACCTCTTCCCATGAATCATGAATTTTCTCAATGGCATCTAGAATGATTAATCCTTTCTAGAAGGCTTTCAATTGACTTTGCCCAGATCCATCAGAGTATTCACTATCTATGGCAGCTATAGCCTTATGAAACACATTTCTTAAATAATAAGACTTTAAAATGAAATTACTCCTTGATCCATGGGCTACAGAGTGGATGTGTGTTAGCAGGCAAGAAAATAATATCAAACTCATCGTACAGCTCCATCAGAGCTCTCGGTGACCAGGTGCATCATAAATGAACAGTAATATTTTGAAAGGAAGTTTTTTTCTGAGCAGTAGTTCTCAACAGTAGGCTTAAGATATTCAGTAGACCACACTGTCAACAGATGTGCTGTCATCCAGACTTTGCTCTTCCATTTAAAGAGCACAGGCAGAGTAGATTTAGCATAATTCTTAGGGTCCTCGGATTTTCAGAATGGTAAATGAACATTGGCTTCAACTTCATTGGCTTTCACCAGCTGCATTAGCCCCTAACTAGAGAGTCAGCCTGTCCTTTGAAGTTTTGAAGCCAGGCATTGACTTCTCTACTCTAGCTATGAGAGTTTTAGATGGCATCTTTTTCCAACAACAGACTGTTTTGTCTACATTGAAAATCTGTTGTTTAGTGTAGCCACCTTCATGAATTATCTTAGCTTGATCTTCTGTATAACTTGTTGCAGCTTCTACATCAGCACTTGCAGCTTCCCCTTGCTTCTTTCCTTAAACCTCATGAACTATCCCCCGCCAGCTTCAAACTTTTCTTCTGTAGCTTCTTCACCTCTCTCAGCCTTCATAGAATTGAAGAGAGTTAGGACTTTTCTCTGGTTTAGGCTTTGGTTTAAAGGAATGTTGTGGCTAGTTTGATCTTCTACCCAAACCACTAAACCTCTCTCCATATCCGCAATAAGGCTGTTTCACTTTCTTATCATCTGTGTGTTCACTGGAGTAGCACTTTTAATTTCCTTCAAGAACCTTTTCTTTGTGTTCATGACTTAGCTAAACTGTTTGGCACCAGAGGCCCTGCTTTTGGCTTGTCTCAGCTTTTAACGTGCCTTCTTCACTAAGCTTAATCATTTCCAGCTTTTGATTTAAAGAAAGAGATGTGTGACTCTTCCAGGCCATTTTAGGACTATTAATTGGCCTAATTTCAGTATTTTTGTTTCTTGGGGAATAGGGAGGCCCAAGAAAAGGGAGAGAGACAGGATAATGGCTCGTCAGTGGAGCAATAAGAACATCATAACATTTATCAATTAAGTTTGCCATGTTACATGGGTACAGCATCTTTTGATGCCCTTCACCCATTTCACCCACCCCCTACCTCCTGCCTATGGCAACCACCAATCTGTTCTCTGTATCTATGAGCTCAGCTTTTTGTTTTTTGTTTTAGATTCCACATTAAGTAAAATCATATGGCATTTGTCTTTCTGTCTGACTTATTTCATTTAGCACAATACCCTGTAGGTCCATCCACGTTGTCACAAATGGCAAGATTTCATTCTTTTTAATGGATGAAGAATACCTCATTGTTTATATATACCACATTTTCTTTTTTCATTCATCTATTGATGTGCTCTTAGGCTGTTTCCACATGTTGACTATTGTAAATAATGCTGCAAAGAACATAAGAATGCATATGTCGTTTCAAGTTAGTGTTTTGGGGTTTTTTGGTAAATACCCAGAAGTAGAATTGTTGTATCATATGACAGCTCTACTTTTAATATTTTGAGGAAACTCCATACTGTTTTCCATAGTGGCCTCACCAATTTTCATTTCCACCAATAGTACACAAACCTTCCCTTTTCTCCACATTCTCGCCAACTCTTGTTATTTCTTGCCTTTTGATAATAGCCATTATAGCATTTGCATTTCCCTGATGATTAGTGATGTTGAGCATCTTTTCATGTATGCATTGGTCATCTGTATGTCTGCTTTGGAAAAATGTCTATTTGGATCCTATGCCCATTTTGTTAATTGGATTTTTTTTTTCTACTGAGTTGTGTAAATTCTTTATATTTTTTGGGTATTAACCCCTTACCAGATATAGGTTTTGCAAATATTTTCTCTCATTTGTTAGGTTAACTTTTCATTCTGTTGATGATTTCCTTCACTGTGCAGAAGCTTTTTTTTTTTTGATGTAGTCCAACTTATTTATTTTTGCTTTTGCTGCCTTTGCTTTTAGCATCAAAACCAAAAAAATGCTCACCAATACTGATGTCAAGAAGCTTATCACCTATATTTTCCTCTTGAAGTATTATGGTTTCAGGTCTTAATTCAAGTCTTTAATCTATTTTGAGTTAATTTTTGTGTATGGAGTAAGATAGTGGTCCAGTTTCACTCTTTTGCAGGGGGCTATCCAGTTTTCCCCTGTTTATTGAAGAGATGGTCCTTTCCTCATTGTATGTTCTTTGGTCCTTTGTTGTAAACTAATTCACCATATATGTTTGGGTTTATTTCTGGGCTTTCGATTCTGTTCCATTGATCTATGTTTTTGTTTTTATGACAATACCATACCATTTTGAATACTAAAGCCTTGTAATATAATTTGAAACCAGAGAGCATGGTGCCTCCAGCTTTGTTCTTTCTCAAGATCTCTTTGCCTATTCAGGTTTCTTTGTGGTTCCATACATATATTAGGGTTGTTTGTTCTACTTCTATGAATAATGCTATTGGCATTTTGCTGGGGATTGCATTGAATCTGTAGATTACTTTGGGCAACATGGACATTTTAACAGTATCAATTCTTCTAATCTGTGAGCATGGAATATCTTTCCATTTATTTGTGTCTTCTTCAGTTTCTTTCATCAGTGTCATAGATTTCAGTGTACAAGTTTTTCACCTCCTTGGTTAAATTTATTCCTAGGTTTTTATTCTCTTTGATGCAATTGTAAATAGGATTGTGTTCTTTATTTCTCTTTCTTATAACTTGTTATTAGTGTATAGAAACATAACAGGTTTTTGTATATTGATTTTATGTCCCACAGCTTTACTGAATTTGTCTATTTTAACAGTTTTTTGGTGGCGTCTTTAAGGTTTTCTATATAATATTATGTCATCTGCAAATAGTGACAGTTTTACTTCTTCTTTTTTGATTTGGATGTCTTTTATTTTCTTTTTCTTGACTGATTGCTCTGGCCAGGAATTCTAATACTATAATGAATAAAAGTAATGAGAGTGGGCATCCTTGTCTTGTTCCTGATCTTAGCTTTCAGGTTTTCACCATTGGGAATAATTTTAGCTGTGGACTTGCCATGAGTGGCCTTTATTATGTTGAGATATGTTCCCTCTATTCCCACTTTGTTGAGAGTTTTTAAACTGTGTGCTGAATTTTCTATGTGATTCTCTGTTTTCCATTGTATATATAAACATACACTATAGTAAGAAGCTTGCACTCTTCTTTGCTATTTTAATCATTTATATGACGCCAATATGTGTTTTAAGGAATTGAAATCCTTCTAATTCTTTTAAAAAATACCTTAATATGTACCTAAATGCCAAATAAAGTTTTAAACCAGTTTTACCCTTCTTCTCAGACTCCTGTTCATCCAAGACACTTTTAATCTGTAAAGAACCAAACACACTACCTGGTAGTGTCAGTTTTTAAGAAGTGCTTGGAACTGGACCAGGGCCTGGGTGAGGTGAGTGAGACACTTGCCTTTGGTGCAAATTACAGAGAGTGCCAAAAACTCATAATCAAGATAAAAACTATTTAATGCAATATTTTAAAAATCAAATTTAACGTAAAAATCCAACATAAGCAAAATATCAACATTTTAAATACAGGCAGGACTGATAAAGATACTGAATTGACCTGCAAGTTTTAATTCATTCTTATGTAACAAAATTGTGTTATAAATAAGCTGCTATGTATTACCTTAGTCGTACAAGTATATTTCAGATGATTCTTTGGGATGCTGGACTAGAAGTAGTAAAATCTTAATTATATCTGTGCCAGGAAAAACAAAGTTTGGATTCCAAACTTAGAGAAAATGGATTTCTGTCTCCAATATAAGTTCAATATTATATAATTTGGGACTTTTCTCACCTGTGTTGATAAGGACGGTATTTGTAAATCACAAATAAATTCTCTAGAGTTCCTTATTTCAAAAGGTATCTGAATTGCATTAGGTTTTATTTACTGAGAGTGTTAAAAATGACATTTTCATCCTTTTATTTTTACTAGTCTGTAGTCTGACCAGTTCAAAGGAACCTCTTATAATGCTTCAGCCCCACCATTGAGTCACATTAAGGCAGCAAAATCGGTCAGGAAACAGTGCATGTGAAAAAACTGTGAGTTAAGTAATGGAAGGAAATTGTTTTCAAACATCCTACTTTCAGAAACCTACAATTATATTTCTTATAGTATACTAAATTAACTAAAACTTGAATGTTTAGATGGCAGCCATTATGATCATATTTTTTTTTATATTTCAACCTAAATGCTTTAACAGTACACATTACCAATGAAATAGAGTCTAAGAAGCTACTTTAAAATACAACTACAGGGCTTCCCTGGTGGCACAGTGGTTGAGAGTCCGCCTGCCGATGCAGGGAACACGGGTTCGTGCCCCGGTCTGGGAAGATCCCACATGCCGCGGAGTGGCTGGGCCCGTGAGCCATGGCCGCTGGGCCTGCGCGTCCGGAGCCTGTGCTCCACGGCCGGAGAGGCCACAGCAGTGAGAGGCCCGCGTACCGCAAAAAAAAAAAAAAAAAAAATACAACTACATAAAAACTCAGAGACAATGAATGTTATTTTATACGAATAACAAAAGTAAATCTGTCACTGGTTGTGAATTTGGTTATTTTTCAACTCATGTATATTAACTATGTCAATTTTCATGTTCCTGTGTTAAAAATAATTAATATATACAGTGCATTCAGTGTATTTTAAGAAGCACCTTGGTTCTCAGGCCAATAACTATAAAATAATGCCTAAGGCATAAAGTTACTGAAATTCTGACATTATTCTAAGGCTGAGGGCATAATATCAAAATAGAGGTAGCTTATATGAGCAATATTTTTTCATATTTTACATAAAAATTTAGCTTTTAGTATGTGTGAACCTGGTAAAGTTTTAATGTGAACTCTGCAACAGAATTCATCACCTCTATTCTTTATATCACAACTGTTTTACACAAAGTGACCTACTAATAATACAATATGTTTTACGTGTGTAACCACCAGTAGGCAGTAAAAGTGCTGCTTCTGTAGATTTTGTCCCACTATGTATATGTAAGCATAGCCTATGTGGTGTGTTTATTCACCCAATATCACTACATAGTGGTTGAGTCTACCTACAGCTATATTCTTTCTGGATATAGGTATATAAAAATCACAAGAATAACTGGTGCAATTCTATAAGCTATACACTTTTTAGAGCCTAGGGAAAAAATTTTCCTGTCAGGGAGACTGGTTGGTGAATCTTCCACTTGTCTACAGACATTTGTGCATAAGTAGGACAGTGGATATCAATTCGTATTCTCCCCTGCCTGGCAGGCATTTCTGGCCATAGAGGAGGTAAGTACCAAAGGGGATGTCCATATCTGCCCAGCCGAAAACCTGGGTCGCTGCCTGACTTGGGACGTAGCTCATCTTACCTTCTTTCTTTTTTTTTTAATTGAGGTATAGTTGACATACAATATTATATTAGTTTCAGGTGTACAACATAGTGATTCAAAATTTTTATAGATTATACTTCATTTAAAGTTATTTGAAAACATTGGCTATATTCCCTGTGCTGTATAATGTATTCTTGTGGCATTTTTATTTTATGCCTAGCAGTTTGTACCGCTTAATCCCCTACCCCATCTTGCCCCTCCACCCTTCCCTCCCCTAACTGATAAATACTAGTTTGTTTTCTGTATCTGTGAATCTGTTTCTGTTTTGTTATATTCATTTGTTTGCTTTATTTTTTAGATTCTACATATAAGTGATAACATACAGCATTTGTGTTTCTCTGACTTATTTCGCTAAGCCTAATACCCTTCAGGTCCATCCATGTTGTTGCAAATGAAAAAATTTCATTCTTTTTTACTGCTGAGTAGTATTCCATTGTGTGTGTGTGTACACCACGCCTTCTTTATCTATTCATCTGTTGATGGATAGTTGGGTTGTTTCCATATCTTGGCTATTGTAAATAATGCTGTTAGGAATATTGGAGTGCACATATCTTTTAGAATTAGTGTTTTTATTTTCTTTGGATATATATCCAGGAGTGGGATTGCTGGATTATATGGTAGTTCTATTTTTAGTTTTTTTGAAGGACCTCCCTACTGTTTTCCATAGTGACTGCACCAATTTACATTCCTACCAGTAGTGTACTAGGAGTCCCTTTGCTCCACATCCTTGCCAACATTTGTTATTTGTGGTCTTCTTGATGATAGCCATTCTGACAAGTGTAAAGTAATATCTCGTTTTGATTTGCATTTTTCTAACAGTTTAGCAATGTTGAGCATCTCTTCATGTTACTTGTAGCCATCTGTATGTCTTCTTTGGAAAAATGTTCATTCAGGTCTTCTTTCCATTTTTTGATTGGCTTGGGGTTTTTTTTGATATTTAGTTGTATGAGTTGTTTATATATTTTTTATATTAACTCCTTATCCGTCATGTCATTTGCAAATATGTTCTCCCATTTAGTAGGTTGTCTTTTCATTTTGTCTATGGTTTCCCTTGCTGTGCAAAACCTTTTGAGTTTAATTAGGTCCCATTTGTTTATTTTTGCTTTTGTTTCCTTTGTTTTAGGAGACAGCTCCAAAAACATACTGCTGTGATTTATGTCAAAGAGTGTTCTGCCTATGTTTTCTACTAGGAGTTTTATGGTTTCTGGTCTTACGTTTAGGTCTTGATAAAGACCTAAATATAAGATCATTTACCTTATTTCTTGATTATTCTTCCTACCTACAAAAAATACACAAGTATGAGACTTTCTCTACTATAACCATCACTGGATTTTTTTATCTATATAATTTTTGTGAGAGGACTGTATATGAATCACCCAAATCTGGGAGATGCTTTTCTTGAACATTCTCTCCCTTCACTCTGGTAAAAAATTTTGGAAGGTATTGCCCTATAAAACTAAGAGGTAAAAGGTTAAGTTTCTTTGAAGCACCCCATGTTGTATAATTTGACAGTCACCTGAGGTTCACATTTCCAAAGAAAGCAGCTGGGAACTCATAGCATCTCATGGTAATAGGCCAGCTCTGTGAGAGCTGTGTCAGATACTAGAGCTTGATATGCGCCACCTCTCCCAGCTCAGGAGAGGCTCATTTACATAGCCCTCCCTCTTATGCTCAGCAGCCAATTTATTCCCTTTTGAACTACCTCAAGTATCATGCTTCAAAAACAAAATACAATAAAAAGAATTCCATGGCTAAGTAGGATTTAATCCAAGTATGTTACATTATAAAATCGACCACATATCCATCACAGCAGCTTATTAAAGAAAAAAAACATATGAATACATTAATTGACACACAAATAATCTGATGGAATATACCATTTAGGATAAAAACCCTCAGTAATGAGGAATACAGGGTAACTTTCTCAGTTTGATAAAGAATATCTACGTATAACCTACAGCAAACAGCATAGTTAATGGAGAGAAACTAGACAAGTTCCCTTTAAGATCAATAACATGGCGATTATGTCCTTGCTCACCAGTCCTAATCAACATTGCAGTGAAGTCCTAACTACAGCAATAAGACAAGGAAAGAAAACTTTATAGATTGGAAAGGAAGAAATAAGACTATGCAGTTATAGATGATAGGATTGTCTATGGTGGAAACAACAAAATCAACAACAAAAAACCCTAGAACTAATAAATGAGTATAACTAGGTCTCAGAATACAAAGTTCAGTACAAAAATACTAGCAAAGAACAACTGGAATTTGGAATTTTAAAAATTACCATCTGCAGTAGCACCCCAAAAATGAAATTCTTAGTTATAAATCTAATAAAACTTGTACTGGACATATAATTAGAAAACTACAAAGCAATGATGAAAAACTCAAAGAATGTCTGAATAAATGCAGAGAGATTCTGTGTTTATGGGTCAGAACACTCAATATTGTTAAGGTATCACTTCTTCCCATGTTGATAAATAGATTCAGTGCAATCCAAATCAAAATCTCAGTGAATGGGGCTTCCCTGGTGGCGCAGTGGTTGACTCCGCCTGCCGAAACGGGATGCGGGTTCATGCACTGGTCCGGGAGGATCCCTCATGCCGCGGAGTGGCTGGGCCCGTGAGCCATGGCCACTGAGCCTGCGCGTCTGGAGCATGTGCTCCGCAATGGGAGAGGCCACAGCAGTGAGAGGCCCGCGTACCGCAAAAAACAAAAACAAAAACTCAGTGAACTATTTCACTAATGTTAAAAAACTGATTTTAAAATTTATATGAAAAGACAATCACCTAGAATAGCTAGAATAACAAAATACTGAAGAACTAAGTTGGAGAATTCACACTCCCTGATTTCAAGACTTACTATAAAGGTACAGTAATGAAGACAAAATGGTACTGACAATAGACACAAACAGAATTTTGTGTCCATATGTTTAGGCCTATACAATACAGTCAAATGATCTTTGAAAAAGAAGCAAAATAAATTCAATGGAGAAAGAACAGTCTCTTTAAGAAATGGTGCTGGAAAAATTGAACATGCATATGTAAACAAACAAACAAAAATACTGAGACACAGATCTTACACCTCTCACAAAATTAACTTAAGATGGATTATAGACCTAAATGTAAAATTGAAAATACAATACTTCTTGAAGAAAATATATAAGAAAATATACATGACCTTGAGTTCAGTGGTAAGTTTTAAAAATGCCACCGGTGGCACAATTTATGCTACAAAAAATGGATTAACTTGGACTTTATTAAAATAATAATCTATCCATATTAGTTAATGATGACAAAGTTTTCATATAAGTGAAAAATATTAATAAGGGAATCTAGGTATGGTTATATGGGAACTCTGTACCATCTTCAAAACAATTTGAAATCTAAACCTGTTCTAAAATTAAAAGTTTATTTTAAAAAATTTAAAAGACAAGTATTCTGAGCTACATAACATCTCTGATAATTATGCAATCAATATATTCTAGGCTCTGGAGTGATAGTAGCAAGAGAGATGAAATCCATGCTTTCACAGAGCTTCCATTCTAGTGAAAAATCAGCAAAACAAATGTATAATAAAATGTCATATACTAATAATGCAGTGAAAAAATATAAATCTTGCTGAAAAAATATAGGTGGGTAGAGGGGTGCTCTCTCTTTTTTTTTTTAAACATCTTTATTAAGGTATAATTGCTTTACATTGTTGTGTTAGTTGCTGCTTTATAACAAAGTGAATCAGCTATACATATACATATATCCACATATCTCCTCCCTCATGCATCTCCCTCCCATCCTCCCTATCCCACCCCTCTAGGTGTTCACAAAGCACCTAGCTGATCTCCCTGTGCTATGCGGCTGCTTCCCACTAGCTATCTGTTTTACATTTGGTAGTGTATATATGTCAGTGCCACTCTCTCACTTCATCTCATCTTATGCTTCCCGCTCCCCATGTCCTCAAGACCGTTCTCTACATCTGCATCTTTATTCCTTTCCTGCCTATACGTTCTTCAGAACCTTTTTTTTTTTTAAGATTCCATATATATGTGTTAGCATATGGTATTTGTTTTTCTCTTTCCGATTTACTTCACTCTGTATGACAGATTCTAGGTTCATCCACCTCACTACAAATAACTCAATTTTGTTTCTTTTCATGGCTGAGTAATATTCCATTGTATATATGTGCCACATCTTCCTTATCCATTCATCTGTTGACGGACACTTAGGTTGCTTCCATGTGCTGGCTATTGTAAATAGAGCTGCAGTGAACATTGTGGTACATGACTCTTCTTGAATTATGGTTTCTCAGGGAATATGCCCGCTAGTGGGATTGCTGGGTCATATGGTAATTCTATTTTTAGTTTTTTAAGGAACCTCCATACTGTCCTCCAGAGTGGCTGTATCAATTTACATTTCTACCAATAGTGCAAGAGGGTTCCCTTTTCTGCACACCCTCTCCAGCATTTATTGTTTGTAGATTTTTTGATAATGGCCATTCTGACTGGTGTGAGGTGATACCTCATTGTAGTTTTGATTTGCATTTCTCTAATGATTAGTGATTAGTGATGTTGAGCATTCTTTCATCTGTTTGTTAGCAGTCTGTATATCTTCATTAGAGACTGTCTATTTAGATCTTCTGCCCATTTTTGGATTGGGTTTTTTGTTTTTTTGATATTGAGCTGTGTGAGCTGCTTGTAAATTTTGGAGATTAATTCTTTGTCAGTTGCTTCATTTGCAAATATTTTCTCCCATTCTGAGGGTTGTCTTTTTGTCTTGTTAATGGTTTCCTTTGCTGTGCAAAAGCTTTTAAGTTTCATTAGGTCCCATTTGTTTATTTTTGTTTTTATTTGCATTTCTCTAGGAGGTGGGTCAAAAAGGATCTTGCTGTGATTTATGTCATAGAGTGTTCTGCCTATGTTTTCCTCTAAAAGTTTTATACTGTCTGGCCTTACGTTTAGGTCTTTAATCTATTTTGAGCTTATTTTTGTGTATGGTGTTAGTGAATGTTCTAATTTCATTCTTTTACATGTAGCTGTCCAGTTTTCCCAGCACCACTTATTGAAGAGGCTGTCTTTTCTCCATTGTATATTCTTGCCTCCTTTATCAAAAATAAGGTGACTATAGGTGTGTGTTTTTATCTCTGGGCTTTCTATACTGTTCCATTGATCTATATTTCTGCTTTTGTGCCAGTACCATACTGTCTTGATTACTGTAGCTTTGTAGTATAGTCTGAAGTCAGGGAGCATGATTCCTCCAGTTCTGTTTTTCTTTCCCAAGATTGTTTTGGCTATTCGGGATCCCTTTGTTTCCATACAAATTGTGCAATTTTTTGTTCTAGTTCTGTGAAAAATGCCATTGCTAGTTTGATACAGATTGCATTGAACCTGTAGATTGCTTTGGGTAGTATAGTCATTTTCACAATGTTGATTCTTCCAATCCAAGAACATGGTATATCTCTCCATCTGTTTGTCTCATCTTGAATTTCTTTCATCAGTGTCTTACAGTTTTCTGCATACAGGTCTTTTGTCTCCTTATGTAGGTTTATTCCTAGGTTTTTTATTCTTTTTATTGCAGTTGTAAATGGGAGTGTTTCCTTAATTTCTCTTTCAGATTTTTCACCATTAGTGTATAGGAATGCAAGAGATTTCTGTGCATTAATTTTTTATCCTGCTACTGTACCAAATTCATTGATTAGCTCTAGTAGTTTTCTGGTAGAGTCTTTAGGATTCTCTATGTATTGTATCATGTCATCTGCAAACAGTGACAGCTTTACTTCTTCTTTTCCAATTTGTATTACTTTTATTTCTTTTTCTTTTCTGGTTGCTGAGGCTAAAACTTCGAAAACTATGTTGAATAATAGTGGTGAGTGTGGACAACCTTGTCTTATTCCTGATCTTAGTGGAAATGGTTTCAGTTTTTCACCATTGAGAACGATGTTGGCTGTGGGTTTGTCATATACGGCCTTTATTAGGTTGAGGTAATTTCCCTCTATATCTACCTTCTGGAGAGTTTTTATCATCAATGGATGTTGAATTTTGTCAAAAGCTTTTTCTGCATCTGTTGAGATGATCTTATGGTGTTTCTCCTTCAGTTTGTAAATATGGTGTAACACATTGATTGTTTTGCATTTATTGAAGAATCCTTGCATCCCTGGGATAAACCCCACTTGATCATGGTGTATGATCTTTTTAATGTGCTGCTGGATATTTTTGCTAGTATTTTGTTGAGGATTTTTGGCATCTATGTTCATCAGAGATATTGGCTTGTAGTCTTCTTTTTTTGCAACATCTTTGTCTGGTTTTGGTATCAGGGTGATGATGGCCTCGTAGAATGAGTTTGGAGGTGTTCCTCCTTCTGCCATATTTTGGAAGAGTTTGAGAAGGATAGGTGTTAGCTCTTCTCTAAATGTTTGATAGAATTCGCCTGTGAAGCCATCTGGTCCTGGGCTTTTGTTTGTTGGAAGTTTTTAAATCACAGTTTCAATTTCAGTGCTTGTGATTGGTCTGTTTATAGTTTCTATTTCTTCCTGGTTCAGTCTTGGAAGGTTGTGCTTTCCTAAGAATATGTCCATTTCTTCCAGGTTGTGCATTGTATTGGCATACAGTTGCTTGTAGTAATCTCTCATGATCCTTTGTATTTCTGCATTGTCACTTTTTACTTCCCTTTTTTCATTTCTAATCCTGTTGATTTGAGTCTTCTCCCTTTTTTTCTTGATGAGTCTGGCTAATGGTTTATCAGTTTTGTTTATTTTCTCAAAGAACCAGCTTTTAGTTCTGTTGATCTTTGCTATTGTTTCCTTCATTTCTTATTCATTTATTTCTGATCTGATTGTTATGATTTCTTTCCTTCTGCTAACTTTGGGGTTTTTTGTTCTTCTTTCTCTAATTGCTGTAGGTTTAAGTTTAGGTTGTTTATTTAAGATGTTTCTTGTTTCTTGAGATAGGATTGTATTGCTCTGAACTTCCCACTTAGAACTGCTTTTGCTGCATCCCATAGGATTTGGGTCATTGTGTTTTCATTGTCATTTGTTTCTAGGTATTTTTTGATTTCCTCTTTGATTCAGTGATCTCTTGGTTATTTAGTAGCATATTTTTTAGCCTCCATGTGTTTGTATTTTTTACAGATTTTTCCCTGTAATTGATATCTAGTCTTATAGCATTGTGGTCAGAAATGATACTTGATACAATTTCAATTTTCTTAAATTTACCAAGGCTTGATTTGTGACCCAAGATATGATCTATCCTGCAGAATGTTCCATGAGCACTTGAGAAGAAAGTCTATTCTGTTGTTTTTGCATGGAATGTCCTATAAATATCATTTGAATCCATCTTGTTTAATGTAGCATTTAAAGCTTGTGTTTCCTTATTTATTTTCATTTTGGGTGATGTGTCCATTGGTGAAAGTGGGGTGTTAAATTCCCGTATTATTATTGAGTTGATTTCCCCTTTTATGGCTATTAGCATTTGCCTTATGTACTGAGGTGGTCCTATGTTTAGTACATGAATATTTACAGTTGTTATATCTTCTTCTTGGATTGATCCCTTGATCATTATGTAGTGTCCTTCTTTGTCTCTTGTAATAGTCTGTTTTGTCTGGTATGAGTATTGCTATTCCAGCTTTCTTTTAATTTCCTTTTGCATGGAATATATTTTTCCATCCACTCACTTTCAGTCTGTATGTGTCCCTAGGTCTGAAGTGGGTCTTTTGTAGACAGCATATATAGGGTCTTGTTTTTGTATCCATTCAGCCAGTCTATGTCTTTTGGTTAGAGCATTTAATCCATTTACATTTAAGGTAATTATTGATATATATGTTCCTATTACCATTTTCTTACTTGTTCTGGGTTTGTTATTTTAGGTCTTTTCCTTCTCTTGTGTTTCCTGCCTAGAGAAGTTCCTTTAGCATTTGTTGTAAAGCTGGCTTGGTGGTGCTGAATTCTCTTAGCTTTTGCTTGTCTGTAAAAGTTTTAATTTCTCAGTCAAATCTGAATGAGATCCTTGCTAAGTAGAGTAATCTTGGTTGTAGGTTTTTCCCTTTCATCACTTTAAATATGTCCTGCCACTCCCTTCTGGCTTGCAGAGTTTCTGCTGAAAGATCAGCTATTAACCTTATGGGGATTCCCTTGTGTGTTATTTGTTGCTTTTCCCTTGCTGCTTTTAATATTTTTCTTTGTATTTACTTATTTATTTATTTACTTATTTATATATTTACTTATTTATTTATTTACTTATTTATTTACTTATTGATTGATTGATTGATTGATTGATTGTACGCGGGCCTCTCAGTGTTGTGGCCTCTCCCGTTGCGGACAGAGCACAGGCTCCGGACGTGCAGGCTCAGTGGCCATGGCTCACGGGCCCAGCTGCTCCGCAGCATGTGGGAGCTTCCCAGACCGGGGCATGAATCCATTTTCCCTGCATCAGCAGGCAGACTTTCAACCACTGTGCCACCAGGGAAGCCCCAAGCCTTAAATGTCTTTTATGGTCATCTTGGAAGCACCCTTCACCTCTCTTGTATTGGTTGCCTTGTTTCTGGGATTCTATATCCATGTGTAATTTGGATTACTTCTTCCTTTTGTGGAATACATTCTCTAGTAGGTTCCTGAGAAAAGGATCATGAGAAGTGCATTTTTGTTCTGAGATCTGCATATCTGAAATGCCTTTTTTCAGCTATCACATTTAATTGATAGTTTATCTAGGTATAGAATTAAAGATTGAAAGTAATTTTCACATAACATTTTGAGGACATGTTCCATGGCTTTCTAGTTTCCAAAGATGCTGTTGAAAAGTCTTGTTATTCTCATTCTTTTCTATTTAAAAATGAGAAATTTAGTTTTTATTCTACCTATGCTTTGAACCTAAATTCTGGCAATGCCATTTTGGCATCTGTGTGATCTTAGTTATTTAAATCCTCTATGCCTCAATTTTCAGGTCTGTGAATTGAGGATAGTAACAGTACCTACCTTGTAAAATTGTTCTCTGGATCAAATCAGTTAATATACGTAAAGCACTTACAATAGAGTCTGACAAATAGCAAATGGTCTGTAGGTATTTGCCGTCATCTTCTTCATTATCATCATCATTCCTGTAGGAATCTATTAATAGTTAAGGAATTTAAAGCAGGAATGTGTCATGAAGAGACAATCACCCTGGCTGCTGGGTAGTGGCTGGTTTAGAAAGTGAGGAAGACATAAAGTATAGACACAAGTTAGAGGTGACTACTTCTAAATGAACCCTCTGTATGTGAGTGTTGTGAATCAGAAGTGAAGACTAAGTTTGGGTGGTACAGGGGCAGTAAACAAAAAGAATTTAAAATATCATTTCCTAGTCTCTCAGTGAAAAACCTTAACCACCCAGTAGACAGACTGAGCATTTTCATGGCTCTGGAGAAGCTGCAGCACAGCAATTTGAACACACAGAAATACTTTATTATGTGGTACTTCCACAAAAAAGCATTACAAGTTGATATGGGGGAAATTGGAACTTTATCCTGCTTTCTCACATGCATTTAACAGTTTAACTTTTTTTTTAATTGCAAAAGGGAAAGTGGGAGCAGAAGTCTCCATAATGGTTTCTACTGCTTTGGCCATTGAAGGTTTTAATTCAGACCTGGCTCTGAAGGCATTATGTTCTCCCTGAAGAACAGAAATATACTCCACCACACCTTTGCTCGTTTAAAGAACATCACACCTGGGCTTCCCTGGTGGCGCAGTGGTTGAGAGTCTGCCTGCCGATGCAGGGGACACGGGCTCATGCCCCAGTCCGGGAAGATCCCACATGCCATGGAGCGGCTAGGCCCGTGAGCCATGGCCGCTGAGCCTGCGCGTCCGGAGCCTGTGCTCTGCAACGGGAGAGGCCACAACAGTGAGAGGCCCGCGTACCGCAAAAAATAAATAAATAACATCACACCCATGGCTGTGCATGTAATCTTCATGAATCACAGGGAAGAAAGGTATTAGCTAAGAATTCTAATCATTGATTGCCCACATATCGTTCACTTTTCTCTCTTCATTAATTAAAAACTCACTTTTACCATATAGGCAACTGTGGCCATGTCAAGATTGAATCATAGTGTCTCTGATGGAACAATTAAGCTTTCATCAAAGAATCATTTTTGAGAAGAGAACATATTTAAAGAAATTAAAATATAAATATCGGGCTTCCCTGGTGGCGCAGTGGTTGAGAGTCCGCCTGCCAATGCAGGGGACACAGGTTCGTGCCCTGGTCCGGGAAGATTCCACATGTTGTGGAGCGGCTGGCTCTGTGAGCCATGGCCGCTGAGCCTGTGCGTCTGGAGCCTGTGCTCCGCAACGGGAGAGGCCACAGCAGTGAGAGGCCCACGTACCGCAAAAAATATATATATATATATATATATAAATATCATAGCCAGATAACCTAGGAAAAGAGTTCGAATTTGGCTACCCAACTCATTTCTAAGAAAAAAAAAATTTTTGTTGTTTTTCTATTCCCACAGTGTTCCAAAATGTGACTACTAGTAATTTGTCCCCTCTGTTCTTTCTTCATTCACAAAATATACCTGTGTGGCTGCTGCTCTGAGTGACATTGAGCCAAGTTTATACCTCCATTATATTTTTATGCCATCCAATTTAAATTATTTTTATGATGCAGAGTCTAGGAAGGAAGGGGTGCCTCACAGCCTGGAACATCTGGCAGTGCAGTAGATGTCAATAGAATAATCAGATGCTCCCGTGGTTAATTCTTGCCCCGTCCTCTCACAGAAAGTGGGGGCATAAAGAACGTGATACTTAATTCGCAGCCAGAAGAAAGGCCATTTAATTGGATTAGCTGGCAACTCCCTTTCATCTGTCTCTTCTTTTCCCCACCTCTTAATAAGCCCTCCCCCGACACACATCAGAAGTGACAGGGTTTGTCAGTTATGCCGAAAACAGAAGCTAATTTTTAGACAAACCTGTTGGTTTAACTGAAGGGGACCAGGCCTCACACTGCTTCAGTCTAAAGCAAAGAAAATGCATCTCACTTGACCACCTCACCCTTAGGTGGTCCCTTCACCAATTGCTACCCGCTGCTTCCACCTGGACATTGGAGGGTCAGGTAATGCAGCGTTTTTCGCCGGTATAAGTGTTCAAATCATCCTTCTGAAAGTTCAGGGCTAGATGGCAGTGAGGTACTCCCTGACTCTCCCGTGCAGTCAAATGTTACTTGGCTCAGCATCTGCAAGTTGTAACTCTAGGCTTTCTATTTACATGGTATCATTATGAAAATCAGCATGCAATACTCCCAAGCGAATCATCTTTTAAATCAATGATAATTGAAAATGGACTTCATTTCTCACTGAAATGGGTGCTCTAGTCTAGTACCTTATCACATGACTAGCAATGTTTGAGCCAGAGAGGTATTATCTAGTGGAAAAATTCAAAACTCATAATCAAGAAATTTGGGTTCCATTCCTTCTCCAGGTAGCAAAGATGACGACCATATCAAACATTACTGAAAGGCACTATTCTAAGCACTTCACATACATTATCTTGTTGTCTTGGTCATGGTGTACAAAACCCCTGTGAGCTAAGTTTTATTGTTATCCCCATTTTCTGGAGGAGGCAATGAGGACACAGAGTGATCAAACAATTCACCCAAGTTCAAGCAGTTACTCAGTGGCAGAATTCAGGATTCCGCCGCGACACACTGACCCCATTGCTTCCATACACGTAAGCTGGGGTGAGTTTTAAAATATATTTATGGGATGGCCAACGAGCATCTAGAAGAGATGCTGGACTTAACTCAGGAGCAGAGCCCAAGGAGCCCCTCGTGCCCAGGCATTAGGCATTAGTGGTTGCTCGAGTTGTGGGGAACGCCTGGTGGTCCTGGGTGAGACCAGATCAGTGGGAAAGAACAGAGGGACACTTAGGAGGACCTGCAGCAGTAGCTACCCACCAATCTGTACAGAAGTTTCTCAGTGTTTGTATAGCCAAAGTGGTGACACATGGTGAATATCAGCCCTGTGATACTTGTACACCCCAAATTAATTTATCGACACAGATTCTGATAAGCATCTAGCAACAAACGACAGCAAAAGCCATATTCCGGCAGTTTTTTTTTTTTTTTTTGCGGTACGTGGGCCTCTCACTGTTGTGGCCTCTACCATTGCGGAGCACAGGCTCCAGACGCGCAGGCTCAGCGGCCATGGCTCACGGGCCCAGCCGCTCTGCGGCATGTGGGATCTTCCTGGACCGGGGCATGAACCCGTGTCCCCTGCATTGGCAGGCGGACTTTCAACCACTGCCCCACCAGGGAAGCCCCCGGCAGTGTCTTTTCATTTCACTGCCTGTATCTTTATGATCGTAAGCACATGGGAACATGTTCATTTGCAACGTTGAAGTCATTGCCATCTTAAGAAGCTGACTGATTGGACATGAAACAAAAGAAGAGAGTATGTCGGGCTCGGCATTAGTCTTAATATCTTTAAAATAAAAAAAAAAGGCAGAGCTGGAGAATGTCATATGTGAACCCTATTTGGAAACTTCCAAGATCTTCTCAAAATGTCTGAACTCTGTTAAAATCACAGGGGAATAAAAGACTTGCTCAGGTATGACTCATAGTAGCACAAAAGATATTTAGCTTTATAAGAAAGCTTTATGTTTGAAGAATATTCTCTTCCTGCTGCCGACAAATGGAGAAAAAAAGTACATTCATTTACTGAGAGCAGGATATGCCCCCAAATAGCAAACGAGGTTTTATGGAAGTCGCGTTTCAAGTTAGCTAAGATTTTGTCAATTATTTGATGGGTTTAAGCTTAGGGATAAATGTGAAGCTGTTATTTTTCTGATGAAGGCAGCGAGAGGGAAATGTATGCTGAAGGAAGGAAAAGAGAAACTAGGAAATTGAGCTAACTTAATAGAAATCTAACGTTTGCTGTTGCATTGAATAATTACTTTTTTTTTTCAGATTCCTTTGAAGATGAAAGGTTTTTGTATTAAAATTTTTTATTACCAGGCTATCATGGGGGAAAAAAATCTGTGCAATGTCTGTGCATTTCCTGTTTTAAAATATACAAGTGATCTGTTGCCTCTCTTTACTACAGTGCTTTCTGTTCCAGAGAGCCTTAATCTGGAGAGTAGGTGACATAAGCATACACAACTGAGACTCTTTTAAGATGAGCAATGCAAAAACAAGTTTGCTGGGTGTTTAGACGTTAGACGTTACGGCAGTTTGTCCTCTCGCAGAGAGAAGGGCAGTGTTGTGCTGTGGATAGCTCTGGGGACTTGGCTAGATGACTCAGTCAAAGCCATTGCCGTTAGTGACTCAGATATAGTAATCCTCACCCAATTACCTTCCCGAGTGTATCTTCATTTTGTTGAAAAGTTTGAGAACAGCCTCAGAGATTCTCATAAGTCTAAACGAGCATTACAAAGGAGAGTCGGCGACAAGTGTCTCTTGAGAAAGGTATGCCCTTCCTAGAAGCTCTGGAGTTTATTACGGGCGCGCCAGCAGCGCAAGAATCTGGCGTAACACATGATGACCAGATCTATTTTATATGCTGGGAAGTCAAATGAGTTCTCTGAGTGGCACGAAGCTAAGTACACCCACATAGTTTCTGAGCATCTCAGTTCTTCAGTGCACATTAAGCCTTTCCAGATTTATCCTCGGAGATTGGCTGTTTGCCAGAATTCAGACTGTTCCGTTGTGCAGTGGGCTGAGTATTCCCAGGTGTCGGCAGAGTTTTCTGCCTAGTCCTTATTTACAGTTTTTCTTAGGATTGCTTTGAAGTGTGAACAATCAAGTTGCAGCATGCGGCAAATTTCTTTCCACATGAGCCCTTTATTTCGCTTCCTATTACGGCTCTGAAACCTTCTTAAAACCGAAGTATTAATCTCTAACTCTTAAAATGCATTTAGAAAGATAAGTTCCTTTACAAAGACTTTAGAAACCATTTTATTCTCTTGTTGAGTAAGATAAAAATAGAAATAACCAATATTCTTCCTTCTCAACTTCTTCTTTGAGAAAAGAGTGGTAGTTTAGCAAGCTTTTTCACTTAATTATTAAAATGTACAAAACATCCTGTGGCTTGATGACACCACTATACAAGATGAGACTTGCATACTTCTCGCGTATAATCTGTGTTGTGTATTATTTGGAATTCCTAACAAAGTTCCTAACACTGATATGATGACTCATTTTTAGTGCTAAATGTCACCTTTTGGGAAAAGAGAATATGTGTCATAGCAAGTGTACAAACCATGCCTAAACATCTATCTTCCTAATAATTTTCTCATTTCAGAAATTCCAAAACTAAGAGCAGGTATTCTGAATTTCCACCTCTCTATCCCCTTAGGATTAAAAGCTCTAACTAGAATTTTGTGGAGGGAGGCTACTAAGCCCACCTCCCCAGCACACTTTCCAAACACCCTTTAGAGGTGACCCTCTGCGGCAAGGGCATAGCCTGTACGGATCTCCATTCAGGAAGCTGAGTGGGGTGAGACAGCCCTCAGCCCTTGGTGAAGCCCTGGAACAAACGTCTACTTCAAACTCAGAATGAACTTGGCATTTCCACTTAAAAGATGCTTTGCGCTGCACACATTTTCTCCCTTTAACCCTGCTTCTTGGTGTGTGTTTCCAAAAATCACACTCAAGATTGTGAAAATAGTGTTCAGAAACAGGAGTGGTTTGGTGAGTGGGGGAGATCGGGGTGGTACATGGCTGCTGGGTGACCACATTAAAGGCTGTATCTCTGTGTTATCCTATCTCGATTTGTGGCTCTAACAAATGTTGATTTTTGGTGCCAAGGGGGCCCAGTGTGGATGACTTCTGTTCCTTTTGGAACTTTTCATCTTTATTTTTTAAATGTCACAATTTTAAATGATTTTTTTTCAGAGTCAGCCCCAGATAAATGATTCCTGGGAGGACTGTGGCCGTGATTATGAGCCCACTTACACTTGCAGTTGATGGCATGTTAAACAATAATGCTGGTAACACGCAGCGATCAGTACCTGTAGCATTTTCAGCCCGACCCCAGGATGAGGTTAATGCAGAAGACAAATAGGAAGGGAGCATGTGCTCGAATTTTTCATCAGGCTGTTACATAAATAACAGATCAACATCCTCCTGTTCATACCACACCAGAGCAGAGGGAAAGGCTGCAGACTTCAAGCCATCAACGACTTAAAATTGCTGGTGTCAAAGCGATTTTTTACAGCAGAGTGACCTGTTTTGCAGACCATTCTTAATAGCAGGGGAAGAGTTTGGGGCCTGGGCTTGGAGTACACAAGTGATTTCCAAATGACATTTCAGATGTAAAAATTCAGTCTGCCAGCATTTCTCCCTGCAGCCCTCCCTGCTGCAACCATACACAGGCACACATGCCCCATCAACTCCCACTGACACTTCTTCATTACCATGAAAAAGCCCAGGCAGTCTTAGGGGATTTTGCAAAGCATTCTTCCTCTTTTATACTCAGGCCCTCACTGATACCTCTACAAATGGTTTTTTGGAATATTATTCTCCGATAAGAGGTAGAGTTTGCGTTTTTAAAGATGTAGAGACAGCGGCTTCCAAGTTCATCTCTTTCACTCTTCTGGCCGTCAGCATTCACCTAGTTTGTCCCCATTGCGGGAGCTGAAAGGCCAAGTGACCTTTTTTGGGTGAACAGTCACAAAGCCACACTGGCACATTTATTAGGAAGAAATGTGGGCTCAGTTATGTGGTGTGAGAAGATTGTCAGGAGTACGTACCATTTTATTTCCTTAACCCAAACACAGCCTTTGTAGATTTCTTTGAATGTTCGAGTCACACCTTCCCCTTCAAATGATAAAAGAATTCAGTGTGAAATTTGCTTTCTAAACTCCCGTGAAGGCTCTGTCATTCTCATATAACACTTCAGGTATATATACAGGGAACACATTCAACGGATTCCCTTGATGCCTTCATGATCAGATGCAGGGGGGAAATGCCGTATGGGTTTCATTCTTATTTCTTACTCAGTCTTCTCCTCTGTATCATCTGAACTTGTTTTATATTGACACCATACTCTTCAGTAAAAATCAAAGTACGGGGTTATTTTTGCTGTAGGGGGTAGTACCGTTAACACCCGGTAAAAGTGTTTCCCACAGAAATTTGCCTCTAGAAAATAAGGGGTCTTATAAAATGATAATACTACACTGTGAGGTTCAAGTGGCAAATACGGATGGTGTTTTTTCAATTCAACATCCAAATTTATTTGGGTTGGGGATGAGCACTTTGCTGGTAATGTGTGTTTACTTACTTCCAAGATGTAAGATGCAGATGAGAGCCGTATAGCATTTAAAGAAAATGATACTGTGACAATGTCAGCATTTCTGTTATAAGCCCTTTTTCTTCCTTCTAGGGTGTGTCAATATCTAGTAAAAATTGGAGTTATCCAAAAGTTAGCACATAGCCTAGCAACTACATTTACTGAAAATAAATTTTGGCTTTTTTTAAATGACAGTATTTCACCCACACAAGAAAGCGCATTTTTGCTTATTTTATTTTATGTTTTATTTCTGGCCTCATATGACTCAAGTACAGCTTCATTTTCAACCATTACCCCATGATGTTGACTGGTGCCTTTAGGCATTTGAGGGATAAAAATAAAATGACCAAGTTATTTTGTTTGGAAAAGCAGCTTCTTCACATGTGCCGCATTTTTTCCTCAATAAATATTTCATAACTTTAAAAAAGACAGCCTTATCCTTTAGCACATATGGGAGGCAGGTGAATCTAAACCAAGTGTATGTCCTAGAGCTCAGATTCCATCATTCACAACCAGATTCCACTTATCTGAAGTATCTTAAATACAGAGAGATGCATGACGAGCTCCTTAATATCAGTAATTGTTACTAGACACTTCTTTATTTAAAAAACACATTTTAAATTATTGTGTATTGTCAATACTGCATGTCAGGGAAAGGGCTAAGATACTTCTGTTTTGCTGGCTGGGGTATATTTATCAGTTTCCATTATGTTAAGCCATGTTTCCAAGTTATCAGACTAGTTCATCCACCTGGTACAAAAGTACATCATCCTTGCCTCTCCAGATTTAGCCAACCTAGGAGGTTGGTGGGTGTGCACAGAAGAAGACAGAAAAGATTAAGAATCAAAGCTCCAATGATAACCAAATATGCCTCTTAAAAGTATCAAAGAAAAATTGCACCAGACAGAATTAAGCAGGCAAGGAAAGACTATTCAAGGTTGTTGTAATAGGGGTTGAGACTGTTGTAATAAGGGAGAGAGGCTGAACTCAACTTCATTGGAACAAGAGGCAGGAGGATTTTTAAGCACTGAGGTGACTTCGTGGAAAAGTCCCGGAGGACACTGCGGGGAGTTGGCCAATGTGATTAGGCCATCTGTATTTGCTAATTGACACTTAGGAAGTTAGCTCCCTATCCTCCCACCCGAGACTGGGAGATGGGGCCCTGCCTTTCTTGATGAATGTATCTGGAAAGGATGGCTCCCAGGTCCTAGAGAAAGGCAAGTCTGGGTTGTAAAACTGGCAAGAGACTGGGAAAAGATTTACATCTCCAAGAGGCAGAGAGAGTGCAACTCCAAGTTTTCTAAAGTAAATGTTGTGAGAAAAGGAGGGCCAGGGGATTATACTCAGAAAAAAATCCTGTCTAAAGTTTAGTTAAGCTAACGAGAACATTAAGGCTGTCTTGGTGAAAAGACATATTGATCCTGAGGGAAGAAAATCAAGGGTCTAGGGACCAATCTTAAAAAAGATTTAAACTCCCAGTTTCCATGCATTTGAATTCCTGGGTTCCCCCAAATCCACAGGTTTTCTCTTACTCTCTCTAGCAGGCTTAGAGTCACAAGGGTAAGGGTAAGGAAAACTATAATGAGTCCCTTGGGTCTTTATTTTTTTCCTGCTATACCACTTGTTTATTTCAAATGGCAATTTCTGCTTCTGTCCTGGCAATCCCATCCTGGATGGTACTAACCTCACCTGTGCCAGTGAGGTAGGGATGATGATTATAACCTTCTTGATTATTCTCATTCCCAAATAATCAAGATCTTTTGGCTTGTATCATCTCCCAGGAACCTGACACAAAATCCCTAGGGCCTGAGCCAAACAATATTTGGAAGTTAGCACACCTAACATTATATGTCTCTCATCAGGAGGCACTTGGAACTAACATCCCTGCAAATCCATCAGCCGCCTTCCCCTCCACACCCACTGTCTCCATTTCCTTTTTTCAATGCACTACTCAACTACAAAGTCTTCTTTCCATCTGACGGCTCTACTGACACCTTGTAAAAGGGCACTGATGACCTTCAGCAACTCCGTAAGTAGAGATTTTTTTATTTTGCTATGCTTGTCACCCTCAGTCTTCATATAGAATTCACCACCTGTTTCACAACCAGCTCCTCTTTGACGATTTCTCAGTGCTTGGATTCTATGACAATGCACTTTTCTGGGTCTCTTCTTATTTCTCTAATTTTTCTTCTTCTGTATCTCCCATGGGCCCCACTTCCTGTGTTGGTGCCATGAAGGTGCATTTGAATTCCTGGGTTGGTGCCATGAAGGTAGGATCTCTCCTCACCTTCCTCTTGTCTTGATCCATTACTTGTTGTTGGGTCAGTTCACCTACTTCCACAGTTTCAACCACAACCTAACTACTGCCTTTGTGATGATGATTGAAATGACTACTTTTATAGTTTTCCATTTCTATCTTTCCCTTTAAGCCCAGGCTAAATATTCCAACTGTCTCTTAGACAAAGAAAACTTAAGGTTCTGCTAACATCTAAAACTGAACATGCTCAAAATGCAATGACATCATCCCTACCTCTGCACACCAGTCTCTTACCTTATAGCCTTCACCAGTCTACACATACATTTTATTCAGATTTCACAGATGAAGCTTCAGCTGTCCTTCAGCTTTCACCCTGCCTGGACTACTCCAGCCCTGCCTGGTGATACTCTGTGTTCTTGCCCTTCACGCTCTGCATATTGCTTCCATGCTGAACATTTACACACACCCCTGTTGAAATTCTTTATTTTATCCCTTGTTCAATTGTGACCTCATTCTGTGAGCAGTCCCCCCCCCTTTCTTGGATTATAATTAATTTCTTCTCATCACAGCATTGTGACTATTCTTTGTGACTGTTCTTTATAACATTCACTAAACTCTGCTTAGTATTATAGTTTATAGTGTACATGGCTTTCTCTTTCACTAAATGAAAAATACTTTGATGGCAGAGATTGTATCCTATTTTGCTTTTTATTCCCCAAGTTGTCTTTCACAGAGTAGGTCTTCAGGGCGTGTGTGTTAAATGGAAGATTTCAGTTCATAAATACGAAATATTTCCATATGCCATCTAAACACGTTCTAGGATCCTCAAGGAATCCTAAGTGAATAGTCGACAGACACTAGAGAGCTGAAGATTTAACAGATCTACAAGCTAAACTGGCGAGGTTAGGGCTGGGGGTGGTAATTATATGTTAGTGCATTTTTTGATACTTTACACCTCTCATATTCTGTGGACAATAGTACCTTAGTATTTTTTCAATTTATTTTTTATTGAAGTACAGTTGATTTACCATGTTGTGTTCATTTCTGCCATACAGCAGTGTGACTCAGTTACACATATATACGTTCTTTTTTTCTATTCCTTTCCATTATGGTTTATCCCAGGATATTGAATATTAGTTCCGTGTGCTATACAGTAGGACCTTGTTGCTTACCAGCATTTTATTTTATGTTTCATGTTTTGAAGCCCTGAGAGAGGGGAGGTGAGAAGAGATGTGGTCTTCCCTAGTGACAGGAAAAGGTCTGGCTCTCCTTGAATTGGTCTTCAAAGCCCATTTAAAACATGTAGCCACTGTAATTGCAAAATCTCTATGTAAATACTTTAACCAGCTAGCTCTAAGTAGATATAACTGTTGGGAGCTGCCATCTGTTCATGTGGAAATATGTGGCAGAGAAGGAAACACAGAGGAATGTCATAGAAATTTCTTGCAAAAATAAGCAACCTTGAGCAAGGTTCAAGGCACTTTGGGATGGCTTATCCCAACCTGGCTGGATCACACGGAGGTGGCATCACAGTCCACTGAAGGAATAGGCTGAATAAGCATGGAACACTGTCATCCAGAGTGGCTCCCAAGGGCTCTTCTGATGTTCCTGTAGGAAACTTGCCTCATACACAGTACATTCTGAGAGCCACAGATGTCTCCCTGCTTTGAGAAAAATGTAGATACGACTACTAGTCAGTCTTAGCAGCTAATAATTATAATTCTTGTCCAAGACAAAGTTCAGCACTAAACCAAATAATACTGTACCTATAGAAACAGGATTTAGTTAATAGTTTAGCACCTACAATGAACCAGACACTTTATCTATATTTGTGTTTATTTTCACAAGCCCAGCAAAGTAAGTATAATTATCTTGCATTTTGATTTTGAAGAAACTGAGGCTCACAGACCAAAATATTTGTAGCAGACAAACTTGAATTCAGGTCTCTCTGACTGCAGAGTCTGAGCTCTTTTGATAATATTTTGCTAGCTCTCTGTCATAATTAAAATGCACCAGAGTAGTAAAGAATTACGTTCAAACTAAGATTTGAACTTACTAATGCCACTTAAAGTCTTCTACTTCTTACAGCTTTAAAATACAGATTATTTTTTAAGCTTTGAAAAATTAATGCGCTGGGAATTGTCAGGGTTAGGATAACTGCTTTGCTCTCCTACCGGATATTTCTTGGATTTTCAATCTAAGATACAAATGTTGGTGAGGATGGACTCAGACTTGTCCAACCTATGAGAGCCAGGAAACAAATGGCCAGGTTATTTGCTTTATTTAATACCATTATTTCCGTTTGGAGAAATGGAAACATCAGTGTACCCATTAACCCCACGTGCGCGACAGCCCCTGAACCGTTGAAAGCCAAGACTTTAGGAGTCTCAGCCCCAGAAGGGTCTGGAAATAGAGTGCTGTTTCTTGACCCAGTCCCCGACCCTTGCCCCTAGTGTCTGTAAAACTATTAGATTATAGTGTATGTAATGTATCACCACCAGGTGTTACTAGTTTTTCTAACAGCCCTTTCCTCCTGGGTCTCCAGGTCCTTGCGACTCCCTCCTCTACACTGTACCATTTCTTTGGTTCTTGCCATCTTTTCCCTGGAGCTTAGTCTCCTTTACAAGATCTCCTGTGATCACCTCAAGGATCTGATTCAAGATCCATATTCTCACCTGGAAATTAAAGATTGGCAACCTTCACAGTTATTTTTTATAGGTAAACTAACTTGACTTACCACAATGTTTCAGATACTCAAAACATAGAAATCAGCCCACATTCCATATGAATTTGCCTCCCAAGCCACGTGGACTTATAACTCTGGAAGGGCAGAAATTGGTCACTCCTACCCAAGTCCTATAATATTGATTTTTACCACCTACAAGTTTTCTACGTCTAACAAGTTTTCTGGCTTTCTCTCTCTCCATCTTTCATATAATGGAGCATAATGGATCTTGATGATATAAATATACACAAACATACATACATATGATCAATGGTTTTCATTTATCTTAAATTGTTTTATAATGTTTTAATTCTATCTTAGTATTTATTTTATTTTTCAGTTTTCATGTATTTGTACAAAAAAGTTTTTTAAAGAACTCAGATTTTGCAAAATTGAAATGACTCATTATCAACTGGACAAGAATTTGAAAACAAACAGGTGAATTAGGATCAATATTCTAAAGTCCCCAAGTCCTCTTCACTTTTTTTTTTTGCTTTGGCCAATTAAATAATTTCATAAAAGGTTTACAATAACATGTTACTCTTGGATTAAAATGGTTAGTCCTTTAGCACTTCAGAATTATAAACTCTGGTTCAGAAAAGCAAAATATATAGAATACAAGGAAAACAATGATCAGACTGAATGTACTGATGAATAACATTTTTAAATTAGGAAGGGAGGGAGTTCCCAACACCATTTAACTGAAATAAAATTAAAACATTGGAAGTCTTTGAAACAGTGACAACAGTTAGACTGGATGTCTAACTAAATTTCAGAAAGAGCCAGGACAAAAATAAGTGAGTGCCTGGGAGAGAAGAACCCTTGAAAGCAGCGCTTGGATCACATGGGCTTGATTACAACCCAAACTCGTCAAAACTTGTGAGACCTCAAGGAGGTTTATAAAATGTTTTTCACAGTGCCTGGAACATATTAGACAAACAGTAAACCTTTTCCAATCCCTCCTTTATCCTTTATACTTCCTGCCGTGGTATGTGCGTGCATGTGTGTGTGTGGTGGGAGAGTGGGCATTCCTCAGTATTGCAGTATGTGGAGAGTCTTCCTTTAGCCTCTTGCTTTTGTTTTGTTTTGCCCTAAAAATCCATTTTCCGTATTAATATGGGACAGTCTCCACTGGTGGTAAAACTCCCCGTCAAGGAATAAGCGGGCCTTCTGAGAGAGCTGATAACTGTAAAACACAGATCAACAATCACAGAAGCAAAAAACACTTCAGAAATCATACAAATTTTAAGGAAATGTTGTAAATAGAAAGATATGATTTCATTTGATGGTACTGGAAGTATTCATTTTTCAGAAATTTAGCTCTCTGTAATTCTTTTATTTCTTTCACAAATTGGATAATTAATGTGAGTTAGTCAAAATCCTCTATGGTTACAATCTCTGTGATTCTTTAATATTATAACTCTGTGGGCTCATTTCTCATTTTCCTCCATACCTCATTTAAGGCTTGAAGTCAGTGGGAATTACCCCAGGCAAGATGAATTAAAGACTATCTGTCTAATCACTTAAGGCAGACTGTCAATTTTTAGAAATTATTAAGTACATCTACACAGTCATATGAAAATGTGGGTTTTCATAAAAACCCACATTTTTATATTTCTAATATAGATGGGAAAATTCTCTTTTTTAAAACTTAAAGCCTCAAAAGATCATAGAATTTTGAAATTATAAGCGTCTTACGAATTACTTATTTATCACTCATTTATTCAAAAAATCGTCTATTGAGAATTTTACAGGCCAAAAATGTAACCTTTTTGTCAAGTTATTTAATCTTTCTGGGCCTCAGTTTCTTGGTTTGTTGAGTAGGGAAGGTGAACAAGATGAATTCTATGTACCTCTAAGCTGCAACATTCCACAGTTCTGGGCTGGTAACTTGTCAAAAGTTACCTAGCTAATTAGTGGCACAATCAAGACTACAATCCAGAAGCTAGAATTTCCTGGTTACTCGTCTCGTGTCCTTTGCACTGTAGCACATTAAGTTCCTAGATTTAAAAAAAGAATACTTTTTAAATCCTGAAAATTCTTCTGCATGTCTATAAAACGTCACTTCTAGCCTTGCAACACATCTTGGATAGTTACATATGAGTTCTATTAATTAAGTTGCAATATACTATGTATTATAACTAAAAATTCAAAATCTAAACTAATACCAGGTTCTTCTATGTACGATCCACATTTTCTTTCCTTATTTTTCACAAATGACATACCATTTCGATATCACTTATATATCTCAACGCTTTGAATACAATCCCAGTTGGGTTTTTTTCTTTATTTTTTTTTAACATCTTTATTGGAGTATAATTGCTTTACAATGGTGTGTTAGTTTCTGCTTTATAACAAAGTGAATCAGCTATACATAAACATATATCCCCATATATCCTCCCTCTTGCGTCTCCCTTCCACCCTCCCTATCCCACCCCTCTAGGTGGTCACAAAGCACCGAGCTGATCTCCCTGTGCTATGCGGCTGCTTCCCATTAGCTATCTATTTTACATTTGGTAGTGTATATATGTCCATGCCACTCTCTCACTTTGTCACAGCTTACCCTTCCCCCCCCCCCACGCCCGTATCCTCAAGTCCACCTAGTTGGGTTTGAGGCTCATAGCTGTCTCAGGGTAATTCAGGACCCAGGTCAGGTGGCATGCCACGACAACATATCAAACTCCTGCCCATATTTCTATAAAGGTGACAGCTTGTTAATGAACATGAGAAGTGACATTGAAAGAGGAAACTCTCTTCAACGCAGCCTGAGCCATGTGCCATCCAACTTGCCTTGGGAGTAGTGGGTCCCATTTTCTTCTGAATGTATAGAGAAGATTATCAAGTCTTCCATCACCAGCCAGAAGGCAAGAGTCATCCACTTCACTGCCATATTAATTGCCTGAATGAGGCACTACATTGATGTCAACAACAAAGGGTCAGCCTCATATGAAGAGAATCCGTAACCAGACTCATCACACGTTAAGGCTGAGTCTTCCTGCCAACATCATCATATCCCACACAGAGACCCTAAGACTCAGGATGGACTTAACACATGCGGCAGTGTAGTACAGTGCTAAGAATTTGGCCTCTGGAGGTAGACTGCTTTGGCTTAAATCCTGAATCTCTCACTAGTTGCTGTCTTTGGAAGCAACTCCCATCATCTTTTTTTGTTTTTCCCAACTTTATTGAGATAAAATTGCTGTACAACATTGTTTAACTTTAATGTCTAAGATGCGTTCATTTGATATACTTACATATTGAAGTATGATGACCCATGTTAGCTAACACCTCCATCATGTCACATAATTACCATTTCTTTTTTGTGGTGAGAACATTTAAGATCGACTTTCTTAGCAACTCCCATAATCTTTTGGGACACTCATTTCTGCATACGTAAAATGGTGATGTTAGAATCTACCCCATAGGGTTGTTATAGAGATTAAAGACTTTCGTTTTTGCTCTAAGCAGGCCGTATTAGCTTTTATTATTGTTTCTCTATTGAGTATTCTTCCATTGTTCTAGTTACCAAACCTAGAAACCATGCTGTCATTCCGAAACCCTCTCACATCTTAAACTTAACCTGGCTTGCAGTTCCACCTCAGTAATATCTTGTTAATGAAACACTGTCTTTAACAGTCTCATGAATTGCTCATTTCTTTCTTTTCTTTCCTTTTTTTATGTTTTTGGTTGTTTCCCTTTGAGACATGTTCTTACTTTGTGTTGTTTATAGCACTTAGTATTAATAACACATGTTATATTCTAACACATAATCAACATTAATGAACCAAAGTTCTATTTCTTTAATTTATTTATTCAACACTACATTACTAGTAACTATTGCATGATAAGCATCAGGTAGAATAATTGCAATACAGCAATACAAAAGCTATAATGAAATCATACATGAAGAATAATATTGGCACAAAGAAAGTAATAACAACTCTGCTTAGGACAGCCCCTCGCCTCCCCAAAGCATTACAAAGTATATTCTTCAATGGGGTTTTGAAGGATGATTAGGAGTTTTCCAAATTCATATAGAGTGATAGGATAGACAAAGGAAAAAGTATGCTTATTGGCTCAGAGCCATGAAATAGTATTGCCAGAGATTAGACTAGCCACCAGGTAATGGAAGAAATGATACTGGATAAGTAATGATAATAATAGTTAACATTAATTGAGAGCTTCCTAAGTTTCTTAATTTCTAAGCACTCTATGTGCATTATTTCTGCTCTTCACAATGGTGCTTAAGAATTTATGATATTAATCCAACTTTACAGATGAAGGCAGTGAAGCTCAGTGGAATAATAGAGCTGACCAGAAGCAGAGGTAGAACTGCAGTTTCAGTCTGTCTCCATGCCTGCACTCATTCTGTGATCCAGCCCACCACTATGTCATGATTGCCTTATAAACCATGCAAACGTGTGACTTTAACCTTGTAGCAGTGGGGAACTGTTGAAGTTTTAACTTGGAGAATAATACGACTAGATTACTGTTTGAGGATATTCTGTATACTTGTCAATTTTACCTTCCTGATAGGTTAAACTATTATTTCAAAGCAGGACTTAGTTCTTCCTTAATTACATAAACTTAGTGACTCCTAGTTTAGTATCATAAAACTCATTATTTCATCGACAGATTTTTTATTGTCTCCTTTTGATTGCCACTGTGCTAGGAGCTGGGGCTTCACAAAAGAGATTTGAGAATAGCCACACACTGGCAGAAGAAACGATGGTGAAGGAAATGGAGAAGTATGAGATATAGGAGAGAGAGGCAGGGAGGGAGGGAGAGAAAGAAAGAAAGAAAGAGAGGGAATCTGAATGAGAATAACCAATGGGGCAAGGTTCTAGAAAAATCTCAGCATGCTAGTAACAGTTATTATGAGAAAGGAGAAAATTATCCTATGCTTCAGATAGGCAAATTAACTTTATGTTCTAGATTTCAGTTTAGATGATTAAATGTTTATTTAGTACTTTCAGTATTCTAGCTACTTAACTAGGATCTAGGAATAAAAAAAAACTAAGACATTGTCATTGCTTTCCAGTAGCTTCCAATCTTCTACAATAAAATCCCAGAGAAATAATGAGGGAGACCTGTATTCTAACTTTATTTTGCTACCCACTCTGCATCAGCCTAGGAATAACCTAATTAAATACTATTGTGCCTCTTTTTTCATAAATGTATCAGGAGTTGAAATCTATATTATAAAGACACATGATTATGTTATCTTTATACAGACTTTATTACATAAACATTGATCAGTATTCTCCAAAAATACTATACAAGACATCAAGCTAGAAAAGTTTGTTTCTTTTTTCCAAAATTCCTGGCTATTCTAACTATGGTAAAATTTCAGAATATTCTAGCATCAAAAATCTTTAATAGATTGTTATTTATCAGTAGAGAGTAGATTCTCTGTGGATGCATACAGAGGGTAATCTGACTACAGCAGACAAATCACATTCTGCCTACATTTGAAATTGCAAAGACAAAGAACAGCCTGTTCATTTCCAGACTAACTTGAATATATGCTTTAGGCATGTGTGCTTGTGTTTAGGTGTCTTTGAGTTATTCATTCATTCAATTAGGAAATAAGGTTCCTTATACTTCCAGATACTGCATATCAAAAGTAAAGCCTAATTAACAAAGAGGTAAACTGGAAAAACATCAGATGAAAAATCTTAGTGAGTGATTACATAGAAAAATTATTAGAGCAATAGTTTTTTAAGAATTGTTTGTTGAGTGAATGAATATTATCTTCTAGTATAATTTGGGTGTTCACTTAATATTTTTAGAGTATTATCATCAGGAAAGTACTTAGCATTTTATCACTGCGTATGGAAGAATTTGTAAGACTAATTTGAAAAATTTTACATCTTTAACCATTGAGTATAATTTGAGTTTGAAGTATCTTAATGATTGCAATATGTATTAGACTGTGTATTTCATTTGTTGTTTTAACCTGGAAGGATCAGCTTCCCTAAAGCTCTCATGCCTTCATACACATCCTATTCACCAATGTTAGCTACTCATACTAAAATGAAGAAAATAAGTGCTGTATTTTCAGTCTCCTAAATGTTTGTCTTAGATTCAGGTCGGGCAGTAGATACCATAATATATGTGGATACACAGTAATAATTTATCTCTCTGGTTATAGCTAGACTCTCACTTTCTTTTCCTTTTTGGGTCACAGTTATATCTTACATAATCCAGCAGAGGGTGCTTCCTTTTTAGGGTTGGATTAGAAATGAATATAATCAGTAAAAGTTAAAATCTTTCATATTTTTTTTCCAGCGGTCAAGTCACATTCCCTTGCAGTTTTATGCATTTTCAGATGTATCCCAACAGTAATCACCTTCCATTAAGTACCACACACTTTAGCAACAAATACATAACAGCACACATCTGTATTTATATGTGCAGGCTTCACACGCTTGTTCCCTTGTTTTTCTTAAAGGAAGTTATGATCCTAATCAGAAGTTCCAGGTATATTCAAATTAAGGAAGGTTTTTTTTTTTTAACACTGTATTTTCCCCTCTGGGAAGTATCAGTGGCATACACAAAAACAGTTTTCTTTGTTAAAAAAAATGTGGCTTTCCAAAATATTCCATAACAAAAGCATGGTTTTATAGCATTCCCAACATCATTGGCCATTCCAAGAGTAGATGGAAATGTAACCTCTTCTGAAGAGCAAAATAGCAAGTCTTTCAGGAAGAGTCTACTTGGTAAATGCATGGCCCTTTATTTGCTTGTTACATAGGCGCAGTTCCTGAAATTGTCATCTCAGGAGGCTCCTAATGTATATTTTTTAATCCTCTTTCAGCATGTCACCCAGCTCATAAGTATCTGGCCTTGCACAGGTGGTTCTGCTAAGGAATGTGAGGCTCTTTGAATGGTTTTGAATCACCTTCTCAGAAGAGATAACTACAGTCACTGCAAAGGAGAAAGCTGAGATAATCTCAGCTATCAAACTAGTTTCAAGGGGTTTTTCCCTCCCACAATTTTATGATATATATGTATATGACAGTGCAGTCAATTTAAATAAATGGGAGATGATTTTTCCCTGAATAATTTTTTTTTTTTTTTTGCGGTACGCGGACCTTTCACTGTTGTGGCCTCTCCCGTTGCGGAGCACAGGCTCCGGACGCGCAGGCTCAGTGGCCATGACTCACGGGCCCAGCCGCTCCGCGGCATGTGGGATCTTCCCGGACCGGGGTACGAACCCACGTCCCCTGCATCGGCAGGCGGACTCTCAACAACTGTGCCACCAGGGAAGCCCTCCCTGAATATTTTCTAATCAAACAGATTTTGCTTTTGAATTTTCTCTCACATCCCTGATGTTTATCATTAGAAGTCAGACACCCATTTAGAAGATAGGCCTTTCTGGAAATACAACTTAGTAGGATATTTATATCTATGAGTGCTGAAATAGCCCACACTGGAAGCAAAACACAAGGCTAAGAGAATGAGTTGGTTTGGGTGAGCAAATGTTTTATACCTGTGTACAAGAAAATTGAGTACATCTCTAACTTTAAATCCCATTAGAAAAGGTTGTGATTAACTGCAGGACCTCACTGATTGTTCAGGTAACAGATGGACATGCCACAATGAAATATTTCCCCTTTTTATTTACAAACAAAAGAGGATTTTTATGTGGGGAGAAATTAAAATGTTACTGAAGCACTGGTTGCCTAAGCGTAAATTCTTTCACATTAATATAGATCCTTTATTATGTAAAGTCAACATCTTTAATATTTTTGCATGGTTTGGATACATAATCTATTATATTTTGTGATTTTCCTTCAACTAGGTTGGTTTCTTCCAAAAGAATTACGTACCTACAACATAATGAGGTAATTAACTAGAGAACCAAAGGTTTTTCTTCTGTTTCAGGCAAAACTTGCTTCTAAGATAGAAGCGGCACATGAATTCTTTAGGGGACCATCTGCCTTGTCCTCCATTGTGATTTTGTTGTCAGAAATCTCATGTCATTTTGTATAATACCAAAAAGACCTGACCAAACGTTAAAAGGACAACTGAGGTAAAATGCCCCACATGTTGTTATGGTGCTTTTAAAAATATTTTAGGAGATTTGCCAATGTGATAAACTTCAATAAATTAGAATATTTCTCTAGATGAAAATCATTAGTATTTATTTTGACTGACAGCTGTGTTAGGTAAAAACCACAAATAATATTGTAGTCAAATACCCTAAAAATCATATTCAAATGATTCTGAATATATTCAGTTAAAATACATTTGAAAAGTCCTTAACCAAAACAAACAATATTTCAAGAGTAATGCCCACACGGTGGTTCACAGAATTACGTTAAAACAAACTCCACTATCTAAATTTATCTTTTCACTGCACAGCCCCTCTCCATTTGAAACCCTTTATTGTGTAAGACATACCACAAGAGGAATAAAATAAATTGTAAAGAACCCAGGGAAAATTTCCAAAAATTACAATTGACAGTTTGCAAGATGGATTTATCTTTGGAGTATTCAATTAGCCCCTTTTATGTTGACTAACATACTGTAATTTTGGTATTGGTCGCTGTGATAGACTGAATAATGGCCCTCAGATATGTCCATGACCTAATCCCTGGCACCTGTGGATGTTGCCTTCTAAGGCCAAAGGGATTTTGTAGATATGCTTAAATTAAGGATCTTAAAATGGGACGATTATCCTATGAGCCCAGTGTAATCACAAGAGTTCTTCTGAGAGGGACACTGGAGGAGTCAGGATCAGTCAGATGGAAATGCAATGAAAGAAGAAGAGAGACAGAGATTTGAAGATACTATGCTGCTGGCTTTGAACATGCAACCAGGGGGCCATGATTCAAGGGATGTAGGTGTCCTCTGGAATCTGGAAAGGCCAAGGAAATGGATTCTATCCTGGAGCCTCTAGAAGGAACACTGACCTGCCAATCCATTTCGGGTTTCTGACCTCCAGAACAGGAAGAGAATAAATTTGTGTTAAGTCACTAAATTTGCGATAATTTGTTACAGCAGCTATAAAAAAGCTAATAGAGTGCCTATAGTTAATAATTAGAAGATTTCACATAAAAGTTCAGGTTTATTTAAAAAATTTTTTCTCCTTTTAAAAACTGGAAAATCTGGCAAAAGTTGGAGAGTCACCTCTTTCTTGTAGCAATGGCTGGTTGTTCCCTTTAGATGTCATGTGTTCTCCAGTTTACCAAGGGCTCCATGAGGCCCTAATTTTTTTTTCTTTTTCTCTTAAACTTGGAAGCTGGTGGACATCTGAGTTTGTGACCTCTGATAGGTAGGGTTTTAAATTTTGCATTTTACTTAATATTCATTTCACACTTCTTCATTTTTAAGAATTGTATCTATTTACTATTGTTTTTAATGGCATTCATCTAAATCTACTGATTCTGGGAAATTTCATTCCCATGTGCTTAGTCATCTCCCACCATCCACCTATTTTTGTCTTTCCTTTAAACTTTCAACCTGTAGGTTGGCCACTCTTGGTGGGCCTCAGTGACATCATTTGCAGTGTAGGCCGTGTATTGGATGAACTGGATTCTGGAGTACTAAGATGCAGCCCCTGTTGTTCTTTTCCACTGCCAAGGATCTCATCTGCTACTCTTTCATGAAATCTCAGGCATATTGGGCATTCTTGTGTATTAACAAGTAGTTTCACATTCTGGATACTGAAAAGTTCAGTGCAGTCCAGCATTAAGCTTTGCCCCTTCCCCTCAACTTTGCTCTGCTTTAGGCTGCAGTGGGGAAGTAGTGTGTGTGTGTGTGTGTGTGTGTGTGTGTGTGAGAGAGAGAGAGAGAGAGAGAGAAAGAGACAGACAGACAGACAGATGGACAGTGCTCCCTCTGGAACCTCTGAGGGAAAATCCATCTCCTAGCCTTTCCCAGCTTCTAAAACTTCATTCTTTGCTTCCTTTGGCTCATGGCCCCATCTTCAAAGCCAGCAGCACAGCATTTTGCTTCGGTCCTCACGGTGCAGTCTTCTGTAATAGTACCTTCCTCTGTCTCCCTCCCTTTTAAGACAAGGTCCTGTCTTAAAAGGACCTTGTTATTACATCATTGAGCCCCCGTGGATAATCCAGGTTACTCTCCCCAACTCAAGATCTTTAACTTGATCACATCTGCAAAATCCCCTTTGCCCTATATGGTAACATTCACAGATGCCAGAGATTAGAATATGGACATTCATGGGCGCCGTTATTCAGCAAACCACATCAAGACTAAAGAATCCAAGCCAAAAAGGGATTTTACACTAATTGACGTCCTAACTGCCACATTCCACGACCCTCATCCTACGAACATTCTCTGCTGCATTTAAGGTGGACAACCACTTCCTTCTTTAAAAATTTCCTCCCACTGATTTCAGATACTCTTTTCCCATGATGGTCCTTCTTAACTACCTTTTCTTCTACTAGATTTTATTATCTTTTACCATAATATTTTCACTTTGCATTCATCCCACCCCTATTTGTCTACTCTCACAGCTCCCACTGTCCTAAATCCTGATGATTCCGAATCTGCATCACAGCCCTGATCTCTTTTTTATCAGTATTTGCAACCACATTTGGGACATATTTTCCTTTAACTCACTATTTCCAAAAGTGAACCAGTTCTCTTGTTCTGCAAACCTGTTTTGTCTTCCCATATTTCTTTTCATTTTCCTCCATTTTATTCTCATAGCCACTCTTCTTATTTAGACCCTGTGGTCTTGTGCCTGGACTAATGCAGTATCCCCTTAATTACTAGCCAGACTATCAGTCTTTCCTCAGTTCTCCACATTACTGCTAGATTCTTGTTCTAAACCTCAGAAGTGATCATATCTTTCTCATATGTGAAAAAAACTTAGATAACTACCCCCACCGCAGGATAATTTTAGGATTTTGCCTCTCACATAGAATGTCATTTTCAACCTGGCCCCGCTCTTAACTCTTCATGTTCTCTTTTCATCATGTCTTTTCGACTCCCAGGCACGCTCCATGAATATTTCTAGGAATATGTCTTGCATTTTCCCACCGGCTGAGATTTGCTCTCCCTCTTTTTTCTTTTTAACATTTGCCTAAATAACATTGTACTTAGATAAAATTCTCCTCAGTCTCAAGGCACAACTTAAGTGTCACTTCCTCTGAAAGTCTTTTTCTATTTTCCCACAGCACTTTTTACATCTCCATCACAGTAAACAGTATTGTTTTTATACATCTCTCTCTACTAAGAGTGCTTCACTAGCCAAGTTTCTTGAGGGCACAGATAATGCTTCATTCATTTTGGTATCCTTTGCACCAACCTAAGGCGGCTTGCCTCCTCAAAATCAGTGTTTAAGACTCTGAAGCAAATACCTGAGTTTTACTATTGGCTTATACTCTCTGTGCCTCAGTTTCTTCATTTATAAAATGGGGAGGTCTGGAATATAATAGTATGTACCTGAATTAATCTTTTTGGAGCATTTACAGTAGTGCCTGCCACATAGGGCTATCACATGTTAAATAAAAGTAAATAGATGTTTGCTGAATTACATTTGATTATTATTACCTGTACAAACCAAGGTTTTTTAAAAATTAAGAATAAAGGGACTCAGTAGCATCCCAAAATGGACTCATTAAAGCATGCATGAGAAAGGATACAGTTATTCAGAAGAAGTAAACTAGTACAAGATGTTTTTGTCATAAGGTAAGAAGAATAGAGGTATGAGGGCGTTTCTCATCTTGTTCCCCTGATGCTGACTCTGAGCACACAGTTACCTCCAAAAAAATAAAATACTTCTTTGGTTGAATTAAGTCCATGGGACCACGAAGCAAAATGAGAAATTATCCTTTTAATTAGCTTCAGTAAGGTTCAATTAAATTATTTTCTGAGAATTAATAATAGTTGAAGAATTTTCTAGGTCTTCCTTTTAAAAGAAACATTGAAGTCTCTTTAAAAATCAAAACCATTACCATGAAAATTTCTTGACCAGAATGGAGAATTCTCTGGATAACCACAATTTAAAAAAAAATAGAATTAAGAAGTCTAATATTGTCACGATGTTTCTAAATTACTAGGATCATCATATAATTTGCCCAGCGGTCGTTCTTTGCGCAAGCCGCTTTTAGAGACAGAATTTAAGCAGGAAATTGAATCTGCAAAAAGAAGAATCAATGAAGCATTGTGTCTTGCAGTACTTACAGATGGATGGATAAATGCTCAAGGATAAGGAATCGTTGAATTTGTGGAGATAGGTAGGAGAGGAGGCACTAGAATGAGAATCAAGAATGGGTTCTTGCCTGGCTAATTCTATACTTGATGTGTGGCCCAAGGCATGTTACCTGAACCTCTTTGTATCTGAGCTTCTTTGTCTGAAGTTGGACTAAATAATTTATAACATCTCTTTTGGCTCCAGCCATCTTTGCTTCTATGTATAATAAATAGTATGCACAGCTATAGTATTTTAGTGATATTCTAAGTAGTTTCAAAAATAAATATAGCAGATGATCTTTTGAAACTTGTTAATGAATCTCTTCTCTTTTCACGTAAATGCTTGCCCTTTTGGGTTAAAGCATCCATTTCCTTAGTGGGATATCGGGATTTGTATGAAAATAGTATTTCACTTTTGACATTCAAAATGAGATTTTTCAGCAAGGCAACATACTAGCCAGCCATGCTATTATCTTAAGAGGATTTACTAAATTCTATCAGCTATGATCTATCATGATAAGAGCTCAGTCAGTAGATTTGACCATGTATAGTTCTCTCATAATATAGAAAACAGGCCCCTCCAGACCATAATATCTGGCTCTGGAGTTTGCATGATATAAGGGAGATATGAAGTAGAGGTTTAAGGGAAAACTTAGCACTTTAGGCAACAGGGGAGTGGAAGGTTCATGGCCTGGTCATCTGTTCTGTCTCAGCTTCATCAGGAACTGGCCATTCTTATTGGTGATTCAACCTGTGTCAGCCATCAGCTGACCATAAATTGTCCAAATGGAACTGATCCTTTGCCCAGGCAGACTGTCCCATGGTACTTGGCTAGAGTGTCACTTTTACAGCTATTTAATTCCACCTCTTCTGGCAGTCACCCTGGCAGCCTCCCTGGCAGCTAGATTCAGTTCTCTCATAGGGCACACCAGGCCTTCTAGGTCCTTTCTATACCTCAGGAAGCCAAGAGCAGCTAGGGCCTATTTACTCCCTTTCTTGTTCTCTCACTGCCCAGCGATGCTGCTCCACATCTTCTATCTGATAAACCTACTCATCTGGCCCATCTACCCGGGGCTGCCAACTCCCAACAGGATGTAAAAAAACGACCCTTTGCTCTCAATTTACCTATGCAATCTTCAGCTCTCTCAGATTCCATGCCAGAAAAGGGAGATCAGAACACAAGCATCTTACCACTTGCTTCCCTTTGCTCCTGCCCTCAATCTTTAAAGTATCATCCCTCACCTCTACTTTTAAGAGACAGGATTTTCTTTTCTCTTTTCTCTAATGAGAATTTTAACTCAGCAATGTCCTCCTTCTTCCTGACTCTAGTATCATAGATTAGCTTTAATAGTACACATGGTGTAGAAGGAAAAACTAGCTTGCTAATAAGGAAGTATAGAATTATTTTTAAAATATATACATTACACAAACTAGTGGCCTTGACTTCATTTCTCCATAAAATTTTAGTATATGCTATAAAATGTTTCATACACACTTCAAAATAAATTAGGGAAATAAAATAATCATAGTGTATCTTGATTTATGAAACATACCATCATATCTCCCAATATACTTCTACTTTAAAAAGGCAGAGCATACAGACTGGGTGTTTGAACATTCAATTAAACTCAGTTTTTTGAATTATCATATCCAAAATGTACTAATCATTTTGTAAATTTGATAAGAAAACTAAGAATTATATAAATAACTGCAGTGAATTATAGAAAATAAAATGCTTAAAAAAGAGGGTGGCTTGTCTGAACCTCCTGCCCCATATTTTCTCTATCTGCTTATTCTCTCACTGGTTCTCCTGTGAGGAAGGAGGGAGCTGCTAATCCTATGGGTCTGAGCATACTGTGGGAGGTGTTCTGGAGAGCCAGGGCCCTCTTGCTGTATCATGAGAACTCTCTGTTACTAGCTTATGCTTATTTTCACTCTCACTCTCTCTCTGAATGGTCAGGTACTCTGAATTGAATGTTTGTGCACCCCCAAAATTCATATGCTGAAGCCCAAATCCCCAAAGTGATGGTATTAGGAGGTGGAGCCTTTGATAGATAATTTAGATCATGAGGGTGGAGCACTCATGAATGGAATTAGTGCATTATAGGAAGAGATATGAAGACAGGGCCCTGAGAGGGTCATCTGCATAGATAACAAAATCACCATGAATTGAGGCATTGTTAATATTAGAGAGAATGTAGAGAGCCATGAGCTACAGAGTTTTAAGAAATTTTAAAAAGTATGATTAAATTAACGTCTCAGCCTAAGATCCAGAAAAAATAAATAACCTGGTGGATAAACACATGAGAAATATAAATCTAGAAAAAAAGTGGAAAATCTGGAAGAAATTGATAATTCCTTAGCAAAATATAAATAATGAAGGTGAATACAGGCAGAGTAGAAAATAAGAAAAAGTACACAGAAGAGATTGAAATAGTGATTAAAAAATTTAATGATTTAAAAAAAAAATCCAAGACCAGATGCTTCACAGTTCCATCTAACTTGTAAAATACAGATAATGTCAATTTTTGAGGCAATTTAAATACACTAGAAATAGAAAGAAGTTAAATATAAAAGGTTATTTAGCAGAAGCAGTGGCAAGCATCAGTCTACCTGATAAAACAAAACCATTTATTGTAAAATAAGGAACAAGAATGGAATGCTTGCCATCCACTATTACTCAACATTTCTTCAGAGATTCTCCTGTCTAGAATATAGGAGAAAAACTAACCAGTATCATTTTGGAAAATTATCTCTTTCTGGTAATAATATTACTGAATATCTAAGAATACCCAAAAGATTCTATTAAAAACTGCTTGAATTTTGAGGAAATGTGGTAAGTGGCTTTATTAAGACAAATATTTAAATACATTTAAATGCTAGTAACTTTTTTTATACTAGCGAAAAGAAGATAGAAATTTTTTTAAAAATTCCATTTTCAATAGAAACAATTATAAAATATTTGAGAATAAATTTAACATGAAAGTGCAGGACCCATAAAACCGAAACCATAAATTCTACTAAAGCCCATAAAACAAGGGCAGAATAAATGAAAAAATATACCATGTTGTGGGAGGTGGTGATTTCTAATGACAGCTACAACAACAAATATCCCATCTTAAAATGTGGCGTTGGCAATCCTTCCCAGCCCAGGCATCAGACTTGTGAGGAAACTTTTAAGTGACTCTACTCCCAGCCGTCATCTTCTGCAACTTCCTGAGAGACCCCAAGCCAGAACCTTCTAGTCAAGTCACTCCCAAATTCCTAAACCACAGAAACTGAGAAATAATATCTAATAATTGTTATTTTAAGCTGCTACATTTTAGGATGATTTGTTACACAGCAATAGGTAACTAATACACATGAATTGAAAGATTTACTATAACATAAAATGTACATTATCCCTCAAATTAATAAGCTAAATGCAATATAAGTAAACACCTAACAGTGCTGTGTTTTTAATAAGATAAAAATTCCTATAAAATAGTAACTTCATGAGAACTATTTAAAAAATAAAAGTAGAGATACTTTTTTAGTTATTAAAATAACCAATAAAGGTATTTAATAAAAATAGAAATCGACAAATATTAATTGAAGTGAATAGAGAGCCAAGAGAGAGATTCAAGTGGGTAAGGAATTTAATACATAATAAACATGATAATCCCAGTGAGAGGAGAATAATGATTAACTTCAAAATGTTCTTGTATAAGTAGATATCCACTTGGAAGGAAATAAAGCTGGGCTCAATTCCATTTTAGATAAAATAAAGGCTTGTAAATGTAAAAATAAATAAAACCTTAAAAAATACATATTTGGATAAATCTTTGTAATTAAGATAGGATATCCAGCATATATTTTTAAATATGATAGAGATATTTGCTACAGAAAAATTAAAACTATAAAAGACAAAGTAATCATAAAGTAAAAAAATGAGGAAAATATTTGTAATGCATAGGTAAGATAATATCTATAATATACCCAAAACACTTTGAAATTGATAAAATGATTACAAATGTGGTTAAATGATATGAAAAAGCAATTCAAAAAAGAGCAAATCCAAATGACCAATGAAAAAATGCTCAACCTATATACAGGCCAATGCAAATTAACTGTTAATTGAATCATGGATGCTTGGAATTCAACATCAAGCAAAAAAGCACAAAGTCATTCTCATGAAACTTATATTTTAGATGGGTGTGAAGGAGACAATATACAAATAAAAACATGTAACCCAGAGACAAGTGGTACAAAATTTAAAAATCTGGATAAACATATAGAGCATGATGACTGGGGAGGTTGGCTATTATAGATATATTAGATTGGAAAACCTCTCCAATAAAGTGAATTTTTATCAGAGAGTTCAATGTGCAAGCCAGCACATAAATGGAGGCTATCACATTGCAGTTGTTAGATCAGAAAATATGAAAAGTGAGAATATTTTGTGCTAGTGGTATTCAAGCAAGTACATCCTGTTATACGTTGCTAGTGGAAATGTGAACTGTTTCAATCCATGTGAAAGCCTAGTAATTTCTATTACAATTGCACATGTCCTTCAACCCAGTAGTCTCATTCCAAGAAATATATCCCACAAAAACAACAAAACCAGCACCTTAAAGACTCATGTATGAAGGTGTTTAATAAAATATTGTTTATAGTAGTAATATAGTTTATTGTTTATAACTCACCCCATTCTAGATGAAGTAAAGCCTTAAGTGTAAAAATAAAGCCTCAAAAATTCTAGAAGAATATAGATAGATAGATAGATAGACTTTTCTGATTAAAATGGGATATCAGACTATATAAAAGATAGACATATTAACTATATAAAAATTAAAATTGTATAAGGCAAAGCAATCACAAAAAAAATTGCAGTAAGTAGTTCAATAAATCGTGGTACATCCCTGCCATGGAATAGCCTGCACCTATTACAACACCTATTACAAACAATGATTTAGGTCCATACCTGTAAGTATTGATAGATTTCTTTAATGTATTGGTGAGTGAAAAAGTAAGAATAAAGGGGTGTGTAAAACTATGATTCTATTTAAATGACAGGAAAAAGAAATCCAGACCCATATTTTAGGAGAAACTCTTGTTTGCTATTAATGACCTTCCTCTCATGTTGAAGGATATCTAATTATGATTCCCAGGCAGGTAAAGTGACATCAGTAGGTAAACTTGGAAAATATAAACTGTACATATTTCATGAATATCCATCATTTTGTTTATTTGGGGCTTGAGGACTCTTAGGAGAAGTTGTGCTGGTCTGCAACTCCAGGGGCAGCTATTGGCCATGGAGAAGGCCATTGCTAAGCTACTATGCAGCTTTTGTCATGGAGTGAGCCTGCCCATGGGGAGGGCTAATTCTCCAGTCTCTACTCCTCTGTACCCTAAATCTAACAGGGCAGACCTTTGCCTTCCCCAGAGACACACAAGGTGGGGAACTGGCCCCAGCTGAACAGCACCTCCTACTGGGTGGCTAAGTCAGCCTGAATCTGAAACAACAGATCCATTTGGCTTTCACATTCTCCAGTTTAGCCTTGTATAAAAATGACATTGTTGTCCTCCATTTGCTACCTCTTTTGTTGTATTTCTCATTTTGTTTAGAACATAGGCAGTGAAAAGAGGAGTAGTTATTCAACTCCCATCAAAGATAGAAAGACCATATACAATACTTATATATGATTATGTGATCATAGATAAGGGGATGGGGACTGCACACCAAGTTATTAATATTTGATATAGCATTGGAAGGAGGAGAGATGACTGTGAAGAAACTGAGGAGGGAAAAGCTAAAAGTAAAAAATGCTATACTTTTTTTCACATGATTTAAGAATAAAAGTAAATGCACAATGTGTTCCTATTTTGGGGATATATTAATGATTGTGTATATATGAAAGATGCTTGAAAAGTTTCATCACTACAGAATTAATGGTGACATCTAATGGTGGCAGGATTTCTTTCATATACTTCTGAATATTGTTTGATCTCTTTATAAGACACATATTTAAAATTTTTTTGAAGTATAGTTGATTTACAATGTTGTGTTAGTTTCAGGTGTACAGCAAAGTGATTCAGTTATACATATACATATATTCATTCTTTTTCAGATTCTTTTCTCATATAGGTTATTATAGATTATTGAGTAGAGTTCCCTGTGCTATATAGTAGGTCCTTGTTGGTCTGTCTATCTTATATATAGTAGTGTATGTATGTTAATCTTAAGCTCCTGATTTATCCCTCCCCCCACCTCACGTTTCCCCTTTGGTAACCATAAGCTTGTTTTCAAAGTCTGTAATTCTGTTGTGTAAATAAGATCATTGTATCATTTTTTTAAAAATTAGATTCCATATATGAGTGATATATGATACTTGTTTTTCTCTGCCTGATTTACTTCACTTAGTATGATAAATCTCTAGGTCCATCCATGTTGCTGCAAATAGCATTATTTCATTCATTTTTATGGCTGAGCAATATTCCATTATACATATGTACTACATCTTCTTTATACGTTCCTCTGTCAATAGACATTTAGGTTGCTTCCATGTCTTAGCTATTGTAAATAGTGCTGGAATAAACATTGAGGTGCATATATCTTTTCTATTATGTTTTTTTTCCAGATATATGCCCAGGAGGGGATTGCTGGATCATATGGTAGTTCTATTTTTATTTTTTTAAGGAACCTCCATACTGTTCTCCATAGTGGTTTTACCAGTTTACACTCCCACCAACAGTGTAGGAGGGTTCCCTTTTCTCCACACCCTCTCCAGCATTTATTGTTTGTAGACTTTTTGATGAGGCCATTCTGACCGGTGTGAGGTGACACCTCACTGTAGTTTTGATTTGCATTTCTCTGTTAATTAGCCATGTTGAACATCTTTTCATGTGCTTTTTGCCCATCTCTATGTCTTCTTTGGAGAAATGTCTATTTAGATATTCTGCCCATTTTTTGATTGGGTTGTTTTTTTTGACATAGAGCTGTATGTATATTTTGGAGATTAATCCCTAGTTGGTCGCATCATTTATAAATATTTTCTCCCATTCTACAGGTTGTCTTTTCGTTTTGTTTATGGTTTTCTTTGCTGTGCAGAAGCTTTTAAGTTTAATTAGGTCCCATTTGTTTATTTTTATTTTCATTACTCTAGGAGGTGGATCCAAAAATATATTGCTGTGATCTGTGTCGAAGAGTGTTCTGTGTAGGTTTTCCTCTAAGAGTTTTATAGTGTCTGGCCTTACATTTAGGTCTTTGATCCATTTTGAGTTTATTTTTGTGTATGGTGTTAGAGAATGTTCTAATTTCATTCTTTTACATGTAGCTGTCTAGTTTTCCCAGCACCACTTATTGAAGAGACTGTCTTTTCTCCATTGTATATTCTTGCTTCCTTTGTCATAGATTAATTGACCACAGGTGTGTGGGTTTATTTCTGAGCTTTCTATCCTTTTTCATTGATCTATATTTCTGTTTTTGTGCCAGTACCATACTGTTTGATTACTGTAGCTTTGTGATTGAAACAGTGATTTAAAAACTTCCTACACACAAAAGTCCAGGAGCAGATGGCTTCACAGGTGAACTCTATCAAACACTTAGAGAAGAGTTAACACCTATCCTTCTGTAAATCTTCCAAAACATTGCAGAGGAAAGAACACTCCCAAAATCATTCTATGAGGCCACCAACACCCTGATACCAAAACCAGATAAAGATACCACAAAAAAAGAAAATTACTGTCCAATATCACTGATGAACATAGAAAAATACTTAACAAAATACTAGCAGACTGAATCCAACTGTACATTAAAAGGATCATACACCATAATCAAGTGGGATATATCCCAGGGATGCAAGGAATCTTCAATATCCGCAAATCAATCAATGTGATACACCATATTAACAAACTGAAAGAATAAAAACCATATGATCATCTCAATAGATGCAGAAAAAGCTTTTGACAGAATTCAACACCAATTTATGATAAAAACTTTCCAGATAGTGGGCATAGCGGGAACTTACCTCAACATAATAAAAGCCATATATGACAAACCCACAGCTAACCTCATTCTCAATGATGAAAAGCTGAAAGCATTTCCTCTAAGATCAAGAACAAGGCAAGGAAGTCCACTGTTGCCACTTTTATTCAACATAGTTTTGGAAGTCCTAGACACAGCAATCAGAGAAGAAAAAGAAATAAAAGTAATCCAAATGGGAAAAGTGGAAGTAAAACTGTCACTGTTTGCAGATGACATGATGCTATACACAGAAAATCCTAAAGATGCTACCAGAAAACTACTAGAACTCATCAGTGAATTTGGTAAAGGTGCAGGATATAAGATTAATAAACAGAAATCTCTTGCATTCCTATGCACTAACAATGAAAGATCAGAAAAAGAAAATAAGGAAACAATCCCACTTACCATCACATCAAAATGAATATAATACCTAGGAATAAACCTACCTAAGGAGAAAAAAGACCTGTACTCTGTAAACTGTAAGACATTGATGAAAGAAATGGAAGATGACACAAACAGATGGAAAGATATACCATGTTCTTGGATTGGAAGAATCAATATTGTCAAAATAACTATACTATCCAAGGTGATCTACAGATTCAATGCGATCCCTATCAAGTTACCAGTGGCATTTTTTCACAGAACTAGAACAAAATATTTTTTAATTTGTATGGAAACACAAAAGACCCCGAATAGCGGAAGCAATCCTGAGAAAGAAAAACAAAGCTGGAGGAATCAGGATCCCTGACTTCAGACTGTAATACACATGTATTTTTCATATTGTCAGGGAATAAAATGTTACTTATATATGCCCTGTGAGATTTAGGGTGCAGACAAGGGGAACCATGCTCTCTGTGGGTAGGCTTCCTACAAGAGGGAGCGGTATGAGGGTTGACATTTACATTAAAAAAATTTTTTTATTGTATACAAATAAACATTTCAGTGTGAATTTAAGGTTAGGAAGGGTATTATATTATTCAAACATAATTTATTCTTAATTGTGTAATTTGGACTCATTGACTCAAATTCTGTTAAGCTGGGTTAGACAAAGGAGGCTGGACACATTTGAGGTGGAAAAGTGGAGAAAGGGTGAATGGTGTATATAACATACATTGTAGCTTTGGAGTTAGCAGTTTATGTCCTGGCTAGACACATTTCAAATATATCTGAGCAACAATGGAGATGCTAATTCTATTGGCAGGAGAATAAATGTTGTAATGCCAATAGTGGTGGGTAGGGGGTAGCATGCAATGGCAGATTGGGCAGCCTCACAAAAACCAAAGCAGGACTCCCTTGGTAAGCTTTTGAAATCCTGTCCCAAGGGGCACAACACATTTCTGGTTGACCGTAAGCTTGGCTCTTAAGTCTAATGGGTTAAACGAAAATATTAATCAGGGACAGGTGAGGATAAGGGACTCTTCTGTTCACTTTCTACAAACTTATTTCCTCTGACTTAATGCCTAAGATAAGGACATTTGCCAATCTGGTCAAAGACTGTTCAGCATATTTATCAAGCATGAGTTTACAAGGGCTACTGTGCTCTAAAGGCCGACACCCAATGCGGAACTCTCTCTTCCTTCTTCCTGCTGAGTTGACCCAGGATGACAGGGCTGTCCTCTATGAGGCGAACCCGCCAGGTAGCTTCTTTCTTGCCTCCTCCAAGCATTCAGCTGGATAGGAAGTCAGACCAGATTCTGCTCTGGAGACATAACCTTTACTCTCCTTTCTCAATTTAGGTAGGCCAACCTGAGAGTACAGATCCCAAGTTTAATTTGCAAAATGGGGAGAATAGATGCCCTTACTCAGGTCTATAGCCTATGCTACATACAACTGTGCAACTATTAATAAAGTGTAACATTGATTCCATTTTTCTATTGTACTTAGTTTCCTCAGGATCTCTGAAGAGATATAAGTGATTGGAAGGGCAAAATTTGAATATTCTTGGATCCCAAGTTGAAATATTATCAAAATACTTTAAAAATATCATCCCTAGATTCTAACGGTATAGGAGGCCTACTGGAGTGAAAGGATAATTTTTTCACCCAGGTTTAAAGCATCAACTTCAAAATATCAAGGTAATAGTAAAATGTTAAAATCAGAATAGATGCCACCTGACTTGACAATAGTTTGTATATTAAAAAGCCTGAAGATTTTAGTTGAAACTAAGATACATAACTGGTCAAATACTTGCCAAGTTAGTCAGTGCAATATTGGATGAATAGAAACACGGTGCCCTAGAAAAAGAGATGAATTTTCACTGTTATCTTCAAAAATACACGTTTAATTTTTTACTTTAATTTTAATCATAATCATATCATTGACCTCATGGAAATACATGAAGAAGGGCTTGTTTAGCTTGTAATAGCTTAGAAATCAATTCACGAGTGTTGTGGTAGAGGAATTAGGGCTATTTTTCCCAGTGGAAAAAGGGATGTGGTAACATCAGGGCAAAGGTTTGAAGGGCCACCATTGAAAAATGGTTTACTTAAGGTAACCCCCAAAGATCAATGGATAGCAGTTTAATCACCAGAATTTTCTTAATACAAAGAACTTTCTAATAATTGTAGATCCTAAGAAATGGAGTAAGCTCTTGCTAAGTTAGGATTTCTCTGGATCTCTCTTACACAGTGGCTCTCAGGGGGATAAAAGTTGTGTGTGTGTGTGTGTGTGTGTGTGTGTATGCTCACGAGCACGCACACGTATGTGTATTACATAAGTTCGTTCTACATTTTACTGATAATTTACAGAAAGCCATAAAATAGGTCATAGCTTTTGGCAAATTCTATATAGCCAACTGATTTTTACACAATTCTTTTTATAAATTTTGCCAGTTATAATCCATAGCCCACCCATGGTCACAGTTGTCAAACTGATGTAGTTCCAACTTGAATGTTGCTTGATAATTTTATTTATGAATAAGAAAACAGTGAAACAATGAACAAATATTCATAGAGATGTATTCATTAAATCAGAATTTCATTCATTCATCAGTGATGTGAGCGACCACTTTGCTGAGTTGGATGATAGTTTTCAAATAATAGAAAAATATTTCCTCAACTTTTTGTACTATTCACAATGTAACAGCTACAATTATAACACTTCTTAAGTCTAATCTGCATTGTTGACATTTCTCCATTACTTTATTAAACCCAGACAATCCACAAAACAGTAAACCAAGCCCTGATCTGTAGTGTTTACCAATTTCCAAGGTGTAATTCTACCATGGCCAATTTCAAGTTACAACATAAAGTCACTGAACAGAGAGCGGAAAGATATATGTAGTAGCACGCCATTAGAAATATTTTCACCATATAGATACAAGAGATGTAAATTACCTCAATAACATATATAATAGTTCAAGGTAGTAAAATAATTAGGATGTTATCACTTTTTAGTATTTACTACTTTTGTTTTTAATTAGTTTATGAATTTGTATAATTTAAATTTTTAATAACGGACATACTTAACAACTGGCTTGTAAAATTCCTGGTAATCTAGCTATCACTTCTTCTGGGCTGGAACAAGCTGATTCCAGCATAACACTGGGATGGTAGCACTCTCTGTACGTAAAAATTTAATCATGTACAGACCAAAACATAGATTTCAATGGAAAACAAAGTGCACAGAAAGTGTAAGGAAGCAATCTACCTATTACTGAACGTATGAAAACTAGTTAAAGCTTATTTCATTTCTCTTTGAATATCTGTATTAGTGTATTTGTCCACTAGCTTTATTAATTTTTTTTTAAATCACACACACACGCATATAATGACATCAAAGAATTATAGGTGTAAGGTTTAGGGAAAGGATTCTAAGTAGCTAGTTGTAAAATATTATAAAAGAAAAAAATCAAGAATCAACATTTCCCACACCCTAAATAGAGTACCAGTGCTAAATAGTAGACTATCTGAACTACTAATTTGAAGTGTACAATAGGCAATTTAAGAAAAAATCACATTCCTAAGTTTAGTAAGCCTACTTATATTGCGTCATTTCCACACAAATTGCTAAAAGAGAAAAATGCCAAATTAATAACTAAAATACATCTTCACATTTTGGGGTTTTCTTTGCCCCAAATTTTTAAAATATTACAAAAAATTTAATAAGCAATATATTTTTAAATTAAATCCCCACCTTTTACCATTTTCCATTTCTGTAACTAAGAAAATGGATTTCAAATGTGCCTGGAACTCCTATAAATCTAAGTAAGATTTGTTGGCCCGTCCTAGGTATAAATGTAAATTTAGTCATAGGTGTTTCAGTGGTACGCAGTACAAATATGTTCACTTTTAAACTAGATTTTTTATAGAATGTAAGCTCAGAGAAATATGCATAAATTCACATCAAATCACATAAATTAATGCAGTAGACACAGCAGGAATTATGTGAGAATTAAATTAACAATGCCTGTTGTATTTTAAGGGTTTGATAAGCTTTATTGATGATCATTAATTTATCAAATGAAAATGCTAAATTCTTTTTCAAATGATGCTAAAATTCAAATTTTACTAGCTTCAGCATAGCATGGTACCATAATTTAGGGAAATAAGACTGAAAGTCCAAAGGCAACTAAAACTAAATCCACTTTTTACCTTCATGCTCACATGGAATCTACTTTACTTATATTCTTATATTAACATATTTTCATCATCTTAAAAAACTTAAATCTAAAAATGATGGAAATTTGAAGCATTAACCTACATTTTTATGTTTTCAGTCTCATATGTCATACATTCCAATTTATGTTTCCTCCAGCTACGTTTAGTTTTTCTATTGTATTTACTCACCTTACTAGATTTTGAAAAGCTTGACAGCTATTAAAATAGAGAATATCAAGAAGGTTAGTTAGTGCCCTTATTAAAATCCGAGAAGTCATTGAAATACAAAGGAAAAAATTGGAATTGTTTTATTCCTGCTCAGTTTACTAAGAAGCATCCGATTTTGGTTGAGATTTCTATTTTAAGTAGTATTTTACATACCTATTCCATTTTTTTGTGTGTATAATGGTATTTTGGACTACTTGAACTTGTCAACTTTAAAACTGGTTTCTTTGAAAATACCCAAAGAACTAATTGCTTGGCTCCTTTAAATGTGGAATGATACTGCACAATTCTTATAAATGTTAAATGCCACTATCACTTCTCCTCTAGAAAATTAATTTTTATATGCAATTTCAGTTGATGTCATTTGTTCAAATTTGCCACAAATATTAATTTTTGGATGACTCGAATGACAAAAGCCTTTTTTTTTTTTTTTTTTGCGGTACGCGGGCCTCTCACTGTTGTGGCCTCCCCCGTTGCAGAGCACAGGCTCCGGACGCGCAGGCTTAGCGGCCATGGCTCACGGCCCAGCCGCTCCGCGGCATGTGGGATCTTCCCGGACTGGGGCACGAACCCGTGTCCCCTGCATCGGCAGGCGGACTCTCAACCACTGCGCCACCAGGAAAGCCCCAAAAGCCTATTTTTTTAAAGTGAAGCTTTAAATCATCTAAAAATAAATATACACAAACATATATGAAACATCCATGCACACACTTCCAGTGTTTGAAATATCCTATACTTCCTAATTCTTAAGAGGTTTTCACACCTTGAAAAGTATTTTTATTTTCTGTTTTATTCTCCACTATTATTAGAATTTGATACATGAGACTCAAATACTGCTTTCAACTTTTTAAGAACCTTTGGTTTCTACAGACTTGAGTTACCTTATTATACAATTTATTGAAGGCTAATAATTATTAAGAAATGTGGTAGGCGGTTATCACAAGTAACTTCACCCTACTGGCTCTATGTACAAGCTACAGTAGGGCAAATGGTACAATTAGAGGCACATTCTTTGGTGCATAACAGTAGAAGTCTAGTGACACTGCAAGATTAAGAAAAGGCTAAAACATCTTTAAAACTACTCATTACCACCAGTCAAAATGTGCATATTTGACCTTTATGGTAATCAGAAGACTCTCTGCTTATGCAGTAAGTGGCTAAATAATCGTCACTTTCGACACACGGTTTTCCTTGAAGTGACCTAAGGGTTAACAGGGTTGATCCTGAAGCTGACACAGACATTGAATCAACTCATCAGCGGTCACAGTGAAAGGCTACCATCTTCATCACCTAGGTTACAGTGACAGGATAAGAAGAGTGTTGCAGATTTTTCTGGGCAAGAGACAGTAGGACTTAAATGTTGACTGCTCTGTACATTTCAAAGGTTACAAAATTACTTGGAAACCTCTCCCTGATGTGCAGATCCACTCTGCGGTATGATAGTCATGCAAGTTGCATCAAAAATAATTGCTTAGTTTATATTACCTTGTTGTCTTATTATATTAGCGCCTCCTGATAAATTCAGAAATCTCATATTCTTGATGTCTCTTCTTCCCTATAGGCTTACTATTAACCCTACTCATTTTTTCTTTTAAAGGTAGTGGGGCTGGGTTTTTTTTTTTAATTAATTAATTATTTTTTGGCCGCGTTTGCTCCGTTGCTGAGCGCGGGTGGTCTTTTTTGCTGAGCGCGGGCTTTCTGTTTAGTTGCGGCGAGTGGGGGCTACTCTTCGTTGTGGTATGCAATCTTCTCATTGCAGTGGCTTCTCTTGTTGTGGAGCACAGGCTCTAGGCACAAGGGCTTCAGTAGTTGTGGCACATGAGCTCAGTAGTTGTGGCTCATGGGCTCTAGCGTGCAGGCTCAGTAGTTGTGGCACACGGGCTTAGTTGCTGTGGGGCATGTGGCATCTTCCTGGACCAGGGGTTGAACCTGTGTCCCCTGCATTGGCAGGCGGATTCTTAACCACTGCGCCACCAGGGAAGCTCAACCATACTCATTTTAATTTGACTATGTTAACAATTGCAATGGAGAATCTCAAAGCTAAATTATCTCCAAGTAAGATGAAATCTACACAATGACTAGTGCTAATGCTACAAATCTAACATCAGAAAAAAAATAAAATAAAGAACCTTAATCATATGGAGTAAATTAAAATCTTCCCTCAATGTCCTTCCCTTAAATGGTACACCTGAAGATCTAGATATCTGTAGCAGAAATGGTTGTAATTCTTGAATATTGGACACTTAAAATCCAGTGAAACTAATTTTTGTGTTGGAAAGCTTGCCATTCTCGAGTTTTCATAGTAAAACATCATATGAAGTAACTGCAAGATAATTCTGTCATAGATGTTATTTCCCTGGTGGTTTTGGAGGCAGACAATGTTCCTCGTAGAAACAGAATAATTTAATAGTCATCAAAATTGCAGGGGGATAAAAACTTTTTTAAAGGTAGCCCAAATAAAATTTTTTTTTAAGGCATAAAGCACAAAGTTCCCCAATATTCGTAGCTTGGTCGGCACCTTAAAGTAGTCATTCATAATTCCCCCTAATGTATACAGTATTAATCTATGTGTACCTAGGAAAGCTGGCTACTTCCTGTACTTCAAAGTCGTTGCCTTTGCTATGAGACCTAGAAAGTGCTTCAGGATTCATTATGACATGTGGAAAATATAAGCAATAAGGCATGACAGGGAGTGTGGTTATCATAAGATAATCACACCCCTGGGTCATTACAAAGCAAGAGGTGCTGTGGCGCACCCCTCATTCCCCCTGGGGTGTGATTACAGCACGATAAGCACACTTCATGCCTTTACCTTACTGCTTTTATAAAAAGTCTTTTTTGAGAAGAAAAACTGACCCCTTTCTTTCTTTCTTTCTCTCTTTCTCTTTCTTTCTTTTTTTCTTTCTTTCTTTCTTTCTTTCTTTCTTTCTTTCTTTCTTTCTTTCTTTCTTTCTTTCTTTCTTTCTTTCTTTCTTTCTTTCTTCTCTTTCTTTATTTTCCTTCCTTCCTTCCTTCTTAAAGAAGACAAAGTTGGCAGTTTTCAACACTAAGATTGGTTTCAGCTAAGTCAGATAGGTTATATGTATTCAACGGTCCCTTTAAAATATACAGCTGCCAAGGCCAATCACAGTTCATCACTTTAAGACAGAACCCGTTTGGTGGTTGTGTGTTCAAATGATTCAATTGTAAGAAAAGAGTGTGCCATGATCAGAAAAAGTCTAATATCTAGTAGCAACTGTTGGAAGAAACAATCTGTTTCAAAAGTTATTTTTTCCAAAATGATAGACTCAGAAAAGGTTTACAGACATGATTAAGCAAAATGCCTCCTAATGTAGTTGACAGACCAAGCACTGGGCAGTAAGGTATTCATAATTGCTGATTTTCCCCCATTTAGTCCCCCACCCAAATTCAGGTGACAACTCAATTTGGGGTGCTAGATTAGACACCAAATCCCACGGCTGTCATTCAAATTGTAGCCTAAGGGCCCTATTGTGATCTTGCAGATGTACAGATTCTTGTCATATATGTCTTCCATTACCTAACACTAGTTCCTTTTGCTTTATCCAATATTCTACCACCTAAAGACAGACATAACCACAAGTAATAATCCTCATGTAAAATCCGAGTAATAATTGTTTTATGTAATTATATTCTTTGCATACATTTGAAACACTTCATAAAATTTCTCTGTGAAAGAAAGTAGATATTATTATTCCCATTTCATAGAAAGGTAAGACAGGTATAGAAAAGCTAAATTATGTGACTGATTCAGTTAGCTTCAAAGCTGGTATCCTAATTCCACGGATAAACACATTTAAGAAGAAAAATGAGAGCATTTACAGTAAATGATCATGGGAAAATCTTTTAGCTTCAGTTTCCTCCTCTGTGAAATAAAATTGTTAAAGTAGATGGTCTACGTAGTACATTTCAAACCTGCCATTTTTAGGATTACTTTTTTTGTAGAATAGTAATAACAGCCATGGAACAGTTAACATCAGGAAGTTGGCTCCATCCTCAGAGACTGAATCTTCAGATAGTTAGTAGTTTGATAAACACAAGGCATGTTGTTAATGAGTGAGGGAATAGGTGAGAGCATAAATCACTGAAAATAAGAGCAATCTTACTTTGACATCTGTTACCACTCTATTCATCGTTGATTTATCTGATTTGACAGATGAAGTGCTAAATGTTTTCATTTTTGCCATTCATGATTAGAAAAGAGGATCTACTTGAAAAAAAAGATCTGATTTAGGACAGATATCTATAGTAACTACAGTCCCAAAGTGGAACCTCGAATAAATTCCTGAATGATTTGTAAGAGAGAACAAATGCAACACTACAGTTGGAATAACTTGGAAGAGGTACTCTACTGTTAGATATTAATTGTAATATCTCTACTGATTTTGAAAGGGATCCATGTGTAAACAAAAGATATTCAACATCACTTGGTCAGCTCTTTCTGTTTTCACAAAGAAAATTTAGATGTGTTTTTTGTCGGATTTGAAGGCAAGCATGCCCTCTTTACCAAGATTACTCCTCACTATTCTCAAGAAGGAAAAAAATTATTTTTGGCACACATTGGAGAAGGGAAATAGGGAGTCACCTTCTGTTGGTCATTTTTGATTCTGAATGAAATAATGGAGATAAGTGGTCAATTAGTCATCACTGTTTGTAATCTATTTACTACGTAAGTGTTCTGTCCACTGTGGGTGTCTTGGCATAGACAACGTGCATTTGTGGGCAGTCCTCCACTCTACTTGACTTCTAGACATTAGTAAAACTTCACAGGGGGCTGCTACTTCTTCCCTGAGCCTCCACTAGCAGAACACACATATTCCCTTTTATATTATGTCTTCTTTCATAGGTTATAAACTATCCCTCTATTATTATTTTTACAGAGAATACCCAAACCTTCTAGAGTACCATCTCTACCTATAGCTAAGTGGCCCTGGGTTTGGGTTTTGCCATCCATCTTCTCCATTGTTAGGTTTTCCGTATCACAGGGGTTTTGTTTGGTGTGTGTGTGTGGGTGGGTGGTTTATTTATTTAATTTTTATTCGTCTATTTATTTATTGTTTGGCTGCATGGGGTCTTCATTGCTGCGTGTGGGCTTTCTTTAGTTGCGGTGAGTGGGGGCTACTCTTCATCACGGTGCACGGACTTCTCATTGTGGTGGCTTCTCTTGTTGCGGAGCATGGGCTCTAGGTGCGTGGGCTTCAGTAGTTGTGGCAAGCAGCCTCAGTAGTTGTGGCTCGCGGGCTCAGTAGTTGTGGCACATGGGCTTAGTTGCTCCACAGCTTGTGGGATCTTCCCAGACCAGGGCTTCAACCTGCGTCCCATGCATTGGCAGGTGGATTCTTAACCACTGCGCCACCAAGGAAGTCCCTGGTTTGGTTTTTTAAATCATAATTTGGCACAGAACACTTCTATATATTCCTAGCTTCTCACACCAGCCAATTGTCTTTGCTACCCTTTCTGGAAGCATCTCCCAATTTCACAAACGTCTCTATTGTTACACCTCTGAGTTGGGGATCCTCCACCTCTTCATGAGGAAAGAGAGAAATGAAGAAGGGACCCAAAATCTGACACAATCACTTTTTCTTACCTGAAGGCACAGCCCTTTCTCCCTCTCTCATTTGCTTTGTAGTAGGATGGTGAAATATTGGCTCTACCTGTTTTATGGGAACACTTACTCTACACTCACTTTATTAGGTTATTTTGCATTGTAGTGGATAGTTCTCCTCTAAAATTAGAAATCCTCTGATATTCCTCTAATATTAGAAGTGAAGCAGTCAAGCCTTTTATTCTCAGCTATAAACTATGTCCACTTACCCTCCACTTAATCTTTTGAGGCAGAAGTTAAATTTGGGGTAACAGAAAAAATCTCCACAGGCTTCATATTCCGTGTATCGCCATGATAGGAAACAAGGCCTGCTTGGTATCAGCCTGGGTGAACGGCAAGAATCTTTGGTGTTGGCTAATTGATCACTGAGTCCTAAGTCTGAAATGGACCAGCAGGCCCCTAAGAGGCTACTAATCTGTATAATCGTAACAACTTTAGATGTAGAAACACAGAGGCCCACCAGGATAATAAAGTGCCAGAGCCCCTCACCCATATTACAGGCTTAAGTCAGTTTACGTACTTAGACCCCCTTGAACAAAATAGGTTCAAGTGGGGCTGGATCAATTGCACTGGAGAATGGAAAACACCCAGAGCTTTCAGAATTGTCTACCTGGATCTGAACAATCCAGAATCCCAATATACAGCACTGGTTAGAATGTACACTCACCAGAGTCAGGTAAGAAATGCAATTTCAACCTAGATTTTTTTTTTTAAAGGGTAACAATGAAAGCTAATTTGAATGCAGAGAATGAACCAGTACTCTTTGGAGAAGTATATATTGTTTTATCACTCTGAGAAAGAAATTTGCATTGTGTATTGAATATCTTTTAAAAAGTTTACACCTCTGAGCATTTAATTATACCCCCTGTAGTAGTGATTTGAAATCACAAATAACATTTTAACACACAAAGATAATACTAAAAGTACTTATATTTAAATTCATTTGAAAATGCCATAAATGGTTAATGACCCAACAAAAGTATATTTATATTAAATACTGTGATTCTACAATTTGTAGAGAAACACAAAAGACCCCAAATAGCCAAAGCAATCTTGAGAAAGAAAAACGGAGCTGGGGGAATCAGGCTCCCTGACTTCAGACTATACTACAAAGCTACAGTAATCAAGACAGTATGGTACTGGCACAAAAACAGAAATATAGATCAATGGAACAGGATAGAAAGCCCAGAGATAAACCCACGCACATATGGTCACCTTATCTTTGATAAAGGAGACAAGAATATACAGTGGAGAAAAGACAGCCTCTTCAATAAGTGGTGCTGGGAAAACTGGACAGCTACATGAAAAAGAATGAAATTAGAACACTCACTAACACCATACACAAAAATAAACTCAAAGTGGATTAAAGACCTAAATGTAAGGCCAGACAGTATAAATCTCTCAGAAGAAAACATAGGCAGAACACTCTATGACATAAATCACAGCAAGATCCTTTTGGACCCACCTCCTAGAGAAATGGAAATAAAAACAAAAATATACAAATGGGACCTAATGAAACTTAAAAGCTTTTGCAGAACAAAGGAAACCATAAACAAGACAAAAAGAGAACCTTCACAATGGGAGAAAATCTTTGCAAACGAAGCAACTGACAAAGGATTAATCTCCAAAATATACAAGTGGCTCATGCAGCTCAATATCAGAAAAACAAACAGCCCAATCCAAAAATGGGCAGAAGACCTAAGTAGACATTTCTCCAAAGAAGATACACAGATTGCCAACAAACACATAAAAGGATGCTCAACATCACTAATCATTAGAGAAATGCAAATCAAAACTACAATGAGGTATCACCTCACACCGGTCAGAATGGCCATCATCAAAAAATCTACCAACAATAAATTCTGGAGAGGGTGTGGAGAAAGAGGAACCCTCTTGCACTGTTGGTGGGAATGTAAATTGATACAGCCACTATGGAGAACAGTATGGAGGTTCCTTAAAAAACTAAAACTAGAACTACCATACGACCCAGCAATCCCACTACTGGGTATATACCCTGAGAAAACCATAATTCAAAGAGTCATGTACCACAATGTTCATTGCAGCACTGCTTACAATAGCCAGGACATGGAAGCCAGCTAATTGTCCATTGACAGATGAATGGATAAAGAAGATGTGGCACATATATACAATGGAATATTACTCAGCCATAAAAAGAAATGAAATTGAGTTATGTGTAGTGAGGTGGATGGACCTAGAATCTGTCATAGAGAGTGAAGTAAGTCAGAAAGAGGAAAACAAATACTGTATACTAACACATATATATGGAATCTAAAAAAAAAAAATGTTTCTGAAGAACCTAGGAGCAGGACAGGAATAAAGATGCAGGCATAGAGAATGGACTTGAGGACACAGGGAAGGGTAAGGGTAAGCTGGGACGAAGTTAGAGAGTGGCATTGACATATATACACTACCAAATGTGAAATAGCTAGCTAGTGGGAAGCAGCCGCATAGCACAGGGAGATCAGCTAGGTGCTTTGTGACCCCCTAGAGGGTAGTATAGGGAGGGTGGGAGGGAGATGGAAGAGGGAGGGGATGTGGGGATATAGGTATACATATAGCTGATTCACTTTGTTATGCAGCAGCAACTAACACAACAGTGTAAAGCAATTATACTCCAATAAAGATGTTAAAAAATAAAATAGTGTGATTCTAGAAGGTAATTATTAAAACTTTTAAACTATACTATTTATTAAATGAAAAAGCAGAATATAAAATTATTTATGAAGTCTGAGTGCAGCTGTATAAGAAATATATAAAAAATAATGCTCCAAGTTTTGGCAGTAGTTATCTTTAATATAACTATTAATATAATTATAGCTATTAAGGGCAATACCTTTTCCTTGTTCTCCTTTTTCTACTCTCTACAATGTCTGATATATTTCTGAAACTTTAAAATTTATTTTTAATGAGTAAAGGACCATAACAAGGTAGATGATTTTAATATATTTTTATTAATACAATATAGAACATGAAATAAACTATATGTTTTAATTACTCAAGCAAATATCACATTCTGAAAATCTGTAACAATGTTTGCCTCATTCTGTATTGATGCACATTAGTAAAATGCCTCTGGGTTCCATAACCAACTGTATGTTTCTATAATTTTTCCCAAAGATGATAACCATACCTAAAAAAATAGAACCACATGAACTTTGATGCTAATCCCAGTTAGCATATACTCTGTACTTATTCCTGAAGTGTGAGTCATAAAGGAAACACATATATCACATATATACATATTTTCATGTAAAAATGTGCTATTAAAATAGAAATCCACTAAAGAAAATTCAATGAAGCTGTTCTAGTAAAGGAAGTAGCCGTTGTAGTGGTAATATAAATTGGTTTGATCCTTTTGGAAAAAAATTGGATGGTATATAACAATAAGTATAAGAACATACTTCTGAACTTTTGCTGCCAGCCCTGAGAAAGTAACAGAATTCTGACTTATCTTCTCATCATAAAAAAAACTAGAACACTGGAAAAATATGTTAGACAACTATCTCAGACAATAAGCAGGCAGTGCAGGACTAAGATTTCTGGAAAAGGGTATCCATGAGGTAAGCTCTGTGATCATCCTAGCTTTCTGCCTAGAGGCAGTGTTCAGATTCAATTGCAGGGGAGAGAAAATCAAAGTCCAGTGGGCCCTCTGAATTGAGAAGACAGAGACTGGATTTCAGGAAGGGTAAGGTAGCTACAAATGGTGGAACTGAGTATCCTAGAGAATAGAGGTAAGGAGAGAAAGAGTTACAGGAATAGGAAAATGGGTCCCTTTCAGTCTTTGTCTGTATACTGATCTGTACATGCATTGGGAGAAATTTTCAAAGGCCAAGCAAAAGAACAAAATCTGGGAGAAGAACAATTTCTGGGGGATCTAGAAGCCAAACAGTTCCTAGAGGTTACACAAAGGAATCATTTGAGTTCCAATCCAACAAAGTGAAAGTATGGGACATTAAGTAGAGATTTAAGAAGAATATAAACTAAATATAGAGAAAAGTTACTGTAGAGCTGTCTGCAGAAGGCTTCAAACAAAGCTTAGAAAGAATCAATTTAATCTTCAAGCATGTTAATGTCCAGCCAGAACAATGACATTACTCTTTAAAATCTAGCACCTTCAACATAAAATTTACAACATCCAGCATACAATTAAAAATTATTTCACATGCAGAGAAGCAGGAAAATATTGCCCAAATTTGGAGTAAACTCAATAATTAGAAACAAACCCAGAAAAGACTGAGAGGACTAAATTAAAGAGATGTTGAAAGATCTATGATAAATATACCCATTATGCCCAAGAATTGAGGCAAACAAGAACATAATGAGGAGAAAAATATGAAGCATAAAAGAGAAACAAGTGGAAGTTCTATGAATGAAAAATGAAATATCTGAAATGAAAAATTTGTTAAGAGTAGAACAGACCTTGCAGCAGCAATGACCACTGAACTTGAAGGTATAGCAAGACAACTAACAAGTAAACGAGAAACAGAAAGCAGACTGAAAACAAAAAAATGTGTAAAGGATTAGTGATCCCTGAGATAACACCAAGTGGTCTAACATGTACTGGGAGTCCCACGAAAGGGAAGGAATAGAGAATAAATATTTGAAGGATTAATGGCTGAAATTTTTCCAAATTTGATTAAAATAATAAACATATAGATCCAAGAAGCTCAGTGAACTCCAAGCAGAATTAGAGACAAAGAAAATTACATCACAATCAAAGTGCTTTTAAAACATAGTGAAGAGAAATTATTTAAATTAGCCAGGTGAAAGGCACATACATACAATGGAAGCCAGATAGAATTATAGCAGACTTCTTGGCTGGAACTATACAATATGTAATGCAATGGTGTAACATCTTTAAAATGACAATAAATCTGTCAACCTAGGATTTTAACCCCATCAAAAATATTTCAAAAGTAAAGGCAAAATGAAGACTTTTTCAGACAAAAAAAGAAAAGAAATTTCAACACCATCACTTCTGTACTACAAAAAAAAATTAAAGAAATTTTTTCAAGCAGAAAGAATACTATACCAGATGGAAATTATTATTTGGATTTACACAAAAGAATGAAGAGCACCAGACATAGTAAGAATATGGATAAATTGTACAGCAGATCTTTAGAACTTACCATTCTTGCATACTTGAGACTTCATACCTGTTGATTAGCAACCCTCCATTTCCCCTTTCCGTCAGCCCCTGGCATCTGCCACTCTCTCTGATTCTGAGTTACTGTTTAAGATACCTAATATAAGTGGAATCTTGCAGTATGTGTTCTTTAATGGCTGGCTTATTTAACTTAACATAATGTACTCAAGGTTCATCCATGCTGTCACATATATGGCAGGATTATAGGAAAACATGTCCATGTTGCTGAATATGGCTATATATATTTGGATATTAATGCCTTATCTGATACATAGTTTTCAAATATTTTCTCCAATTCCATAGGATGTTTTTTAACTCTGTTGATTGTTAACTTTGTTGTGCAGAAGCTTTTTAGTTTGATGTATTCCCACTTGTCTATTTTGCTTTTCTTGCCCATGTCATGTTTAAGAAATCAGTTCCAAGACCAATATGATGAAGTTTTTCCCTATGTTCTCATCTAGGAATTTTACAGTTGCAAATTTGCATTTAAATCTTTTTGACTTTTTGAGTTGATTTTTGTGTAAGGTGTAAAATAAGAGTCCAATTTTATTCTTTTGCATGTGGACATACAGTTTTCCCAATACCATTTGTTGAAGAGACTGTCCTTTCCTCATTGTGTATTCTTGACACCCTTGTTGAAGATCAGTTGACCATATATTCATGGATTGATTTCTGGGCTCTTTTTTCTGTTCCATCGGTTTATATGTGGGTCTTTATGCCAGTACCATACTGTTGCAGTTACTGTATCTTTGTAATATATTTTGAAATCAGAAAGAGTGATGCCTCCAGCTTTGTTCTTCTTTTTCAAAATCATTTTTGGTATCTGGGGTCTTTTTTGGTTCTATAGTAAATTTATAATTGTTTGTTTTTTTCTGTAAAAAATGTCAATGGGATATTGATAGGGATTGCACTGAATCTGTAGATCACTTTGGCTAGTATGGACATTTTAACAGTATTAAGTCTGCTAATTCATGAACATGGGATATCTTTCCATTTGTTTCTATCTTCTTTAATTTCTTTCATCAACATTTTGTAGTTTTCAGTGTGTAAATCTTTCACCTCCTTAGTTGTTTTCTTTATAAATATTTTACTCTTTTTGGTGGTATTGTAAATTTGTTTTCCTAATTTCCTTTTCAGGTAGTTCATTATTAGTATAGAAACAAAATTGATCTTTATATGTTGATTTTTTATCCTGCAACTCCACTGAATTCATTTATTAGTTCCAACAGTTTTTTGTGAAGTCTTCAGAGTTTTCTGTGTATAAGATCATGTGATCTACAAACAGTAACAATTTTATTTCTTCCTTTCCAATTTGGGTACGTTGTATTTCTTTTCTTTTCTTTTTCTGCCTAATAGCTCTGGCTAGGACTTCCAGTAAATATGTTGAATAGAAGTAGCAAGAGTGAGCCTCCTCACCTTTTTCTTGATCTTAGAGGAAAAGCTTTCCATTTTTAGCCATTGAATATACTAGTTGTGGACTTTTACAGATAGCATTCATTATGTTGAGGAAGTTTCTTCTATTCCTAGTTTGTTGGAGCTTTTATCATGAAAAGGTGTTGAATTTTGTCAAATGTTTTTTCTGCATCTATTGAGATGATCATGTGGTTTTTCTATCCTTCATTCTGATATATCACATTAATAGATTTTCATATGTTGAGCCATATTTGTACCCCAGGTAAATCCCACTTGGTCATGCTGCATGATCCTTTTCATGTGCTGTTGAATTTGGATTGTCAGCATTTTGTTGAGAGTTTTTGCATCTATATTCATCAAACGTATTGGCCTGTAATTTTCCCTTCTTGTGGTGTCTTTGTCTGAGTTATGCTGGCCTCATAAAAAAAAAATGCTAAGTGTTTCCTCCTCTTTTATTTTTTGGCAGAGTTTAAGAAAGATTGGCATTAATTTTTCCTTAAATGTTTGGTAAAATTCACAAGTGAAGCTATCTGGTCCTGAGATTTTTTTTGTTGTTGGGAGGTTTTTATTATTGATTAAATCTTTTTACCATATGTAGGTCTGTTCAGACTTTCTATTTCTTCAGGATTCAGTCTTCGTGGGCTGTAAGTTTCTAGGAATTTATCAAATTTTTTCTAGATCATCCATAGGAGACAAAGGATATTATATAGTAACAAAAGGGTCAATTTAACAGGAAGATTTAACAATTCTAAATATATATGCACCCAACTTTATAATAACTATGTATATAAAACATTGTTAGAACTGAAGGGAAATATAGGTATAGCTCGTTTTATTGTGCTTCACTTTATTGCACTTCATTGATATTTCATTTTTTAAAAATTGCTGGTTTATGGCATCAGGCAAGCCTGTCAAGCTAGTCTGCCATTTTCCCAATATTTGCTCACTTTGTGCCTCTGTATCACATTTTGGTAAATGTCACAGGTGACAGGTGACCCTTGAACTACATGGGTTTGAAAAGCACAGGTCCACTCACACCTGGATTTTTTTCCAATAGTAAATACTATAGTACCACACAATTTGCAATTGGTTGAATCCAAAGATATAGAACCAGGGATAAGGTGGAACCACATATATGGAAGTTTGCTAGTGACAATGTCTCTATTTTGTCAGAGTGTTTCTTATTTTTGTATCTGATAGGTTTAATGTAAGAAAAATGCCTGCATTTTATTGTGTGAATTTAGATCATCTTATAAACATATATATGTCTAGTATCCAAAAAGTCATTGTATATGATGGATTTTGAGCTTTCTAGCTCAAAAGTTTTCAATTCCTAATTGTATACGACCCAGTGTAAGTGTAAAAGAAAATAATTGACCATGGAATGATAAATCAGTATTAGAGGATTGTGAAGTAATCACTATTATTAAGATATTAACCCTGGAGTTAGGGTTAGGGTTAATGCTGATTAGTGACATAATATTAAAAGATTTTTAGATCCAATATAAAATTCAACAATATTTGGCCAGTCTAGTAGAGCAGTGACCTATCTCCGTGCTTGTGGATAAAAATTAGACTTCTCACTAAACAGTTTGCTGTCTGAAATTTGGTTTCTGAGTTCTGTGCAAGATAATCCTGGAAGAGAATAAAACAGCAAGAGTCTACAGTAGCACTATCATATGTGTCATATGAAATCATAGAAGTCATCACTCCAATGCCTTCTAAGTCAAAGACAGATGCTAATGAGCTTAATATTGAGATCACAAGCCTGCCATGATTTCCTCAATACAAACTGATTAAAGCAAACATTATGAATATATCAGTTAATACATAATTAACATATTTTCTGTCTTCATCTTCTACCTTTATTCCTGAAAAAATATAGCATTTATGTATTTGGCATTTTATATCATTTAGACATCTTTATGAAAAGCATGAACCACTCATTACCCTGGGACCCTTGAAATGTCTTTTGCCATTCTCTATACTGAATGAAATATATAAAGCGTAGAAACATCATATAGATAAGAGTTATACATTAAATTAGCCTAACCAAGTCTTTCTTGGTAGATGCTTGAACTCACTTCCTTGCACTAAAGCAGTTTTCTTCCTTTAGTATTTTAGTAGTCAGAAAGAGTACCCATAAAAATATGACACTTTACAAAGGAGAAAAATAATAGGCCGAAAACTGAGGAAAATATTAAGGTAAAGGGTGCCCAGAAAAATAGTACATGAAGTTTACAGTTAGAAATGAATGTCTACCATGATCTGACAAGATTGGAAGATTGACAGCATATATCTGGGGGAGATTCATGTGAAAAACCTTGCACAGTAAACACAGTGAAGAATTTTGACTGACCAGATATTCAGCAGAAGACATCCACAGTAGAGGAGGCTCTTAATAATCAGGTATAGACTCACATGACCCATCCTTTGCATGTAAGTCAACTCTTTTCCCATCCACCCTGAAGCTTCATCAGTGGGCCATATGCTGTCCATCTCAGCGGGGATGGGAACTAGGTATCATACCAACGACATAGTCTTTTCCTCACAAAGGCTGATCTAGCACACCTGGAATCCACCCAAAACAAAGGCCCGCACTAATGAAATCCCTGATTGAACAGATTTATACCATTGTTGGGCATAAGGAGGACAGTTTGGCCACCCGGTGGCTGGTTGAATTGAGCCTCTTCTTTCAGATGCGGATGGTAATTTGTCGTGTTTTATGTGCAATTATACATTCCCTGATCAGTATGTCCACCGACACAACCTCCAGCTCTTTCTAGGCCTCAGTATCATTATTCCTTCTCTTGCACCTGCAGGCCTAGGGATGGTAATATTTTCTGATTGCAACCTGTTCACTGTCTTTCATTGGTTCCTTTAACTCTTGATGAAGCTCTGTAAATCGTCCCTTTATTTAACTGTCTGGTTAAAGCCTTTTGAATATGCTTACTGTTTCTCAATCATGCTCTGATCATGTGCATGAATGCCCTTGTTTAGGCAGAGGCTGTACCATAAAATGAGAAACAAGCTGAGAAAAAAAATCCAGGAAGCAGGAAGAAGATACATTCACACATGGATGGAGAAAAGTCAAATTGGTAGAAAGAAAAATGGCGATAGAACAAAATATAACAATATCACAGTCAGGATACTGACATTGATACAGTCAAGATACAGAACAATTCCATCACCACAAGGATATCTCATGTTGCCCTTTTATAAATACAAACACTTCCATCCCATCCCCATGCCCTCCTTAACTCATGATAACCATATATTCTCTATTTCTAGAAATTTGTCATTTCAAGGTTATATACGTGGAATAATATAGGACGTATAACCTTTATATAAATATAAGCCTTTCAGGATTGGCTTTTATCACTCATATAATTCTCTCAAGATTTATCCAAGTTGTTGCATGTATAAATAGTTCGTTCCTTTTTATTGTTGAGTAGTACTCCATGGTATGAGTGTACTACAGTTTTGTTTTATGTTTTTTTAACCATTCACCCTGGAAGGATATCCAGGTTGATTTTAGTTTGGGGCTATTAAAAATAAACCTTTTATAAACATAGATTTTTGTGTGAACATAAGTATTTGTTTTTCTGGGATTAATGCCTAGGAGAGTATTTTATGGGACTGGGTCATTTGGTTGTAGCATCCTTCATTCTTTACAAAGATGCCAAACTATTTTCAAAATGCCTGTGTCATTTTACATTCCAACCAGGACCATATGAATAATTAAGCTTCTCTACATTTCTCATATTTTGTATTATTACTATTTTATTTTTTATCTATTCTGATAGGTATGTAATGATATCTCATTGTGATATCTCATTGTGGAATTTCCTTAATGGCGAATGATGTTGAATATCTTCTCAGGTGCTTATTTCCCATCTACATACCTGCTTCAGTGAAATGTCTGTCAATGCCTTTTGGTCATTGGTTGTTTTTTACTGTTGAGTTTAGAGTGTTCTTTATATATTCTACATACCAGCCCTTAACTGGATAAGTGGTTTGCCAATATTTTCTTTGTCTATAGCTTGTTTTTTCATCCTCTTAAAAGGGTCTTTCACAGAGCAAAGGCTTTAAGTGTTAATGAAATCTAATTTATCAGTTTTTCCTTTTATGGATTGTGCTTTTGGTGTCAAGTCTAAGAACTCTTTGCCTGGCCCTAGATATTAAAGATTTTCCCCAATGTTTTTCTAAAAGTTTTATAATGTTACATTTAAGCCTGTGATATATTTTCAGTTAATTTTTTAAAATAAATTTATTTATTTTATTTATTTATTTTTGGCTGTGTTGGGTCTTCGTCGCTGTTGCTGTGTGCGGGCTTTCTTTAGTTGTGGTGAGAAGGGGCTACTCTTCGTTGTGGTGCGTGGGCTTCTCATCACGGTGGCTTCTCTTGTTGTGGAGCATGGGCTCTAGGAGCACCGGCTTCAGTAGTTGCAGCACAAAGGCTCAGTAGTTGTGGCTCACGGGCTCTAGAGCGCAGGCTCAGTAGTTGTGGCACACGGGCTTAGTTGCTCCGCGGCATGTGGGATCTTCCCAGACCAGGGATCGAACCCGTGTCCCCTGCATTGGCAGGTGGATTCTCAACCATTGCGCCACCAGGGAAGCACTATTTTCAGTTAATTTTTGCAGGAGGTGTGAGGTTTAGGTCAAGGTTCATTTTGTTTTGCCTAGGATGTCCAATTGCTCCATCACCATCTGTTGAAAGATTGTCCTTCCTACCTTGATTTGCTTTTGTACTTTTGTCAAAAAATCAGTTGGCCAAATGTGTGTAGGTCTATTTCTGAGATTTTTATTCTGTCCCATTGATCTGTGTGTCTATCCCTCCACCAATACCACATAGTGCTGATTACTGTAGATATATGTCTTAAAAATTGGGTAATTGCATTCCTCCCAACCTCTTCTTATTTTGGCGATTCTAGTTCCTTTGTTTTTCCCCATAAATATTAGAATAACTTTTTCTATATCTACAAAAAGTCTTGCTTGGATGTTGATAGGAATAATGTTAAATGTGTACATTGGCTTAGGAAGATTTGGCATCTTTACTATGTTTAAAAACCTACCCTGTGTATAATACTCTGGAATATCCTGTGAGGCTGCATAATCATTCATAATGTGACTTTATTTTATCATAAGGTAAACTCAAAGTCTAATCAAGGCAGTGACACATCCAAATAAAAAGAAAACAAGAGTTCAGTAGTAGCATGCCAGAATATTTCAAGAGTTCAGGGTACGTTCCAGACACTTGACACAGAAAATTAAGAGTTCGCTGAAGTTCAGTTCGTTCCTCTTGGGTTTCACTGCTTTCTCTTCTTTCCATGCACATTCCAGATTATTCTCTGTTTTAGGGCATTTGTCATTCCCTGAAAAACTCTGCTTCCAGGCTCTGTGTGGCTGGCTCTTCTTGCAATCAGTTCTCAGTTCAAATGTTACTTCTTCAGTAAGAGTCTCCCTGACCACCCAGTCTAAGTAACTCTACTGGTCGCCATACATGGATCTGTTTTATTTCTTTTACAGCACTTGTCACAATCACTTTTTGAAGAGTAGCAGGGTGTCTTCTGCCCCTTCAAATTACTCACGAGAACGTGGTTCTTTGAGAGTAGGCACTGTGTTGGTCTTGTTCACTACTGTATCCTCTCTGCCTCACGCAGGGCCTGACACACAGTGTGTGTATTGTTCTTCATTGAATGAATGAATAAGTACTGTTTGTTTAGACAGAGAAGACGGAAGGCAGTTTGAAGAGACTATGGCTAAATCAAAAACTAGAAAGCAAGAAAAGTGCTTTAAGCTCCAGTGATCAAAGCAGTACCAGGAGGAAAAGAGATTTTGTGATGGGAAATTTACACTTGATTGTGGAGGGCTTTGACCTTTAGATGAGGTGATTTTGCTTTTGCCTGGAGGTAATAGGAATGTTTTTAACAAGGTTGACATAATAATACACTCTTTTAAGAAAATTAAGAGGGAAGAATACAACATAATGGGGTAAGAGTTGGAGAACTCAAATAGAACAGGATACTAGTTGGGATTAAAAACCGATAATACTGCCATGAGATGAGAAGACCCACAAGATGGTCGAGTCACTAATAGAAAGAAGACTCAGTTTAGGGAAAACTTGAGAAGTTTTCTTCAGCTGAGCCTGCTTAACTGCCTCATCAGTTAAAAACAATAGTACTGAGGTATTCGGGAGATAATGTACTAACTCTTCAGTGTCACCTTTCTTTCATTTTTGTTTGCAAATATGTTCCTTCTGTGTCAAGATATTTTCACAGGTAAAATCTTTCTACCTAACTGTTAATGAGCCTGGTTCCTTCCAGCTTAGTTATATACAAAGTTATTTTCATGACTTTTAGTAAAACTGCTTTCCCACTTTAAAACTAGGGCGATTAGTTGCTGAATCAATCTAGAAAAGGCAATTTATTTGAAATAGAAACAAACCATGTGAATTTTATTTACTTTTAAGCACTCCACTGTGTCATATTGAGGATGTTTTGTACATTTAGCCCTTACTCTATTTTAGTACATCATTTGATTTAAAATGGGGAATAATGCTCACTGGGGCCCTTGATCTTCTTTCCCTGGAGGTTTTGTGGTTCATTGATCATTTTGCTCAATTCGTGTTCCCGCAGTTGTCTATGGCGGTCTTACAAAGTGGGGTCAGCCTAGGATAGCAACAAAGAAATTTTCTTGTGAAGAGCTGCTCCTAGCTCATCCGTTTTACTCACGCCCCAAACAAAAATTCCAAAACCATCTACTGGCAACAGGATTTCTAGGCCAGAGTCTTTTTGCTCAGAATAATTGCCATGATTTTCAAGGACTGTTCTGTATTCTTTTCAGTCAATTCTTAAACCTGGAAGAATGCTGCTCTTTGATACTGAGTACCAAGAAGCAGTTGCTGTAGGAAAACCAAATAGTCCTGACATTTCTACTTACCAGGTTTCACTTACAGTTCATTTCAGAGTGTGACAATTAGAAGAAACAAGGAAGGGCTTTGTTTTGTTTTTCCAGACTCATTTCAAGGAACACTACACACAGACTGCCTACACAGTTGTTTGGTTAAAGAAAATGTTTCCGCTCATATTATAGCTGCATTGTAATGGAAAATTGCTCCGGGTGCCAAACCCACCAAGAATGTTAACAGCACCAGAGAAGACCTCTAGACTTGACTACTGTACATTTTTTCTTCCAATATTTCAGCCACAAGTTATAGAGTATAACAAGCTTCTGGAAGTAGAGCTGAAGCAGTCAAAATCAATTTATCCTCACTCTACGCTGATAGGCAACAAGATACTTTCTGAAATGTAAGGTAAATAGTTTCACATGGGAATGAAGCAAGGAAATTCTTTTAGAATTTGGCTCACTGGACTCAGATTCACACCTTTGCTCTAACGTTTACTCTACAGAGTGTTTGTGCTGGTTATTAAAGTTGACTTGGAAGGTTAAAAAGACCAACAGAGACACTGTGTCTTCTAGGGCTGTTGTGAGGTCTCTTTCTAGAGTTTCTTATAAGGTAGTATTAGACATATTATTACTTATACATATTATTGTTAAATTACAGTATACCTCTCATTCAATTTCACATCAGAGAAAATTGAAAACTTCTAACAGACAAGGAAATTATTATGTAAGGACTTGCATGGTACAAACTAATCCAAGAAATGAATGATTCATCTTCCGTATGCATGAAAGACACCATATTATTAGTCTAATACGTAAATAACAGAAATGAATTCTATCTATATGTGGCTTTATCTGCATAGATCAGCCTCTTGGATCGTATTTATGAATTCACAGACATAATGTCATTATAAAATATTCATTATTGTTTCATTGTACAAAAGTATAGAAATTACCTTCATAGTCAAAGTTTAAGGGAAAAGCCCCAGTTCAATAAAAGGGTTTGGGCTTCTCCTTTTAGAGGGATTTACAGTACTCATCAGTGGTATAGTTCACATTAGCATCCAGTGACATTGGTTTGTCTGTATATATTTCTAGCTGTCAACAGAATGTCCTCAGGCAATTGCATCCTGATTCTATAGCTATCTTCTATTCTTTTATAATACACAAGGGTCTAATTTTCTATCAGCAAAGCATGAAATCATGCAAGAATGCCACATAACCAGCATGTGCAAACAAGTAGCACGTTTTCTACACATAAAAATGCTTCATAAAATAACAGATAAATTAAATCTTCTTGTTCAAGTAAAGAGCTTGGAAATCAAGACCTTTTACACAAAATTAGAATTTTCTGTACAGAGCTGACAGTGTCATGTAATTCAACGAAATTTGTTCACCACCTTACATGTTAATATGTGTGACCGTATCATTTTTCTTTGATTTACAGTGGAACTGTTTTATATCAGGAACGTTTTATGGTTACAGATAACAGGCGCATTAACTTCATTAAGATCAGTATTTAGCAATTATCAAATTAACAAAGTGATGACTGGAGGAAATGACTTGTATCAAACTATATTAGCTTTAACACTCATTCAACGCTGTGCAAGAAAAGGACATAGAAATCAAGTGTTTCTCTTTACTTATTCATATTTTGGGTACAGTGGGACAGGCAGTCAAAGTAAACATGAATCCTCAAAAATGACATTATAAAATATACTAAATGATGAATTCAAGATTTCTCTTCCCTCTCTGGAACATATCTAAGTTTGACAAACTGTTTGAAATTATCAATTCAATGATGCCCTTAAAAGGGTTAGCTTTGGCATATATTTAAAATACATTTAAGACATATGTCTCTTCTGCTGCAAGAACTACAGAAAGCTTGGTTTAACATCAGTGATATGACTGAAACTGCTTAAATTATCATTCTCTATATGCATCTCATATTTCCACAACTTCAGGGTATTTTTCAACACTTTCTACATAATGTACAATTTACTTAGCACGTGGCATTCATATGTCTAGCTGTGAAATAACTTGTTGTAATTTAAGCAAACATGTTTTAAATAAAAGGTAGCTAAGGCTTCTAATCTCTGATGTATTGAGTGCAATGAAACCTTCCATAAAAATGGATTTCCCAGGCAGCCAAAGACCATAGAGGCTCCCCTTAAGAAATATATTAATCTCTGATTTACCCTCATGCATTTCAAGAAATCTAGCCGACCAATGTCACCAATGATGTGATTCCATTGACATATTATACTGAAAACAGAGGCCAGGGAAGAAAACTCCATCTATTTTTTTCCTACAAAATCCTTTTTGTTTATTTCTGATTTTCAAACATTAGCAGTCAATATACAGCAAGGCTCCAACTGCTCTTTTAAAAAAACTAGACTTAGTGAGTTATAATTGACATAGAATATACTGCATATACTTAAAGGGTACAACTTGATAAGTTTTTGCATATGTATAGTTTGGTGAATCCATTATCACAATCAAGATGATGAACGTGCTCATCAGCCCCTAAAGTCTCCCTGTGCCCCTTGTAGTTCCTCTCTCCCACCGCTCACTGCAGACGCCACCCTGTTCTCAGGGGTCTAAGGAGCAAAATATTCCCAAAGTGTGCCTCTTAGATGCCATAAATAAAATGCTTTGCACAAACATCTGTCACTACATATTGTTTGCATTTCTTAGGATTTTATATGAATTTTATATAAATTATAGACTATGTGTTCGTTTTTTGTCTGGTTTCTTTCACTTTGTGTAATAATTTGAGACTTATTCATGATGTAGCATATATCACCAATGTATTCTTTTTATTGCTGTGTAGCATTCCATTTTCTGGGTGTACCACATGATCCATTCTCCTGTTGTTGGACATTTAGGTTGTTTCCAGTTTGGGGCAGCTAAATCAAGCTGCCATGTGCATTCATGTATAGCCTTATGCTTTCATATTCCTTCTGAAAATTGCCTAAACATAGAATAGCTGGACCATATGGAACATATGTGTTTAACTATTTGAGAAATTGCTGAGCTATTTTCCAAAGTGGTTGAGATATTTTATGTTCTCCCCAGAAGTATGTGAAAGATTCAGTTCCTCTACATTCTCACCAATACTCGGTACGGTCAGATTTTTAATTTTAGGTACTCTAATAGGTTGTATAGCGGTATCCCAGTGTGGTGTTAATTTACATTTCCCTAATGACTGTGTTGAGCATTTTTCATCTGCTTGTTTGCTGTCTATGTATCTTCTTTGATGAAATGTCTGTTCCAATCTTTTGGAAAACTCCATTTGGAGTTTGAAAAACTCCCTTTTTTAAATGGAGTTGTTTGTTTTCTTCTTACTGAGGTTGAAGTTTTTTATATATTCTGGAGACTAGTATTTTTATCAGAGGTATGAGTTGTAAATATTCTCACCCAGTATGTTGTAATAAAGACAACTTTAGCCCAAAAAAGTCATTGATGTGACTCAGGAATGCTTTTGACACTTAGTCCTTGGCAGGAGAGTAAACTCAACTTTCAACTCAAGGGACACTATAAGTGAGCCAACAAGCACTTCCTGCCACCTACATATACTGGAAAGAGACCTGAAATGGCAGATAATTATTTCTTCATCTTTAATTTCTCAGTTTGTCAGTAGATGGAATAAGTCATAAGATTGCCTCTTTTATTTTCCCACCAAATTTTGTATACCTCTCTGTTGAAAGCTTCCAAGTGACTGTAATTGCCTGTTTCCACATCTATATCCCCATTAGACTTATGTTTCTTGAAGAGCATGCCATACCTTTTGAAAGCCCCAAATCTCCATGATGTCACAATGCTTGGCATTGCCATGTACTCAACAAGTATGTAGTGAAAGAATTAAAAGGCCCTCTTCCTGTGTTGTCAGTGCACATGGCAAAAATCAAGTGACACTTTCAACTTACAATTTCTCCCTCCGAGCAATAGTTAAGTGGTATCAGTCCCAGCTGCCAAGTGGTAACCCAAGAGAAAGTAGTCTCAAAAGTCCAGAAGTGTCTGCTGCCATGATCCTCATCAAATAAAGAACATTCACGTCCAACTCTTAAATAATTACTGAACCAGAATATAAAGTGCTACAAGTTCTTTTGTATTCTGAAATTGGACTGATTTAAGGGAAAAAGAAATAATGAGATTTTTCCCTGTGGAGAAAAGCAAGCCTCTGAAGATTGTGAAAATCATCTTCCATAGTGTCTAGGAATTCTGGCTACCATCTTCTCCTATAGCCAGATTTTCTCCAAGCCATTGCTTTTATTTTTTTTTCTGTAGGATTTGTCCAATCAAATGGGCACCAAGAAACTGCCCAGTGGCCTATTCTCTTGACTGAGGTAGGATGGGATGAGTTAACTGCTCTGGTGCTTCCTGAACCTGCAGTGACCGTCCTGTGAGCTACCATCCTCTTGGAGTGGGGGAAAGCTGTGAACTGATTGCAAGGGATCCCTTTAGCCAAAGGTCTTCCAAGCATGACCCCTAGATAGCATAATAAAGTAATCGTGTGTGGGTGTGCGTGGGTGTGTGTATATGCGCAGTTGACCCTTGAACAATATGGGAGTTAGGGGTGCCCACCCATTGCACAGGCAAAAATCCACCTCTAACTTTACAGTTCGTCCTCCGTACCCACTGTTCCGCATCCACAAATTCAACCAACTGAGGATGGTGTAGCACTGTAGCATTTATTGAAAAAAAAATCCACTCATAAGTGGACCCACGTAGTTCAAACCCGTGTTGGTTAAGGATCCACTATGTGTTGTGTATGTATATATGTGTATACATATATACGTGCATGTACATATATATGTACATATACCTATATACGTACACGCATACATAAATACATGTATATAAATATTGTTACATATTAACATTTTTCAAATATATGTAAATGCTGTTGTGATAGTAAAGGTAGAAGTATCATTGAATTAAAGTCACTTTGTCACCATGTGTTTTTTTTTCAAATAATTCAAATGGAATTATAAATTCAAACTACTGTCTAATATAAACCCTTGATTTTTTTCCCTTTAAGTGTATTCCTTGTCCTGAAAAGCATTGGTAATGTATATGGAAACATTTAAGAACACATTTTTCAGTTCTTATCACAAGGAAACTTGTCTCAAGAGTTTAGATAATGCCAAATAAATAACAGTGTAGTAAAGCAACCGTTGGTTGGATATATATACTGAGCATTGTTAACTGAGTCCTGACTAATTTGGTACAAACACTATGAGATACAGACATTTTATCTCTAGGAAAAGAACACGGCATTTAAAGGAGTAGATTAGGGAAAAGGGTTTAGGCATTTTAAAGAGGTAATTGATTCATCGACTGATGAAATAATCAAAAGATGCATTGGTCAAAAATGTTAGTTTAGAAAATATAGTAAGCCTCAGACACCAATAAATAAAATAAATAAATAAAACCTTGCATGTTTGCAGTTAAGCTTTCTCATCATTTATTACTGCCCTACTTTCCCTCCATATGGAGAAAAGTGTCAAGGAGAAAATATACTCAGGAATGATTGTAAAACCATGGATTTTAAAGTTGTCAAGAATTTTAAGTTATTCTAAAAAGGGCAGAACCTTTCATGAATAGGAAAAAGCTGAAACCCTCGATAATATCCAAGAAACTTTTCCTCATGAATTTTGAGACAATTCCATCAAAAAGTTAGAGGAAGAAAATAAATAATAAACCCATAGAATAAAAATAAAAGCTTAAACAAGGGTAGAAATTATAGAAGTATCAGGAAAAGAATCGAAGCCAGGTAGTGGCTTTCAAATGTAGACATCTCAGATATGTCAAATCCAATTTCAAAAGAATATACTCAAAGATGTTTATAGTATATAAAGACAACATTTCAGCAGAATAAGTTGTATACATCTCACTAGGTTTTTCATGGAATTCTATTAGTCAAGATAAATGTAAAATAATATTTTAAGAAGATTAAATCATATGAAAAAATTACTTCAACCTGGATAACAGTAGAAATGGGATGAGAAAGAAAGGAAGATAGAAAGGATTGAAAGTGATAATGAAGCAGGGAGAAAAGCATAAACTCGAAGTTAGATTTATTAAAAAGGGCTTAAAATAAATGAGTCTGTTAACTTTTGGTCTCTATATAATAGCACTTTCATGATTTCCAAACTTTTTCTTCATGTCAAGATGCATAGAACAAGAGACTGCCTACTTGTAGCCTCAGGGAGAAGGAAGGTCATCAAGACACTAGATAACCACATCCTGATGGGAAGCCAGTACTGTCAGCAGGTACACTCCATCATTTCATTTGGAGAAAGGAGAAAAAAGTGATCAGTCCCTTCTGAACGCTCCTTCCTCTCTATATCAGCAGTACAATACCTGCCAGTGTTCCAGGATGAAAGGAAGATGGCAACCACAGAAAAACCATCTGGCTTCTGACCACCTGAGAGGACTTTCCATCCAGGAGATTGGATGGCTGTAGCATCATAATAAGAAGTCCTTAAATCCATGTGTACACCAAGTTGTTTCTGTAGCTTAATAAATAAAAATACAACTTCTATCCTTGAAAGAGGGCACTCAGCCTCCGAAAGATCAGGAAACCTGACCAATTAATGTTTACTTTGTTCATTCATCCACAAGTGTTGATGAAAGGACTGATATACTACAGGCCCTGTGCAGGCTTTGGGAGCAAAAAGTTGAATTGGACATCATCTCTACCCAATAGGGACTCTAGTCTGCTCTGGTGGACCATCAGGCCCCAGAGCATAAGTCTTTGCCAGCCAGTCCTATAATTTAAGAATTAAAGTCCCCCAGCATATTTCACTCCTTTCTCTCTCTACTTTCTCTCTATGTTACAGTCAAAGACAGTGGCTTCATTCCCCAGATCCGTGCATTCTTTTTCTTTTGACTAAAGAAGAGTGATCAAATGATGGCATTCAATGAAAATAGTCCAACAGTCCTTATAAACTTGCTATTGGGTGAGAGACAAATCTTTCTTCTTCTTGCCATAATTGTTATTTTTGCTTTCATACAATATCTTAGTCTACATAATTATTACTTTACAGAAGATATAACTTGAGCACCAGAACACTGAGTTCCTATAACATGAAATTTCTTGCTTGAAAGTCCCCTGACACGCTGTTAAATGTTAGTCTGTTCTTCTCCCTCCAGATAGGGTGTCATTGGCAAAGGAGAACCAATTGTACTTTCAAAAATTTCAGTTTAAGAAATTCCAAAATGACCCTGAGTAACTTCGCTAATTCTAACCTAGACAGGAAATTTCTGGCTAACCTCAACTCCTTGTGTTTCAGTTAAGCCTTCTTCCTTCTGACCATATGGCCTTGGAACAGCAAATCATTCTCTAATTTATTGTGTCCTTAAAGACAATAATACTTATGTGACTGCATAAAATCAAATAATATTTACTGTGCCCATGCCAAATGCGATGATAATTAGTATCTCTAAAATACTGAATAATGAGATTACCTCAGAATTCGAGTATATTCCTTTAATAGTTAAATATTTCAGTTTCATAGAAAGGGGGTTTAGCTTTTTCATAACGTAAAAAAATATATATATATAGAACAGAGTATTTCAAATGTCTGGGTAGCTTCTACAATTTCTAGAAGACATTTTTCAAAATTCTGTGTATAATGTCAGGATTAGGGAACAGAATTTAATACTTCTTATTTGTGAATTTGATGTTAACTGTAATGAAAAAAAGGTTCAGTTTCACTCTGTAGATTCAAAAAGAATATTGCAAAATGAGTTTTTTTAAACCACCTGATAAATTCGCAGAAATTATCAAAATAACCAGGGTCCTAAAGTTCAAAGAATTTACTCCAAAAATAATTTATATGCCTGAAAAATACATTCTTTAAAATAACCTGGGGAGGAGATGAGTCTGGTGAGAAAATCCTGTATTTACTATGTGAATTGTTCTTTTTGAAAAACAGAAGTACTATTATAATGTAAGTGCAAGTAATTCCCAGGAAAACCATTTGTTCCTATAGCTATCTTTTAAAGCTGCCTTAATGATTGCTTTGCAAAGTTGATTGTTATCATCATTCCCAAGAAGGAGTCTGACATTTTATCAATATCACAGTATTTTCAAGGAACACAAGAATTAGCAGTGAGCCACTTCCAAGGATCTTTATTAGGCAGTGAATTAAACTGACAATTAACCCATCATCAACATAAGTAGATGCTCATATCAGATTCAGTCCAGTCAAACTATCCTGAGTATTTATAAACTGTAGATTCAGAGCAGATGTATACATATCTTCCTAATTTACCATCTTAGAGGCATTATACACTTTTTCTCAGAACATTCTAAAATCTCGTGGCAGGGTTTTTATTATATGCAAATTAACAGCATTTGATTAGGTCCTGAGGCAGCTTCACCTGTTCAGAGGAATAGCAATGGGAAGTAAGGAAGAATATTTCATCACTGAAGTGTGTGTTCCCTTGGGGGACACCACCATTTGATTTTGACATTTATTTGTCCTGTGCTATAAAGGACGAAACTACAATTACACTTTTTTTCCTACTGTGCAGTGGGCATGGTGTCAGAAAAAATTAAATCAAAGATAGTATGTTTGTACACAAAACAAGCTCTAAAGCCAAAATTATTAAACAAATCCCCAGTTAAAATCATAGTGCATTAAAAAAAAATACTGTTTGACTAATACACAACATTGCGTGTGTATAGAAGACATCCATGAGAACCCAACCCTGAAAAACAAGACGACATCCATTGCACCATTGCCTTGGCTCTTTGTAGCCAAAACAGTGTGTGTTCAATACTTGATTACTAAGTTCCTGTTTGCCTTATTCCATTTTTAGAATCCTGAAACAAGTGTGTTCCCTGATAGTTAATTTGGTTACTACAACAATAAATAAATGTTTGCCAAAATATGTTTGGTTGCATTTAAAATTTTTGCAATCTATTTAACATTTGAAACCTGTAGCACTTTATTGTTCTCTATCATAAAATCATTTACAACCTCGTGAATAGGTATATTCACCTTTTTCACAATTGACTTGGTCATGTTAAAAGGAAAATATTGGAAAATATATTTCATTTGTCCATTTATCAAAATACAAATACCTTTGCAAATGATTATCCTGAGCAAGAAATACAAGGGAAGAGACTGAGGATAGCCAATGACAGCTATAATTTTTCTTAAGGATGGAGTTAGTACTTATTGCCTAATTAGCCTTATGTCTAGCAATTGTAAGCAATTCACTAAAGAGCTACAAATTAAAAATTTCCTGGAAATATTCTAAAATATATCTCTTCCCAAATCAATGATTTTCTGTGTCTCTTTAATTAAAGAGAATAGTTGCAAAGCACATTCTTCTTTAGATAGCCAAATGAAACCTAAATTACAACCCCCCCAATATTCTAGAATTGATGCATTTCTGTGGATTTCAGGAAAAAATACCATTTTTATATATTTTTTTATTGAAGTGTAGTTGATTTACAATGTTGTGTTAGTTTCTGCTGTATAGCAAAGTGACTCAGTTATACACGTATATACATTTTTTAATATTCTTTTATATTATGGTTTATCCCAGGGTATTGAATATAGTTCCCTGTGCTATACAGTAGGACCTTGTTGTTTATCCATTCTGTATATAATAGTTTGCATCTACTAACCCCAAACTCCCTGTCTATCTCTCCCCTACCCTCCCTCCCCCTTGGCAACCACCAGTCTGTTCTCTATGTCTGTGAGTCTGTTTCTGTTTGGTAGTAGGTTCTTTTGTGCCCTATTTTAGATGTCACATATACGTGATATCATACTGTATTTGTCTTTCTCTTTCTGACTTATTTCACTTAGTATGATAATCTCTAGTTGCAACATGTTGCTGCAAATGGCATTATTTTGTTCTTTTTTATGGCTGAGTAGTATTCCATTGTAAACATGTACCACATCTTCTTTATCCATTCATCTGTCTATGGACATTTAGGTTGCTTCCAAGTCTTGGCTATTGTAAATACTGCTGCAATGAACATTGGGGTGCATGTATCTTTCTAATTATGGTTTTCTCCAGATATATGCCCAGGAGTGGGATTGCTGTATCATATGGTAGTTCTATTTTTAGTTTTTTAAGGAACCCCCATACTGTTCTCCATAGTGGCTGCACCAATTTACATTCCCACCAATAGTGTAGGAGGGTTTTCTTTTCTTCACACCCTCTCCAGCATTTGTTATTTGTAGACTTTTTAATGATGTCCATTCTGACCATTGTGAGGTGGTATCTCATTGTAGTTTTGATTTGGATTTCTCTAATAATTAGCAATGTGGAGCATCTTTTCTTGTGCCTGTGGGCCACCTGTATGTCTTCTTTGGAGAAATGTCTACTTAGGTCTTCTGCCTATTTATCAATTGGGTTGTTTGTTTTTTTGTTGTTGAGTTGCATGAGCTGTTTGTATATTTTGGAAATTAAGCCCTTGTTGGTTGCATTGTTTGCATATATTTTCTGCCGTTTGATATGTCGTCTTTTCATTTCATTTATGGTTTCGTTTAATGTGCAAAAACTTGTAAGTTTGGTTAGGTCCCATTTGTTTATTTTTGTTTTCATTTCTATTGCCTTCTTTTAGATTTTATATGTTTGCATTGTGTGTTTTTTCTAAACATCATAAATATAAATATAAATAAGAGTTATGTATCTGACACATGAAAGGCTGGTTATGATGTCAGTAGTGTCAAAGAGAAAACTGTGACCCAGTAGTATGTGCTCAATCTAAAAAGTAAGATAGATAAAATCCTCTCTAACTAAGGCAATCTTAAATCATGAATGATGTAGCTGTTATGAATTATTAAGGATGGTCCCAGTAATTTAACCAAAAACAATCCTCTTACTATATTCCCAAAAGCCAAGTATTCTAATAATTTAAAGCTTTGAAATCTTTCCTGTAAAGGGAAACAAATTACCTTTTTAAAAGGTCAAATGTTGGGCTTCCCTGGTGGCACAGTGGTTGAGAGTCCACCTGCCGATGCAGGGGACATGGGTTCGTGCCCGGTCCATGAGGATCCCATATGCCGCGGAGAGGCTGGGCCCGTGAGCTATGGCCACTGAGCCTGCGCATCCGGAGCCTGTTCTCCACAACGGGAGAGGCCACAACAGTGAGAGGCCCTCATACCTCAAATTAAAAAAAAAGGCCAAATGTTGAACCATAAACTTCTTTTTCTATCCCTAAAATGATCCCTTGTTTAGTTTTAAATAGAAATATTTGTAGCAAAGTTTGAAATCATTAATATGGAAGGAATGTTTTAAGGAATGAATTAAGCAGTAAGCCTGGCAAATCTTTATTTTATTCATTTGATTTTTTTTGCTCCTTCAGAGGGAGCAAGCCACTCCATGATGCATTTTGTAGAAAAGTGAAATCCAAAGAAGTAAGAATTAAAATAAAGGGTCTAGTTCTTTACAAATCAACTTATGAATGGACGATCAAAGCTTTCTTAGATCAACTCACGTAGTCAAAATGCAATAATCACGCAATTGCCACTCCAGGACAGAAGCAGTCCTCTTTTTGTCTACAAAAGCGTGGCGTTTTTGTTGTTTTTAGTATGAGCTTGGTTCAGCTTACTTCTAGGGGATGCGTTTAATGGGTTGAGAAATTAACTTCTGCTAATGAGGCAAAAGAAAAAGTAGCCAGTGAGATAGCTGTGCTACAAAAGGATCAAGTGAGATCATGAACATGACAAAGCCTTATGAACAGGCAAGTACAATACCAATGCAGGATGTTGTTTTTATGAAAATTTGAAATCTAAAAGATGTTGAGGAGAGGTTGGAAAAGGAAACTAAATACATGCCACACAAGCTGGTAAATATGAATCATTTGAACTTGATCTCCCCAGTGAGGCTGTAAACTTCCTGTGAGCTGAGAAACATCTCACGCCCTCTGTAGCGCTTTAGAGTGTGCAGGGCAGTGATAACCCTTCCAAGGCCTGGGGCCACTCAGAGCTCTTCAGCACATCGTCCTTATGAGACCCTTGAAACAAGCTTAAAGAAACAAACTGATTGCCATTAAAATTTGTATTGATATTATGATTAGAATCCTGGTAATATCCCTTGGAAAGCGGAGAAACATTATGATGTAGGGAAACACATGCCTGCATTGTAGCAAACCAGTGTGATGGGCAAAAAGGAAGTGAATCCGGCTTTCACATCTTAAAGAAAACATGACTGTGGCCTTTTCTCAATGCTGCCTTTCCTCACTTGGACATTTTACCTTGGATCAGATTCATCTCCATTGACATGGGAGGCACTCACTAAATTCCGGCTGAAGAGAATTGATCAAGTATACAAATACCCTTTATTCCTGACCAGGTGCTATTTTAATGTGTTTACATAAGAGTCAGACAATTTCCTTAAGGAAATCATGCACATTCTATACGAATCCTGATTCTAGCCCAGGTGAAGCCTGGTCACGTGGCCCAGACTTGCAGAGGGAAAAGCCACAGCAGCAGTGGCCCTGTGTGAATGTAAGCAGATACCTACTCCAGCGAGACACATCACACATCACTCCTGCATCAACCACAGGAGCATCCAGTCAGGTGTGAGTTAGGGAAAGGTCTGTACCCAGGTTAGATGTCATTCCTATAGCTCTAACTATCCAGTATGCAATCTGCACACACAACTGAAGATTTGAAGAAAGAATTAGAAGCACACTCCACTGAAAGTGCAGGACCCACTGAGAGCCAAGTAAATGTCTTTAAAAGCTTCAAATGATTTGCCTTTTCCCCCCAAATCAAAAAACCCTTATTCAGTTTTCAAGAAAATCATTCTCTTGTGAATTGATGAATAGTTTCTCAGTTTCACTCATTCCATTCATTAGTTCCAACTGTGTCTCAAGAAAACATAATCCACCAATTATAACAAAAAATACATTATCCAAGTCGCTGAAAGTTTTTGTAATGATAGAATGTTTTCTCTTCAGATTAAAAATAAGCAGAGAAATTTAAAAGGTCTTTTCCTCCATATTTTCCTTGAGATATTATATAGTACAGGCATGTATAGAAAAATGAAGAGGATTGGTTAATCAGTTTACAACATCAAATGTGAATTGTTCTTCTTTTTTAAGTCTTCAGTAATAAGAACAAACTAAAGATATGTGTATTGGTTTGCTCTGAGAGGCATTATCATTATAAGACTGAAACAGTGTTAGATATTGCAGATGAGGATTTTATAAAATAGAAGAGAAAAATTTGGTGCAAGTTTATTCAGTGTTGAGCTCCAATAATTTGACAGGCATTGTGAGGCATTTAAATGTGGTTCCTGCCCTTGTTTCCTTATTAACTGCTTTGGTTTTTTGTTAATAGATCTGATTAGCTCCTGTGGCTTTGAAAAAGAATTTAAAGCCCGGAACTTTCACAAATCCTAAGCAAGAAGCATATATTAGCTCTTCAAAGCATATTGATATATTTTTTAACTGTGGATTTTAGCTTTCATGTGATAAAACTTTTAGTGATTTCCTTACCATGTCTGGTTAAGGCTTAACTTCCTCATTTACATATTTGATGTCTCTCAGGAGACAGACAAGCTTCAAGTTAATTATCTATGTAGTTGTAAGAACTCTTGTTTCCTGGTTAAGAACTCTTCAAAAGAAAACTAATAGTTATTAAATGTTACACTGAGTCACCAAAAGTAATCAGGATACACAATGAGAGGCACTAAACAGACACTTAAATCTAATAAAAGCCTCAACTTTTTGCAAGGTAAATGAATATAAATCAATTAAATCTCTTACAGTAATTTTTAGGGAAAACAGCCAGCAGAAACCAAACAGCTAAAAGCTCTGCTCTAGAGAGTGATTAGGCTCTGCTGGAAGCTTGCGGAAATCACTGTAACATTCTGGATGTAGACCCATTGAACTCAGATTCGTAATAGAGCTGTAACTAAAGAAATGCCATAACAGAATAAAGTCCAGCGTCTTCTCCAGCTAATGTGTATTTGCATGCATGTGTATGTGTGTGCGCGCGCATATATACGTACATGTACACACATACATATACACATATACTAAGTGTTATTCATAGATAAACATAGGCTTTATTTTATATAACAAAAAAGATCTGTGGAGAGAAATGATAAATAATCTCTGAATCTGAAAGTCTATTAAGAGCAGTTTTATGGAATGATAACAAGAAAGAGAAGAAAGAAGGGCAAGCGTTAGACTCGAGTTGCAATTGGGAAATTGGAACCACAGCTATCAGGTGAGTTAATTAATCTGGGTATCGTTCAGTAAATGAAAATGTGCCATCTATTTCACAAGGGCCCATTGTGTCTTGCATGTGAAACAAATTTACCCTGTTTGATTAAGGATTACTGATTGCCTCCAATTTATTATATGTATCCTATAATTAAGTCACAATGAATTCGAATGAAATGGGGATGGTCTCCTCCACAAAGAAGACAACAAGCTCATTCTAGGAAGACCTTGGGGGTCATTCAAGAAGCAATTAAATGTTCTCCAGGGTGCATTAAAAGGAAAAGAGCCTGGTGGGCTGAACGGCCTCTTCTTGTGTTCCAGCCTTCTCAATATTCTCCTGCTTTTATGGAGACAAATGAAACCATGTCATAAAATAACTCAAGGCATTATCGGCAAGGAAAACAATGCTGTCTGCTCTTATGCTAAGGAAAACGTCACCAAGACAATAATCTATGCTCGGCAGAAGGTAAAGAGGTGCATGAACAAAGTGATGTGCTGTGTCAGAATCCATGTATAGGAGGGGTTCTAAACAAATCAATGAGCTTTGGAATATTGTCTATGATCTTTGAGAATTACTCATTAATTTTGTTTCTGTGTGCAAGTGGGATAAAATCGTACTGGCACGTGAACGTAAATGAAATGGTCCAAGGTCAGTATCTGTGTTGTATTTGCAGATATATTTTTCCATATTTTTACAAGTGCTGTTAAAAGTGAACACTATGAAAGAAAAACTATACGGAACACTTGTTAAAAATGGCGAGAAAGACTTTATTCAAGATTATGACATTATTTGGGGAGAAGATTGACATCTCAAAGGGGCAGAGCAAAGAATTTACAATTGCAATTTTTTTAAGTAAAAGAAAAGAGCGGTCAGGGGCCATTATCAGGAAGAAACATGGCAAAAGTTCAAGCAAGCTTTAGACCGTCTTGGTCAGTGCAGTGTTCTGAAATTAGGGTGGCCTCACACAGAACTGAAAGCATCCCGGCTGAACAATCCCCTTTATAAATGCATCTCTTTGGGAAACACATGCCCTAAAATATGCCAGCCTGCAAAGACTTCATATGAAAATTTAGATTACTGTAGTAACTAAAATATAATAATTAGAAGATTAGTTTTTCACATTCAACAATAAATTTTGTTTACATATAACTCAAATTGTGAAAATCTTATCAACTAATATGTGACCCCAAAATTACAAAGACTTCACTGTTTTTAGCCGAGTCCCAGAATGAGCACATCTGTACATGTTATAACGGAAAAATAAATTGCAGATGGAATCTTAAGAACTCAGCCCAAATCTCAGTGACGTATGTCATTTGTTCCACAGACTTGGGAAGATTGTTTATCCTCTCTGAGTTTTATTTTCCTCATCTTTAAACAAAGACAGAACTTGCCCCGCTTACCTCACTGTAGATGTAAAAATGCCCCCAAAACGTGTAAAAGGTGTCATGAAAGGTGTCACCAGAGAGAAAAGCAGAGGTCAGGTCACAATGGACCTGAAAGCTATTTTTAGGAATGTTTCCCTGAAACCTAAAAGCAATAGGAAACTGTTGAAGGGTTTTTAAGCAAGAGGGTGGCATGATATGATTTTCATTTGCAAAAAAATCACACTATCGGCAGTGTGGACAATGGGTTAATCCAGAGCAATACCAGAGATGACAAAGCATGTAGGGCCTGGGGGTCAGATCCAAGCGTGGTAAGTACTGAAGCTGAGGCCTTTTGTAGCTTCTCTGTAAGACAAAGACTACAGCATTCTAAGATGAGGCCATTTGCAAAGGCCTGTGGAAGTATAGAACCCTAAAACTAAAGCTTCAGTTAGCTCAGCAATAAATTGGCCTCTGAGGAGGGTGGTAGAATAGCAATATGGGTGTGATAATAGTAAACTGACTCAGAGCATTCACAGTGGTGATAAGGACCATCAAGAGATGGGGGACAGAATCAGTGGGACACGATGCCTCACAATGTCAAGGGTAAGAGAGGAGTAGTCAAGGAAGATGCCTGGGTTTCTGGCTGAGTGGATTCAGACCTGTAGAAGGCAGGATTAGCCTCAGGCAGGAAGGAAACACCTCTTCCTTTACAACAGGACGGAGGAAGGAAGCTTGAGCGTGGATGTATGGGTGAGGATTTTGTGGACGAGTTGAAGGGTTCCCACATCCAATGGTGAACCTCTCATGAGGGGAATCGCCATACAGAGGGGCACTATGTCAGAAAAGTGGGAGAAGGCAGAAATGTCAATGCTGCAGAGAAGACCAGGAAGGTGAGGGCTCAGGAATTTTTCCCAAAATTTATCTGCTAAAAACCCTGTGGATGGACAAACAGTGGGCCAATCCCAAAGGCGTTCAGACAGACCATCTCCAGTGGAAGAGTCAGCAGATAGAGAAATAAATTGGGTTCCTAGAAAAAGAGGGTAGCTGGGAATCAAGGACAGATGGATGTGTTCACAGTTTTGCTTGGAGCAGCCCTGGTTGTCATCCATACACAGCTTTGTTAATTCTTTCTGTGGTTCAAATAATAAATAGACTGATTCTCTTTGATTTACATGTATTTTAAAAAAGTGAGGCTTTCATAGGTTAGAGCTAAAATAGATGATGAGAAATGTCCACTCGTTTGACCCTGTTACACAGTCTTCAGCAGCATGCTCTCCCTGTCGGGAACCTCTTACGTGAACTCATCCGTTCCAGTCACCCTGGTCTGTCCTCTGTTTCCAGGGCACATTATTAACTTTTGTACCTCTTCCTTTGTTCCTTGCCTAGAATATCCTTTATCTTCTCTCTCTTTATCCAAGCCCTACCTTCCATCAAGGTCAGGCTCCAGCGCCTAGGCATTCAAAAACCCTTCTCTGAGGACCAGCCCTGGGAGATTTTTCTAAACTCCTATAAATGTGATGATTTACACAGCTGCAATGATTTACACAAATAGATGCAATGATCTACAGAGATGCTCCCTTCTCTTGTTATTTTATCTTCAGTATATGTGCCTTCCTCTCCAGACAGTAAGCATCTCAGGGGCAGGAACCTTACTTAACCCATGCCTCCTGCCCCCTTAGCTCACAGCACGATGCTCTCCCATTACAGGGTTGAGATAAGATAACTAAGTGGTAAGAAAATCCATGCACGTGAATTTTGTTAAGCACACCTTAACTAAAAGAGTGCCTCTGGAAGGAATTTCAGGTTTCATAACAAGCTGGTGAAATATTTATGAACAGAATGGCCTTTCTACACCCCTTAAATAATACAAATTAGTTATAGGACCAACCCTGGCAGGAGGGAGATGATTAAAAATGTATATTTAAACATAAGAATAGTTTTAAGATATTAATTTTTTTTAAGTCTTGTTCACAGTAACCTTATTGAGAAAATACCCAGGTTAGTAACAAAGGATTTTTTTGAGTGATGCCATAAATATTTACTAGACTAATGAAATCTGAGGAACTGACCCTAATGACTGAATAAAAGTTGCTTTTCATTCGGAGATGTCCTTTGAGCAGCTGTCTCACATCTGAGCACACATCTGTGCTTACAAAAGGAAAAAGAAAAAAATCAAAGAGCAGACAAGTAAAGAGGCCACCTGCCCGAGCCAGTCTGGACACAGCACTCAGTGCCAAGCAGCTGCTGCAGAGCTTCTTCCTCACAGCTGGAAGGTACGGGGTGACTGCACAGCTGGCTTGGGAGGTCGCTGTGTCAGTACCCTTATTCCTCTTCTGGGCTCTGCTCCCTGGGTTCTGGCTCTATCAGGAGTGGCAGGTGCATGAAAGAATCAAACTCCCCAGAAGACAAAGGTCAGATGAGCTGTGAAAATTTTCCATGTATGTATATATTTTCTTCAGGGCATAGGCTAATACTCCCAGGAAACACTCTTCCCAGACCTCACTTCCAAGGTGAGTTGTAGGATCCAGAAAATAAAATAAATAAATAAGAATCCAAGAAATCTAGTAGTGAATTAACATCTAAAATTGGGAAATAGGTTGTTTCCTCTGGGGCCATATCCTCTGAGTTTTTTGACACAAATTTCAGGCAATAAAAAATAAGTAGAGACAAATAGGACTCCATTTATAAATTAGGTTAATTTAAGAACCAAAAGAGACAACAAATGCACAAAAAATCAAAATGTAGGGCAAAAATATATGCTCAGACTTTCTGTGAAGCCACAACTTGACTACTGCAACAACTCTGAAATATTTGCTTGTTTTACTGTTTGAAAGGCACAAAATGAAAAGGGGCTAGGAAGGAATGGAAAATGTTTGAAAACTATAATGCTCTTCACACAACAGGGAATCTACTTAAACTCTTGCTCCATAATGGGGTTCCTCTGATCCAAGCAAATACAAACATTTACCTTAAGAACTTCTCTCTGAGGCTACCTGTTTGATTGCACTACAGACCGTCTTCTCTCTCCTGGCTCCTGGCGCAAAATCAGATCAAGAATTATGAACCCTTTTCACAATTGTTTTTTTGCCTATGTTAAGAAAGAGCAGATATTTTTAAAAATCTCGCTCACATTTCTGTTTCTTAAAGTCTAAATTCAAGTTAAATAAGCAAAACTGGTTCACTTCAGGATGGGCTTTTTACCCAAGGACAGAACTTGGTTTACCCCATCATGGAGGTGCTCAGACCACTCACTCTGAGGAAAGATTGTCACGTCTGCTCAAGTTCGATAAAATAATGTTTTCACATGAAAAATTAGTGGAAATGTAAAGAGAATAAAAGAAATTGTAGGTGGAAATCTTTGTAACTTTGGAATGAGAAAGGACTTTTAAATCAAGATCCGAAAAGCTCAGCAAGGAGAAAGCTAAACTAAAATTTGGGATTTCTTTTCATCAGTTACCATAGACTTATGATTGACAGACCAAGAAGGTTGAAGACATTTTAAAAACAAAAATTAATTAGGGATGAATATCTCCACTCTAAAAGAAACTCCTACAAAAGTACAAGAAAAGACAGGAAACCTGATAGAAAAAAATTGAGCAAAAGACAGGAAGAGGAATTCACAGATGGGAACATTAATAGCTAAGAAGTGTTTGTAAAGGCTCAACCTAATTACTAGAAAAATTGCAAATTCAAGTGCCACTTCAGATTTATTAGATGTGTAAAAATTAGAAAGTGGAGTAATACCAAGAGTTAACCAAAATATGGAAATAAAACTAGTACAGTCATTCTGAAGAGCAATCTGGCAGTACTTAGTGAAAATCTGAGTGGTGTAACCAATAGCCCAGCAGTCCCTCTGTGGGATATATCCCTGGAGGACCTCTTACACAATTGCTTAAGGGGACATTTAGAAGAACATGTCACATTAGTGGTGATGGCAGAGTTGGCATCAAATAATACGTTCATCAGTAACGGAGTAGATAAGTAAAATGTGGTGAATGCAAACTGGAAAAAGTTTTGCCTTGCTTAGAAGCAATGAACTAGAAATGCAAAGAGCAAACATGGATAGATCTTAAAAATGCGGTGTTAAGAAAGAAAAAAGGAAACAATACAAGATCTAAAGTAACAGTGTTTATGCAAGTTAAAAATGCATAAATACGTAAAACACAGTGTATAAAAGAGAAAAAGTGACACCTATGGGGAGGATCAATTACCTTAAAAATATCAGAACTGAAAAATCATAATTATATTGAGGTTAAGTCCACCTTTAATCTGAAAACAACTTAGTAATAATTACAATGAATAACATCCCTACTTCATAGCTGAATGTGGAAAAGCTACATCAGTTCATAGAGCGCATTCTACCTCAAGGAAGGAGCCTTCGCTCTGCAGACCAGGATTTCCTGGGTCCCACTCTTCTTAATCATGCTGCAGGAAAACAAAGGCTAGACGCGGTCTGAATCAGGAACAGGATGCTAAGAGTTGGACTGAAGCTTCCACCCAACTTCCCCCCAACATTTATCACTAAATCTTTTTGAATAACATTAGTAAAACTCACTAAATACTCATCCTAAATAAATCTCTAATATGTCACGTCACTTTATTAAAAATAAGTCTTACAGAAAAGCTCTTCACGTTGATGGCTAATGCTATAACGAAATTTATTAAAATTAAACTTGTATAAAAATAAGCCAAAATAATCTATATTGTAAACCAAGCAAGTAGAAAGAGGTCCTGCTCTTGAGAATTTCAAAATGCAATAGGAAAATGACATGCGTAAAAGCATAAGAAGGCACATAGAGAGAAGGCATTTAAATAAGTACAATATAGTCCTGAAATGCATGACGTTGATTACAATGCAATGAAACTCCTTCTGTAAATCAATCAATTACGTAGAAGTAAAGCTGCTTTTATGATCCTGTCCCATACTTTATGTACTTTATGTAGTCTAAAAAGATTACTTGAGTTTAAGAAAGAAGTCTGAAGCAGTGTTCAAGTTCATTCATACAAAGTGAGGTAAAAGTTGCTATACATTTGGAAAATAAGAGGTACAATAAAATTTAATAAGAAATTTCCCTTGAACATTGGTGCTTAAGTAAATTAAATTAAAATTTTAATTATAAGAGAAAGTAGAAGATGTCATTATAGATTCTGAAGAGGATTCCAGATATTTTAAGGTTGATACCATTTCTTCCTGATATTGTCTAATTTCACTACAAAAGGTAAAACTTTCATTTTATTTAATGAAGATATTTCATTAGCTTTATTCTTATATTTGCGTGACTTGACTGGTATCATCTGGGATTCTCAATCAGCAAAAGGAAGAGAGAATAAAAGTAAGAGAGATGAGTTATTTCCTGAGGCAATAACTAAAAAAATGTCCAGAGGAAAAAATGAAGACATGGAAAGTGCTTAAGAAGTAATGGAGTGTAGAGTTTTAGCAACTCTCTGAGTTAAAGTTATTGGAGTTAAACCCCTACTCACTGTGGTTAGAGCTTGGACAAATTATTTAACTCCAGTGTCTAGTCCTGCAGTGGATGTTTCTAGAAGATGGGACAGGAGTGGGAAGAGATTTTCCTTTCTTCTTTGTCCTTTTCTATACTGTTATTTTTTATATATGTAGTGTTACTTATAGTTATTTTGAGAATGGGGCCCATTTTATGTCAAAGACCTTTCTTTAAAATACATCTTTTACTTTAAACCAGAAGAAACAAAAAAAGAACAGACAACCAGCAATTAGAATTAGAAAGTAATTAGAACTTAATGATATTATAAAATATTTGATGAGTAGGTGGAATTGACTTGAAGAGTGGTATTTGGGAAACTAAATTGTAGTTAGTGTGGTTCTTGGTCACAATTTTTGCGTAGGGGAGGAAAACATACGGTTGAGCGGTTTGTGCACTGCACAGAGACTCTCAGCCAGAGCAGTAGGGGAGCTGGATCTAGGCTAGATTGCTCTGGGCAAAGTATAAGCATCCCCTTTCCCTGATGGAGCTCCATTTTCTAATTCATGCAAAGGTATACAGAATGTAATATACATAATGCAATGTACAGTGCAGTGGTCCTATTTCCCACTTAAATTCCCGAAGAGAGTTTTTAAAATCCTCTCTTTCCCTAAAGAGCCAATAAATGCTTAGTCAGAAAAGATCTGCCCTTGCAAGAAGGCCTTAAATCCGAGTATGTGAACAGAGAAACTTGCTTCTTTCCTACTGTACTTCCTGGGGAAAAAATGACATGAGTTTGCCTGGGCTCACAGATGCCTCAGCATATTACATCTATACCACCTGAGCCTCACTTTAGCTGCTAACCTCAGGTCACTGAACTATACATATCTGGGAGTCTTACTCTGTGGGCAGGGACAGCTACCTCCTTTGCCTGATGGAAGATGGTGCTTTGCTAAGGAGCTGCTATTCTAAAGATAAACCTACTCACTCCAGCTGCCAGGAGCTTCTCCCAAAATTTTATTATTAACAATTTTGTTTCATGGGTGATTCAATTGTCAAATGAATATATAACTTTGTTCTCTCAGTATTGTAAATGTCTGTTGGAACTTGGTTCTAAGTAAATTCTGAATTCAGCCTTCTCTTGATCAGAACAATGACTCCAGGCTCAGCAGTATCCTTTTTGTATCTTTTTATTTTATTGAAGTATAGTTGATTTACAATATTGTGTTAATTTCTGTTGTACAGCAACGTGATTCAGTTGTAGATATATATATATTCTTTTTCATATTCTTTTCCGTTGTGTTTTATCACAGGATACCGAGTACAGTTTCCTGTGCTGTAAGTAGGACTTTGTTGTTTATCCGTCCTATATATACTAGTTTGCACCTGCTAATCCCAAACTCCCGATCCTTCCCTCCCAAGCCCCTCCCCCTTGGCAACCATAAGTCTCGTCTCTACATCTTTGAGTCTGTTTCTGTTTCGTAGATAGATTCATTTGTGTCGTATTTTAGATTCCACATATAAGTGATATCACATGGTACTTGTCTTTGTCTGACTTACTTCACTTAGTATAATAATCTCTAGTTGCATCCATGTTGATGCAAATGGCACTATTTCATTCTTTTATATGGCTGAGTAATATTCCACTGTATATATATATACCACATCTTCTGTATCCATTCATCTGTTGATGGACATTCAGGTTGTTTCCATGCCTTGGCTATTATAAATAGTGCTGCTATGAACATAGGGGTGCATGAATTATAGTTTTGTCTGGGTATATGCCCAGGAGTGGGATTTCAGCAGCATCTTTTGACTCAACTTGCAATAAGTAATAAAGGTCCATTCTTTCTCATATAGATGTAGGATTATGTATTTTTATGTTATTATATTTATATATCTCTACAAATGTGGAATACATGTAATTATTTTTAATAGAATATTTAATCAATCCAGATAGGCCATTCTCTCAGAGAGCATTCAATAATAAATTGGTCCTTGATTTTTTTTCTCCTGAAAACGACATAATGAAAACCAGCAGTCCTGTCCTAGAATAAGTAAACGGATGTAGTGGCATATGAGCTCTTTTTCAGTAGCAGAACTGACAGAGACTGTATGTAGAATGCAACCAAGCAGAGAGCTGCAGAAATGAGAGACTAATAGAAACAAGGTTAGCTTGGGTCTCAGGTTCCAGTCGTTATTGAATATTCTTCTGTGAAAGTGTGAACAACCCTGTATTGTTCCCAGCTACCTAAACCAATGGATTTTCTCTTTCTTCATCTGATTGAATTGGGTGTCTGTAAATTACAATCAAAAGAGACCTAATTAACACATACTACCTTAATCTAAGGAACCAGAGCCTACCCACCCCTTACAAATTTGGTAGAAACCTGGTCACAGAAATACCCACATCTACCATGGGGCAGAGATTGAAGCAAGCACCCTCCCCAGGAAGGAGAGAAAGTTGATGCAAAGAACCAAATTCCATGATCTGGATGGACCAGAGTTGACTTTGTTGCATAGCTGTACACATAATTTGTCAAGATTTTTAGCTGATCAGCCTTTAATGGAGGCCAGTGAAGTTTTTATCCCTTGCTAAGCTAAATCTGTTCCTTCTCTGCAGAGGAGAGCAAGGAACACACAGGTAGTTCTCTGTAGGATAAAAGTGAAGGGTTTTCCTACAAGGGCTAAAATTACAAAACAAGCCCCCTTTTCTGAATATGTGCATCTTTTGCATGATTGTGGAGGGGAGGGGTGATATTATTTATTTATTTATTTATTTACTGTAACGTCTTTATTGGAGTATAATTGCTTTACAATATTGTGTTAGTTTCTGCCGTATAACAAAGTGAATCAGCTATACATATACATATATCCCCATATCTCCTCCCTCTTGCGTCTCTCTCCCGCCCTCCCTCACACTCCTCTAGGTGGACACAAAGGACTGAGCTGATCTCTCTGTGCTATGTGGCTGCTTCCCACTAGGTATCTATTTTACATTTGGTTGTGTATATATGTCCGTGCCACTCTCTCACTTCCTTTGACCTTCCCCTTCCCCTTGTCCTCAATTCCATTCTGTGTTTTTATTCCTGCCCTACCCCTAGGTTCTTTAGAAACATTTTTGTTTTTAGATTCCGTATCTATGTGTTAGCATACAATATTTGTTTTTCTCTTTCTGACTTACTTCACTCTCTATGACAGATTCTAGGTCCATCCACCTCACTACAAATAACTCAATTTCATTTCTTTTTATGACTGAGTAATATTCCATTGTATATATGTGCCACATCTTCTTTATCGATTCATCTGTAGATGGACAGTTAGCTGGCTTCCATGTCCTGGCTATTGTAAATAGAGCTGCAATGAACATTGTGGTACATGACTCTTTTTGAATTATGGTTTTCTCAGGGTATATGCCCAGTAGTGGGATTGCTGGGTCATATGGTAGTTCTATTTGTAGTTTTTTAAGGAACCTCCATACTTATCTCCATAGTGGCTGTATCAATTTACATTCCCGCCAACAGTGCAAGAGGGTTCCCTTTTCTCCACACCCTCTCCAGCATTTATTGTTTGTAGATTTTTTGATGATGGCCATTCTGACCGGTGTGAGGTGATACCTCATTGTAGTTTTGATTTGCATTTCTCTAATGATTAGTGATGTTGAGCATCCTTTCATGTGTTTGTTGGCCATCTGTATGTCTTCTTTGGAGAAATGTCTATTTAGATCTTCTGCCCATTTTTGAATTGGGTTGCTTGCTTTTTTGATATTAAGGTGCATGAGCAGCCTGTATATTTTGGAAATTAAATCTTCATCAGTTGCTTCATTTGCAAAGATTTTCTTCCATCCTGAAGGTCGTCTTTTTGTCTTGTTTATGGTTTCCTTTGCTGTGCAAAAGCTTTTAAGTTTCATTAGGTTCCATTTGTTTATTTTTGTTTTTATTTCCATTTCTCTAGGAGGTGGGTCAAAAAGGATCTTGCTGTGATTTCTGTCATAGAGTGTTCTGCCTATGTTTTCCTCTGAAAGTTTTAGAGTGTCTGGCCTTACATTTAGGTCTTTAATCCATTTTGAGTTTATTTTTGCGTATGGTGTCAGGGAGTGTTCTAATTTCATTCTTTTACATGTAGATGTCCAGTTTTTCCAGCACCACTTACTGAAGAGGCTGTCTTTTCTCCATTGTATACTCTTGCCTCCTTTATCAAAGATAAGGTGACCAAGATAAGGTGTGTGGGTTTATCTCTGGGCTTTCTATCCTGTTCCATTGATCTATATTTCTGTTTTTATTCTGTTTTTAACATACTCGCTTGATTACTGTAGCTTTGGAGTATAGTCTGAAGTCTAGGAGCCTGAATCCTCCAGCTCTGTTTTTCTTTCTCAAGATTGCTTTGGCTATTCAGGGTCTTCTGTGTTTCCATACAAATTGTGAAATTTTTTGCTCTAGTTCTGTGAAAAATGCCATTAGTAGTGTCATAGAGATTGCATTGAAGCAGTAGATTGCTTTGGGTAGTAGAGTCATTTTCACAATGATGATTGTTCCAATCCAGCAACATAGTATATCTCTCCATCTGTTTGTATCATGTTTAATTTCTTTCATCAGTGTCTTATAGTTTTCTGCATACAGGTCTTTTGTCTCCTTAGGTAGGTTTATTCCTAGGTTTTTTATTCTTTTTATTGCAGTGGTAAATGGGAGTGTTTCCTTAATTTCTCTTTCAGATTTTTCATCATTAATGTATAGGAATGCAAGAGATTTCTGTGCATTAATTTTGTATCCTGCTACTTTACCAAATTCATTGCTTAGCACTAGTAGTTTTCTGGTAACATCTTTCGGATTCTCTATGTATAGTATCATGTCATCTGCAGACAGTGACAGTTTTACTTCTTGTTTTCCGATTTGGATTCATTTTATTTCTTTTTCTTCTCTGATTGCTATGGCTAAAGCTATGTTGAATAATAGTGGTGAGCGTGGGCAACCTTGTCTTGTTCCTGATCTTAGTGGAAATGGTTTCAGTTTTTCAACATTGAGGATAATGTTGGCTGTGGTTTTGTCATATATGGCCTGTATTATGTTGAGGTAAGTTCCCTCTATACCTACTTTCTGGAGAGTTATCATAAATGGGTGCTGAATTTTGTTGAAACCTTTTAATGCATCTATTGAGATGATAATATGGTTTTTCTCCTTCAATTTTTTAATACAGTGTATCACATTGATTGATTTGCATATTTTGAAGGATCCTTGCATTTGTGGGATAAACCCCAGGTGATCATGGTGTATGATCCTTTTACTGTGCTGTTGGATTCTGTTTGCTAGTATTTTGTTGAGGATTTTTCCATTTATGTTCATCAGTGATATTGGTCTGTAGTTTTCTTTTTTTGTGACAACTTTGGTTTTGGTATCAGGGTGATGATGGCCTCATAGAATGCATTTGGGAGTGTTCCTCCCTCTGCTATATTTTTGAAGAGTTTGAGAAGGATAGGTGTTATCTCTTCTCTAAATATTTGATAGAATTCACCTGTGAATCCATCTTTTCCTGGGCTTTCATTATTTGGAAGGTTTTTAATTACAGTTTCAATTTCAGTGCTTGTGATTAGTCTGTTTATATTTTCTATTTATTCCTGGTTCAGTCTTGGGAGGTTGTGCTTTTCTAAGCATTTGTCCATTTCTTCCAGGTTGTCCATTTTATTGGCGTGTAGTTGCTTGTAGTAATCTCTCATGTTCCTTTGTATTTCTGCAGTGTCAGTAGTTACTTCTACTTTTTCATATCTAATTCTGTTGATGTGAGTCTTCTCCCTTTTTTTCTTGATAAGTCTGGTTAATGGTTTATCAATTTTGTTTATCTTTTCAAAAAACCAGCTTTTAGTTCTGTTGATCTTTGCTATCGTTTTCTTAATTTCTTTTTCATTTATTTCTGATCTGATCTTTATGATTTCATTCCTTTTGCTAACTTTGGGGTTTTTTTGTTCTTTCTCTAATTGCTGTAGGTGTAAGGTTAGGTTGTTTATTTGAGATCTTTCTTGTTTCTTGAGGTAGGATTGTATTGCTATAAACTTCCCTCTTAGAACTGCTTTTGCTGCCTCCCATAGGTTTTGGGTCGTCAGAGTTTCATTGTCATTTGTTTCTAGGTATTTTTTTATTTCCCCTTGATTTCTTCAGTGATCTCTTGGTTATTTAGTAGTGTATTGTTTAGCCTCCATGTCTTTGTATTTTTCACAGGTTTTTTCCTGTAATTGATATCTAGTCTCATAGTGTTGTGGTCAGAAAGATACTTGATACATTTTCAATTTTCTTAAATTTACCAAGGCTTGATTTGTGACCCAAGATATGATCTATCCTGTAGAATGTTCCATGAGCACTTGAGAAGAAAGTGTATTCTGTTGTTTTTGGTTGGAATGTCCTGTAAATATCAGTTAAGTCCTTGTTTAATGTGTCATTTAAAACTTGTGTTTCCTTATTCATTTTCGTTTTGGATGATCTGTCCATTGGTGAAAGTGGGGTGTTTAAGCCCCCTACTATGATTGTGTTACTGTCAATTTCCCCTTTTATGGCTGTTAGCATTTGCCTTATGTATTGAGGTGCTCCTATGTTGAGTGCATAAATATTTACAATTCTTATATCTTCCTGGATTGATTCCTTGATCATTACGTAGTGTCCTTCTTTGTCTCTTGTAATAGTCTTTGTTTTAAAGTCTATTTTGTCTGGTATGAGAATTGCTACTCCAGCTTTCTTTTGATTTCCGTTTGCATGGAATATCTTTTTCCATCCCCTCACTTTCAGTCTGTATGTGTCCCTAGGTCTGAAGTGGGTCTCTTGTAGACAACATATATATGGTTCTTGTGTTTGTGTCCATTCAGCCAGTCTATGTCTTTTGGTTGGAGCATTTTATCCATTTACACTTAAGGTAATTATCGATATGTATGTTCCTATTACCATTTTCTTAATTGTTTTGGGTTTGTTATTGTAGGTCTTTTCCTTCTCTTGTGTTTCCTGCCTAGAGAAGTTCCTTTAGCATTTGTTGTAAAGCTGGTTTGGTGGTGCTGAATTCTCTTAGCTTTTGCTTCTCTGTAAAGGTTTTAATTTCTCTGTCAAATCTGAATGATATCCTCGCTGGGTAGAGTAATCTTGGTTGTAGGTTTTTCCCTTTCATCACTTTAAATATGTCCTGCCAGTCCCTTCTGGCTTGCAGAGTTTCTGCTGAAAAATCAGCTGTTAACCTTATGGGGATTCCCTTGTATGTTATTTGTTGCTTTTCCCTTGCTGCTTTTAATATTTTTTCTTTGTATTTAATTTTTGATAGTGTGATTATTATGTGTTTTGGCAGGTTTCTCCTTGGATTTATCCTATATAGGACTCTCTGTTCTTCCTGGACTTCATTGACTATTTCCTTTCCCATATTAGGGAAGTTTTCAACTATCATCTCTTCAAATATTTTTTCAGTCCCTTTCTTTTTCTCTTTTTCTGCTGGGACCCCTATAATTCAAATGTTGGTGTCTTTAATGTTGTCTCAGAGGTCTCTGAGACTGTCCTCAATTCTTTTCATTCATTTTTCTTTATTCTGCTCTGTGTTAGTTATTTTCACTCTTTTATCTTCCTGGCCACTTATCCGTTTTTCTCCCTCAGTTATTCTGCTATTGATTCCTTCCAGAGAATTTTTAATTTCATTATTGTGTTTTTCATCATTATTTGTTTGCTCTTTAGTTGCTCTAGGTCCTTGTTAAACGTTTTCTTGTACTTTTCTCCATTGTATTTCCACGATTTTGGATCATCTTTACTATCATTACCCTGAATTCTTTTTCAAGTAGACTGCCTATTTCCTCTTCATTTGTTTGGTTTGGTGGGTTTTTACCTTGCTCCTTCATCTGTTGTGTATTTCTCTGTCTTCTCATTTTTCTTAACTTACTGTGCTTGGGGTCTCCTTTTGGCAGGCTGCAGGTTCATAGTTCCTTTTGTTTTTGGTGTGTGCCCACAGTGGGTAAGGTTCGTTCTGTGGGTTGTGTAGGCTTCCTGGTGCAGGGGACTGGTGCCTGTGCTCAGTGGATGAGGCTGGATCTTGTCTTTCTGGTGAGTAGGACCATGTCCGGTGCTGTGTTTGGGGGTGTCTGTGAAGTTATTATGATTTTAAGCAGCCTCTCTGCTAATGGGTGGGGTTGTGTTCCTGTCTTGCTAGTTGTTTGGCATAGGGTGTCCAGCACTGTAGCTTGCTGGTCGTTGAGTGGAGCTGGGTCTTTGCATTGTGATGGAGATCTCTGAGAGAGTTTTCACTGTTTGACATTACGTGGGGCTGGGAGGCCTCTGGTGCACCAATGTCCTGACCTCGGCTCTCACACCACAGAGGCTCAGGCCTGACACCTGTCCAGAGCACCAAGACCCTGTCAACCACACGGCAACAATAACTCTGTCAATATATCTTCATCAACCAAATGAGCAAAGACAATGTGGGACCCAGGACCACTCACTTGGTGGAAGGAATCCCAGGTTCAGGCAGGGGACAGGCAGAGTACAGGTAATATCTGGATATTGCTTGACACTTTACAGACTGTTCTCAATGGATTTCCCTTCTTTGCTGAGCTTCAAAACTTCTAAGATCTTGGCATCTGGGAAGTGAAAGGCAGAGGTAGGGAGTACAGGACAGGAGCAGCTCCTGGGCATGTGCCCACTAAAATGGCTGCCTGAGGGACCCCGGGGTGATATTATTAAATGTTTCTCCTGTGGAGGCTGCAAGCCAAGGGCCTGCTTCTGTGGGTAGATGAGGTCTCTCCTGAGGCCCATCCATCAGTCACTCACAAAAGATTGATTTCTTGTCCTTAGATAAGAGATGTGAAAGAAAGAAAAAAACAACGCTATTTCTCCCTCTAGATCTTCCTATTGACTTTGAGACTTCCAGATGCTTTTGAAGGTGCTTCCAAGGGGCAGTGATCAGACATGGCCTCTGTCCTATAAGGACAGGGAAGTGCGGACCCAGAAAAGGGCTATGGTATCCTGGTAATAAAATGTTACAAGCTGAAATTAAGTTCTACCCCATAAGCCGAATAGTCTAGTTTATCTATCAGTACTTCTCCTAATTTATTTCCGTTTTGTTTTCCTGTAATCAGTTCCTGTCTGAATGTCTGACTTCAGCTGCACTGCAGGTTACAAAGGTAAAGACTATGATCAGAGTGGAATAGCCAGGAAAAAACTACACCCACATCTTAGAACGAAATTAGGATCAGGGTGAGAGTTACAAATATGGTGGAGATAAATAGGGTAAAATCTCCCAAAAGAAGACCATAAATTCTACCTGCTCCTATTCAACGACTGATCTAGTTTCCTTATACCAACCCTGGAAAATTTTCATCTTCTTTTACATAGAAGGAAAAAATACCTATTACTTTTAGAGCTACAATACCATGTAAGTTTACAATTATAGAAAGTTTCTTAAATAGAAACACCAGGGCACTGTAATTCAATATATTTCCAGTTTATTTGGACATATACAGTAACATAATGGAAGAAACAACTCCAGTACTATTTGTTTGTCTATAAAGAAGTAAGGAAAATAATGGCTAAAATTTTGTTTAGAATAAGGTAATTATTTTAAATATTGTAAAATAACAAATAAAAAGCTTTTTAATGAGTTCATCATGTTTGGGGTATGTTAAATGTTATTTTTCAATTATTTGATTAGAATAAAAAATCAAGTTTCAGTGCAGTTATTCCATTATTATAAATGAGAGGTAGAGTTACCATTGGCTTTGGCCAAGTTCTCTTAAAAAAATAATCTTCTAATACACTATAAATTACTATAAATTCCTCTATAATTAATACTTGAGGATTCAGGAGAAGATGGAGGAAGAGTAGGACACAGAGATCACCTTCCTCCCCACAGATACATCAGAAATACATCTACACGTGGAACTGCTCCTATAGAACACCCACTGAACACTGGCGGAAGACCTCAGACCTCCCAAAAGGAGAGGGGATTAAGAGCACTGCTTAAAGGAGCTCCAGAGACTGGCGCAAGCCGCGGCTATCAGCGTGGACCCCAGAGACGGGCATGAGACACTAAGGCTGCTGCTGCAGCCACCAAGAAGCCTGTGTGCGAGCACAGGTCACTATCCCCACCTCCCCTCCTGGGAGCCTGTGCAACCCGCCGCTGCCAGGGTCCCGTGATCCAGGGACAACTTCCCCGGGAGAACGCACGGCGCGCCTCAGACTGGTGCAACGTCCCGCTGGCCTCTGCAGCTGCAAGGCTTTCCCGCACTCCGTGCCCCTCCCTCCCCCCGGCCTGAGTGAGCGAGAGCCCCCGAATCAGTGGCTCCTGTAACCCCGTCCTGTCTGAGCGAAGAACAGACGCCCTCCGGCAACCTACATGCAGAGGTGGGGCCAAATCCAAAGCTGAACCCCGGGAGCTGTGCGAACAAAGAAGAGAAAGGGAAATCTCTGCCAGCAGCCTCAGGAGCAGCGGATTAAATCTCCACAATCAACTTGATGTACCTGCATCTGTGGAACACCTGAATAGACAACCAATCATCCCAAATTAAGGATGTGGACTTTGGGAGCAAGATTACTTTTTCCCCTTTTCCTCTGTTTTGTGAGTGTGTATGTGTATGCTTCTGTGTGAGATTTTGTCTGTATAGCTTTGCTTTCACCATTTGTCCTAGGGTTCTGTCCGTCCGTTTTTTTGTTTGTTTGTTATTTTTTTACTTTAAAAAATTTTTTTCTTAATTATTTTTTATTTTAATAACTATTTTATTTTATCTTAGTTTCTTTTCTTTTCTTTCTTTCTTTCTTTCTTTCTTTCTTTCTTCCTTTCTTCCTTTCTTCCTTTCTTCCTTTCTATTTTTTCTCCCTTTTATTCTGAGCCATGTGGAGGACAGGCTCTTGGTGCTCTAGCCAGGCGTCAGGGCTGTGCCACTGAGGTGGGAGAGCCAAGTTCAGGACACTGGTCCACAAGAGACCTCCCAGCTCCATGTAATATCAAACGGCAAAAATCTCCCAGAGATCTCCATCTCAACACCAGCACCCAGCTTCACTCAACGACCAGCAAGCTACAGTGCTGCACACCCTATGCCAAACAACTAGCAAGACTAGAACACAGCCCCACCCATTAGCAGAGAGGCTGCCTAAAATCATAATAAGGCCACAGACACCCCAAAACACACCACCAGACGTGGACCTGCCCACCAGAAAGACAAGATCCAGCCTCATCCACCAGAACACAGGCACTAGTCCCCTCCACCAGGAAACCTACACAACCCACTGAACCAACCTTAGCCACTGGAGACAGACACCAAAAATAACGGGAACTATGAACCTGCAGACTGCAAAAAGGAGACCACAAACACAGTAAGATAAGCAAAATGAAAAGACAGAAAAACACACAGCAGATGAAGGAGCAAGGTAAAAACCCACCAGACCTAAGAAATGAAGAGGAAATAGGCAGTCTACTTGAAAAAGAATTCAGAATAATGATGGTAAAGATGATCCAAAATCTTGGAAATAGAATAGAGAAAATGCAAGAAATATTTAACAAGGACCTAGAAGAACTAAAGAGGAAACAAGCAATGATGAACAACACAGTAAATGAAATGAATACTTGAGGATGCAGAATTGTATGCATTCATTATATTCAAGTAAATTACAGCATATTATATATAAATTCTCCTTGCTCTTATTGTTTTTGAAAGGGAAGAGAAAACAGCTAACGTCTTGCTATACTGGGTTTTTAACTCTACCTGCTATGCAAACATGCACAGATTTTTTTTTTAATGAAATGAAAACAAAATAGGTATTTTCTGGTCTAATGAGCTATTTCCATCAAAATAAATTCCCCAAATGGAAGTATTACAAGGCTCATGCTAAGCATAACAATAATGCTTTGTGCATTTTCAGAGGCATGGCAATCCCCCAGTAATATATGAACTTTGCGAGCCAAGCCTACAGCTGCAGCAAATGTTCTAACAAGTGTATTCTTCACTTCTAATCAGAGCGGCACCTGGGAGCCCTCCAAACAAGCAACGTGAATAAAAGCTTGAGGGGAAAGAGAAGTTCGACCACAGTGGAATCTCCCACTGCTTGAAATAACAGGCACTTTCAGTGGGTCGGGTTTTATTATCTGTTACATAACGTCTCAAGTTTAGTTATCTCAGTAAGAGAGGAGGATTTACAGGTGGATTTTATTCAGGTTATTCACAAAATATACTGCCCAAAATGTGGAATGTCATGATGAAGGCAAACAAAGATGCCACAGAGTAAACAAAGTAGTATTCTTTATCTGATCGACTACCCAAACCTACCTCCTATCCAGTGTCGTTGTAAGGATCAAATGAAACAGTATATTCAAACACTTCGGAAACATTCTGGAAACATGGTCAAAACCAGAGCTGGTTAGACATCAGAATAATGTTCTCGGGGGATGAGTAGTCACTGGCAGGGGCATGCAAGAATTTCTAGGTGCTTACAACATTCTTTTTTTTTTTTTTAATCTTGATGCCAATTATATGGGTTTATTTAGTTTGTAAAGATTCAGTGCAGTGTACACAAAAGCACGCATATTTTATCTCGATGATTTTTCAGTTAAATTTTTCTTAAAAACATGGTTCATGTCAATTGTGTCACACTCAGATGCCTACAGGTGCTCGTCCAGACACATACACGAATATGCAGGCTGGGCTGGCCTCCTTTGAATGAATAAATGAATGTTCCACCTAAAGGGACATATTATTCAGCCCCATCCTTTGTGGCGGCTGGAACTCAGAGGCCCTGTGGTGCCGGACTTTCAAGAAAAGATGCAAATTTAGAATTTGCGTTTGGAAAATCACTACTTTTAAATGTAAGCAACGATTCAAAATGTTTAAAGCTCCATAAAGCTCTCAGGGACAAGGAGGCTAGTTGTTCTTGAACTCAGCATTTTCAGCACTGAGAAGCAGTCCTGAGGTACAGGCCGTCAAGCATGATGTAGCAAAAATGGGGAGTCAAGGTAATAGCCCCCACTGATCAGTTATACAACCAATTTCCTGGAGAATATTGCCCAATCTCTTTGTCAGTGGCTCTGCCAGTATCATGATAAATGGAAAATCTTTGTACCTAGGCTTGTGGGCTACTGCTGGACAAGAAGACATGACAGGTGACACTAGATGACACCCCATCCTACCCACAAAGAGCTGTGTTTTTAACTTTTTTTTTGTAAATTTTGTGTCATTTGGAAATATTATTCAAAGGGTTATCATACAAAAGGATATTGTCAAGTGTCATTATTGTCTCAACAGTGCCTGCATTCTAATGGGAAATAAGCTTGACCTTTGAAATGATAAGGATGTAATTTAGAAACTGAAAAGAAAGAAAATAAAAAGCTGATTCTGTAGTATATCCGGGGCTTAATTATGACAAAGGGAATTAGTGGAAGGCTAGACCCTCACATGGGAAGGCCTCAGGAGCAGTTTTGAAGAAACTAGTAGAACAGATATTTGCCACCCCTTGTGGAGATCAGAAAGAGCTAATTTCTGTAGCTGTGGATATCACAGTTCCACCCTTTCCTGCCCTATCCCTCCCAGACCCTCTGTGTGCAGTGCTCAGAATGATGCAACTTTCTACATTCGGTGCCAATTTTTGGTTAGATTTGTTTTCCGTAAAACCATTGTGTACGCATCAGTAATTTCAATGTTTTATTTATCTAAAGTGTGAGAGTTTGAACTTTCACAACTATTAAAACAATCCTTTGAAGATAAGCCTAAATGGAAACAAAAAAAAGTGCATGTAGGCCAAATAAAATAAGCCTACTTTGTTGATCATAATTACTGTAATCTTTGAGAAGATGCAAACATTCCAGGCTCCCTTCTCTAGTTATACATTTTCCCCTTCCACTTCCCTCAATAAAGTGGAGAAGGGCTGAAGAGAACTACGGACAGGTCATTCATGTTACCTTCTTCCCCTACTTTTAAGACCAAAGTGACCCTCACTGTGTTTCACAAATATATACCTACTGTGTAATAAAAACATACTGCATATTTATGTTTTGCTATTTCCTGAGGGCAGCTTTCTGCTCAACAATAGTTTTTTCCAGTTCAAAACTGAGAATTTCCAGAGGGAAGGATGGGTGAGAGTCCGTCCCATGCTGTAGAATCAGTAAAAGAAGGTTCTGTCAGCCAGTGGAGCTTGTGCAAATACCAAGTATTTTGCCAGGAGAGAAACAAAGTAGTTAAGCTCACGAAGGAGAAGTATCTACCGTGAGGTCCTGTTTGAAAACAGCAGAAAATACACAAAAATCGCGGTGGAAAAAAAAAAGACCATTAGAAAATCGTGACATGTGAGGGAGTGAACAGGTTTTCCAGTAGGACAGGAAGCCCTAGTAATAAAAGGAACAAGCAAACGTTGAGTTACTGCTGAAAGAAGTCTGGAAGCTTCTGCACTATGCAAAGCAACACGGACTGAACTATTCCCCAAAGCAGCAGCAGCTAAGTTAGACCTTCAACATAGACAGCCTGGGGAACTTTAGAAGAAGATGACGGAACACAGACAAAAGGAGACTAAAGATAGACTGAGACACACACTGACCAAAACTAGTAAAACATTATAAACACTCAGGGAAGAAAATACTGATAAAAAAAAAATCATTTTTACTATTTACAAATGTCCTATTTCCAAAAGGATTTGGTGCCACTAAAATTCAACACATATAAATTTTACCACAATTATTTGTAGTTTGTTTTAGATTTTGAATTGAGCTGTAAAATCTGGTTAAAATATTCTGCTCATTGAGGTAGTTAATGATCATTTCTTTCCATTTAAAGCTTCAGGAATTGTTTGAAGGTGACATATCTGCAGTGATCAGGCTCATTGATCACTTATTCTGGTGATTCTATTCTGGTAGAGACAGTATAAATGGAGATAGATACTCACATGCGATGAGTATAGACAATGGCATCAAAAATTGCAACTGGAAATCAAACCTGTTGCAGACCTCATTTGGCAGGAATTAGGTCTGATAGGCAAATTAATAATAACAATGCTGTATAAACATTCATTGAGCATTTACAATATTATAAGCAGAATGTATTTGTGAGTCACTGAGTTGAATCTAGGGCCAGACTAAGTTTGTTTCCTGATTCTATTACCTATTAGCTATGGTCGAGGTATCTTCTCTGTCTGTGTTTCCCTCTTTATCTGGTGAATAGTAATGGCATCCACCTTAGAAGATTGTTTTGAAGAATTTAAATGGGTTAGTACAATACATGTAAGGAGCTTAAAACAGTGCCTGGTAACAACATGTGCCCCAAAAAACCACACAGCATGTAACTGAGTCAGGATGGGGACCCAGGAAAAGTGGGCACTAATTATGTAACATTTGTATCAGTGGTACTAATAACCTGTTTATAGCGTTTTATGTTTTTAATGTATATTATCTTATTGATCTAAAGCACAACTGTGAGAAAGGTAGTACATGCAGCATTGACTTAAATCCTGTTATTTTCAGTCTCGTATCAACAATCTGACCTATAAACCTTAACTTTGTTTTCCTAGTATTATTATTTTATTGTACTCAACTTTGATAAGGAAACATACTCATGTTGATAACAGGACAGAATTAAGACCTATTTTTGTTTGATGTTGAAGAGTAGTGGAAAGTAGGAAGTTAGGTGCTACTGCAGTAGAAGCTAACTGACTTTTCAGTACTCATCCCAACACTCAGAAGAGTACTGAGTGAAAAAAACCCAGTACCAGCCACTGAGGATAAAAAAATAAGTTAGACGTGGCCCCTGTCCTGAAAACTTACAGGCTAGCTGGGTAGAGAGGCATGTAAACAAATAATGAGAACACGATGGGACTCTGACCATAACAGAAATGGGCCATGGGGACACACAAGGGAAAACAGTATGCGCAGCCCAGTGGATGTGGTTAGCAAAGCCTTCACAGAGAAGGCTGCACCTGAGCTGGGCTCTAAAAGAGACAAAACTTGCCAGATGGAGAGAGATGAGAAGGATGGATCAGGAAAAGGGAATTGCATGAACCATAGCACAGAGCATGATGGTAGATGGTGTCTGGGGAAAATACAGGCAAAAAAAAAGTGACAGGCAAAAACTTTCCACGGGTCTCCCTTTTCTGCACGACCTGCAAGCTAATGAGATTTGAGTGGCTTTCACGGATGTGGAGGGAAGTATGACATTGTGAGTGGGACCATTTGGGCTAATTCAGTATTTCTGTTGCTTCTACATCTGAACGTATAGTAGGAATTGATATGATACAAGCTTGTGCTTCTCCATCCCGAAGTGCCTGTGGGGAGTCTTCTGATTAGGACGAGCTGTAAGTAGAGAAATGCTGTTATCTCTGGAGCCCCACAGATCTCATGATCTCTTTGAGCTTTAAGTCTCTGTGACTGATGATTTAGCCAATGAGAGCCTCTGGCAAAGTGTGGTAAACTCCCTGACATGACTAACAGGTATATCCTGTTAAAAATCAGATACTACTTTCCACTAGGTTCCTATTGAAACAGATCGCCTAACCTGAGGAGGCCTTATAACTCCCTGGTCTGATATTAGCTTTTGGGGGTGGGCCAGCTTAGGTTCAATGACTAACAAGATGGAAAGAACCCAACAGGCCTTCTTTGTCAAATAGAAATGTTGTAGCCAAGAACAGAGCAGTCTGGCTACAGCATATCAGCTCTAGATGAAACAGTGGCAACTCTCCCTCTCTTGGGGGATACTTCTTTTCCACTCTGCCACCTGAACCACAGCTGCTGACTCAGTGGGTCTCTCGATTCACAGACATCGTCCTAAATGCCTAAGCCTGCTTCCCTGATGGTTTGGCTAGCCTGGATCTTCATTTGTCCACCGAACTGCTGGAGCTGTTCAGCTCATCACCAGTGATTGCAGAACTGAAATAGATTTGGTCGTTCCGCTCAGCAGGCACAACGCAAAGCTGTTCTCATCGCTACTCCCCTTGATGAATCCTGTTAATATATTTTTACTGATTCTTGGGCTGTTGCCAATATTTGGTCTGCCAGTTGGAAAACTACAGACTAGCAGATAAAAGATACTCCTCTTTGGGGCTTCCCTGGTGGCGCAGTGGTTGAGAGTCTGCCTGCCGATGCAGGGGACGTGGGTTCGTGCCCCGGTCCGGGAGGATCCCACATGCCGCGAAGCAGCTGGACCCGTGAGCCATGGCCGCTAAGCCTGCACGTCCAGAGCCTGTGCTCTGCAATGGGAGAGGCCACAACAGTGAGAGTGCCGCCTCCCACAACAAACAAACAAACTCCTCTTTGAGGTTGTGAACTGTGGAAAAAAATCGTGGCTTTTGATCAAAATGTCTGTGCCATTCCTGTAGATGCTTACCAGAAGTACTAGTTCTCTGAGACCGACTGGAATCAAGTTGCTGATAGAAACTGAAAGACCTAGATTATCATGACTGCAATGGATCCATCATCTTAATGGGAATGGAAACGTCCACAGTCATAGACTAAGCACAAAGTGAAAGATGCTATTTTCAGACACAGGTGCTCCCACAGCATAGCAGACTGTGGCTCTTGCCCAGAGTTGATCCAATTGTCTCATGGTGAGAGAGGACACATCGCGAGGGGCATTGCGCGCTCTCATTGCTAGCAGATTACTTCATCACAACTCTGATTGCCCTCTTGGGGCTATTGTTGCTACCTCACCATTGTCGACGCTTTTTTAGGTATGGTATTGATGTGCTTGTCAGATCACTGATTCTGCCTCTACCATTATGGTCCTTGAAATCATCTGTATCATATTTTTTGCTTTTCAAACAATTTACATTTTGACAGTGCTTTACCTTTTATTAGAAAAACTACCCAACAGTGGGCTTATATTCCAGATATTTGAAAGACCTTCCATTCATCCACAGGCTCTGAAATTATTGAGCATTGGGAAGACTTCCTCAAATGTCAAGTCAAAAGAATTTCTAACTCTGCCCTCTTTACTGCCTTTGTCTACACTGTTAGCAAGGCAGTTTGGTCATTGAAGCCGGTTGTCTCAGAAACGGATCTTTTCTGCTCATCTGCTTCATGAGTAATGAGCAGGTCAAAGAAGCTGGTGAGGGCTTCCCTGGTGGCGCAGTGGTTAAGAATCTGCCTGCCAGTGCAGGGGACACGGGGTCGAGCCGTGGTCTGGGAAGATCCCACATGCCGCGGAGCAACTAAACCCGTGTGCCACAACTACTGAGCCTGCACTCTAGAGCCCGCGTGCCACAACTACTGAAGCTTGTGCGCCTAGAGCCCGTGCTCCGCAACAAGAGAAGCTGCCGCAATGAGAAGCCCAAACACCACAACAAAAAGCAGCCCCCGTTTGCCACAACTAGAGAAAGCCTGCACACAGCAATTAATGTCTCCCTCCAGAGCAAAAACTGTCCATTATAAAATACTGTCCATTATAAAATACTGTCCATTATAAAATAATAACCCTAAACCCAGACTTTTTCTCCTGTAATGTTACATGGAGGAAGAAACTTTCCTCTCCCCTTCTAGGTTCTTGTGGCTGGTCGAAGAATTAAATTGACATGAGACAGATAACTGGAAAAAAAAACAAGCAAAAGTTTAATAACATGTATATGTGACAGAGACCCAGGAAAACTGAGTAACTCGCCTAAACGGCTGAGACCCTCACCTTAAATATCATCTTCAGCTAAAGACAAAAGAGGAGGTTGGGACTTCAAAGGGGAGGGAGGCAATTCACATGGAGATGGAAAAGCAAATGTTTGGTAAACAAAGGTTTGCTGGGCTTAGCAGAGACAGCGGGACAGAGAGTGGACTCTCATCTCCACGAGTTAACCCCACCACACCTCGTGCAGATTGACTGCAAATATCTCTGGCGATTGTTATATTCCTGCAATAGGCCCTCTGTCTAAATTCTTCAGGCATTTAGGAGGAAGGTCAAAGTTTCTTCCTGAGTCTTTCGGGCCTTGATTATTTTTAGCTCAAAATAATCTTCATGCCAAAGAGACATTTTAGAGAGGTAAGCTTTGTTTCCCTATAAATGCAGCCCATTGCATGTGCAGGTGTCACCCGGTCCTGTGAGTCACTATGTGGTAATTGGGGCTTTGGGAACCAATGCAAGAAACACACAAACAAAATAAAAACACACTCATATTCTGACTACTGCTCCTCTGTGAGTAATAAACTCCCTTGTCTCTGACCCATGAATCTCTTGTCTTTTGACTAAACTCATGAAACTACTATAGGTAAACTTGTTAGCTTACAAATAGGGTAAAAACCTCAAAATTTCAGAGCTCTTGACAGAAATCCAGGTGGACAAAAGCATTACTGTTTAGGAACAAAGTAGCAAGGCATGAGGCTGGTAAAAAAGATTAGAGCTGGATTGTGAAAAGCCTTATTTTCTATGCTATAGTGTTTGGAATTTTCTGTAAGAGGGCGTCATGAATATATTGTTCAGTAGACTGGCAGTTAGGAGGAGAGATTGGGTAAAGGAAGATTGGTGCTCAGAAACTTGTTAGCAGACATCTGACAGTCTAGATAAGAGATGACAATGACATTTCCAAGAATATTAGATATGGGAATGGAAAGGAGCAGAACCTTTCAAGAGCCATTTTAGAAGTAAGCTCATATAACTTGGCTTCCAACTGAATGTGAGAGATGAAGGAGGATTCTAGTATAACTATGAAGTTTTTAGCTATGGGTCTGTCTAGATTTACAAACAAGTTGGATTTATAATGTATGGTGGTCAAAGAACAGAAGTTAAAACTCATGAAAATGATTGATAGGAAGAATGACTTAAAATAGTTGCCTACAATTTTAAAGGCATGGACATTTTTTAAATTGAAGTATAGTTGATTTACAGTGTTGTGTTAATTTCTGCTGTACAGCAAAGTGATTCAGTTATACATATATATACCTTCTTCTTCATATTCTTTTCCATTCTGGTTTCTCACAAGGTATTGAATACAGTTCCCTGTGCTATATGGTAGGAACGTGTTGTTTATCCATTCTGTATATAATAGTTTGCATCCGTTAATCCCCAAATCCCAATCATTCCCTCCCCCACTCCTCCTAACTCTTGACAACCACAAGTCTGTTCTCTATGTCTGTGAATCTATTTCTGCTTCATAGGTAAATTCATTTGTGTCATATTTTAGATTCTACTTTAAGATCTATGGTTTTACTTTAATTTCACTTAGATATAAGTGATATCATATGGTATCTGTCTTTCTCTTTCTGACTTACTTCACTTATTATGGTAATCTCTAGGTCCATCCATGTTCCTGCAACTGGCATTATTTCATTTTTTTTAATGGCTGAGTAGTATTCCACTGTATATATGTATCACGTCTTCTTTATCCATTCATCTGTTGATGGACATTTAGGTTGTTTCCATATCTTGGCTATTGTGAATATGAAGTGTTATGAACATAGGGGTGCATGTATCTTTTTAAATTATAGTTTTGTCTAGCTATATGCCCAGGAGTGGGATTGCTGGATCATATGGCAACTCTCTTTTTAGTTTTTTGAGGAACCTCCATACTGTTTTCCATACTGGCTGCACCAACTTACATTGGTTAGTGGGTTCCTTTTTCTCCACACCATCTCCAGCATTTATTATTTGTAGACGTCTTAATGATGGCCATTCTGACCAGTGTGAAGTGATACCTCGTTGTAGTTTTGATTTGCATTTCTCTAACAATTAGCAATGTTGAGCATCTTTTCATGTGCCTGCTGGCCACCTGTATGTCTTCTTTGGAGAAATGTCTATTTAGATCGTCTGCCCATTTTTCAGTTGAGTTGTTTTTTATGTTTTTGAGTTGTATGAGCTGTTTGTATATTTTGGAAATTAAGCCCTTGTCAGGCACATCATTTGTAAATATTTTCTCCCATTCCATAGGTTGTCTTTTCGTTTCATTTATCGTTTCCTTTGCTGTACAAAAGCTTGTAAGCTGAATTGGGTCCCACTTGTTTATTTTTGCTTTTATTTCTATTAAGGCATGAACATTTTAGACCATTTATTTAACTATATTAACCTTCAACCCTGCATGTTTCCTTTAAGCAGTCAGATACTTACTTGTTAATTACAGGCACTATATAACTACTGTCTTATGTTCAGGGCAGTGGAAAAGGAATGGGTTGTAGGGTCTTGTCAGTCATTGGCCTAAATATAATACCCCATGCTAGCCATAATGACTTTGTTTCTCTGAGTCCATTCCTTCTTTATAAAAAGGGGACGCTTACTCATACCTAACAAGGTTATTGCGTGACTCACACAGGACACACATGTAAAGTTCCTAGAACATTGCTGGACCTGGTCATGTTAATTACTGTCTGCTCACCTTCATTCCTTGCCACGTTTACCGCTACCTCCTTAGAACTAAATTGCTCATCCAAGCCCTTTTCCCAGAGCTTTCCTCCAGTCCTGATACTTTTCTTATTTGCCATTGAGACTTGACAGTCAGCTCTGTCTGCATGGCTCTCCACCCAGCACCTTTGCACGTCTCTGTCACACTGTGCTTCCTTGGACTGCCATATTTAGTTTACCCTAGGACTCCTCTTTCATCACACTGTGGGTGAATACGTCTGAATCTGACTTCCCTCATTTAGAACCAGAAATAATCCCTAGGGGTGCAAAATAAGTAACATTAACACTGAGAAATTGAAGTTTTTCTTTTTAGCACTTTTACTTTCTCTTTGATTGGGTAGTGTTAGAATGGAGATCATGACAAAACCCTGCGGCAAATCTTCTTGCAAAGGCAAGTGATGGTCATAAGAAAGAAACTAAATGTGAAGCTCCTCATGTGGCTTCCCATAAAGTCCACAACGTAGATTGCAGGTAGGCAGGATCATTGACAACAAAGTGTGATTCTGTGGGAACCATGTCCCTAGTCACTATGGTTAAAGAGATGTAGTCGAGTGTTTCGAGTCTAATCAGGGTTGGGATCAGGCAGGCCAGGGTTCCATCACTAGCTTTGTCATTTACAAGCTGTGTAACCTTGGACAAATTACTTAATCTCTTTAAACTTCAATTTCCTAACTTGTAAAGAAAAAAACGGTAAAGGTGCCCATGCCAGGGGTCATCATGAGGATTAAATTGAATAAACTATGTAAAGCACAATGGCTAGGAGTTGTAAGTGCTCAGTAAATGTTACGTATTCTAATGTGTCTTCTGTGTAGGTGGAAAGCAAAGACTGTATTTGAATCTAGACATTTGACTCAATGTTTATATTTTTAAAAGCCTATATAAAATGATCCTAACTAAGAAGTGATTTATTTGTATGACTTTTGTAAGCACAGTGTGTCATAATAGATGTGAAAGCACAACGTTAAAAGTACTATACAAACATAACATTATTATTATTAAACACATAAATAAACAAATAACAGATGTGGTTATTAATCTTAGATCAAAAGATTCTACTATTCAAAGCACTTTCAGAATGCATAGTTACATAAAAAGAAAAAGTTTGCTTGGAAAGCAAGAAATTAGGCATCTTTAAAAGGTTTCATTCTAACAGCACTACTTAGATGACAAATCATAAAACGATTTCATAGTTATTACACTCTTATAAAAACATTCTCATTCACAGTGTAATCTTTCACAATATATGTTACTTACCTGATACTTAGATTTTAATCCAATCTGAGAGGATTAATTTTTAAAACGAATATTATAAGGACCCTAAAAAATAACTGTCAAGCACACAGAAACAACCAAGTACCTGTAATAAAAGTCACATAAACTTCTCCAGTACAGATTGGGTTAGTATTTTATATACTCCACAGGCAGTAAATGCTGTATTTTATCATATAAATTCATTTCTAGCTGCTCCTTATAAATCAGAGATCTGATACGATGTATCCTAACAGTCTGTCCTATAAATACTTTTTGAGTCATGCTTTGTTACGCATATCATCATATTTGTTTACCAAGCACATTCACAAAGCCTACATTGTAAAATAAATATTTATGGGCTCTTATTGCCAAAATTTAACTAGCTGTGGTTAAAATATTCTAGAGGTGTCAGGATATTCCCACATAATCTATGTCCATATAAAGTCATGAAGTCATAGAATCAAACCTTTCACAAGCAAATGTAATTTCCCTCAGCCTCTTTAACACCTGGTTTCTTCCCAGATGATTTGAAAACTGCCTCAGTCATTCCAGTGTGATGGTGACTATACCCGAAAACATCAGTTTAACAGTGCTTACGTGTTGTGGGGACAAAAGAGCAGTGGGATGCTAGAGCAAGTCATTATCACCAGGATGTCTTTTAAAAGTGATATTTTAAAAAGATTTGTTCACCATTTATTTAGAGTAGAGGCTGAGAATTTCATGAGGGAAAAGGGAAAGGGACCATCATTCTGGATGGTGAGACTGAGATGGAGCTCAGTTCATCCTCATAATCCAGGTGAGTCAGTTTGGTTCCATAGATGAACATCTCATTCAGCAAAGCAAAACCCCAAGAGAGCTATACTCACTGCCTAAGAGAATCCATTATGTTTTATTCCATCCTCCAGTCCATCATAAATATTTCTTTCTGCCTCATAGAATATTCTTCCTGAGAGGAAATATGGAGATATGATTTTAACCATCTTGGTGTGTTTCCATAGATAGTTTGGTGCCCTAATATTGTTGTGACACTCTTTAAAGATTAGTTCTCCAGCCAGCTTCCTGACCCACCCCTCCTTTAGGTACTAAGCATTGCAGTGATGCAAACATGATGTCTACTAGTCATTGAGATAATATGCTAGTAGTTTCTTCAAGGCAAGTACATTATCTGGAATTTAGCAGAAATTTTTTTTTACTTTTACTTCTGTAGTTTTTAACTTCTTATTTCGGAAGAGGTTTTTTCTTGTTTTTTGTTTGTTTTGTTTGTTTTTCTAGTTAGCAGTATTTTTTTTACTTTTACTAAGTCTAGTATTTTTTTTTCTGTTTTCAAAATTTTTTGAGTTATGAGTTAACTTCTAATTCTCATCAATTTCAATCTCTACATGCTTGCCATCATTTTCCCTTTCAAAATTAATAAAAGCTACATAACTGTTCGATAATAAAAATTTCACCTACCCCCAAACTTGCCTCATTTCTAGGCAAAATTATAGCATACTCTAATGAACTCTATCTAACTGAGAAATGCAACAATTTTGAAGTCCTCATCCCAATTTTTCCATCAGTTAAAGGATAGACTACCTTGCCTCATGTTCACTGCCACAGCCAGCACTTATTTACTAAAACTGTTGGGAAAGTTATTTATCACATACGATAAGGAAAGGATTTTTCCCCCCAAAATGTTGATCTTTTTCGGTGACTCTCATGATGACCAGTTTGTGGACAATTAAGTAGCTAATCACTTTCAGTATACTTTACAATCAGGTAGTGTTTTACAGTGTAGAAAATATTGCTACTAATCCAATGAATTATACAGAATTTGAATCTTTTTATTTCAGACTAATTGGCTGAAAGCAAATTGGCTGAAAACAAGAAAGTCCACACCACCTTTAAGTGGAGTAGCTAGTTTATTTTTTAAAAAATTAATAATCATATATGTGGGGAAAGTATTGATTATAATGGTATAACATGAAAAAATTTTATAATCTTTTAAGAATCTTTAAGTAATTTTCTCAGAGTTTTAGATTTTTAAATTTTTGCTTCACTTTTTGCTTTCTTTTTTATTTACTGACATACAGTTGACATACAATATTACATTAGTTTCAGGACTATAGCATAATGATTTGATATTTATATATATGGCAAAGTCATCACCACAACAACTTTAGTTAACCTCTGTCACCGTATATAGTTACAAAACATTTTTTTTCTTGTGATGAGAATGTTTAAGATCTACTCTTTTAACAACTTTCAAAAACACAATATAATATTATTAATTCTAGTTACCATGATGTACATTACATCCTCAGGACTTACTTATTCTATAAATGGAGGTTTGTACCTTTCGAACCCCTTCACGCATTTTGCCCAACCCCAGCTCTTGCCTCTGTCAACCACCAATCTGTATCAATGAGCTTGGTTTTGTTTTGTTTGTTTTTTAGATTTCACACGTAAGTCAAATCACACAGTATTTGTTTTCCTTTGTCTGATTTATTTCACTTAGCATAATGCCCTCAAGGTCTGTCCATGTTGAAATGGCAATATTTTATTCTTTTTAAGGGCTGAATAATATTCTGTTATATAGATAAAGATACAGATATAGATCACATTTCCTTTGTCTGTTCATCCATTGATAGATGCTTTGATTGTCTCTAGATCTTGGTGACTAAATAATACTGCAATAAACATGGGAGTGCATATTTTTTCAGGTAGTGTTGTTTGTTTTCTTTGGATAAACACTCAGAAATGGAGTTGCTGGATCATATGGTAGTTCTCTTTTTAATTTTTTGAGAAACTTCCATACTGTTTTCCATAGTGACTGAACCAATTTACATTCTCACCAACAGTGCATAATTTACATTCCCTTTTCTCCATAACCTTGCCAACACTTCCTGTTTTTGATAATAGCCATTCTAACAGATATGAGGTGGTATCTCATTGTGGTTTTTATTTGCATTTCACTGATGATTTGTGATATCGAGCACTTTTCACATACCTATTGACCATCTATGTCTTCTTTGGAAAAATGTCTGTTCAGGTCCTCCACCCATTTTTTAATTAGATTGTTTCTTTTCTATCATGTTATATGAGGTTTTTTACATACTTTAGATATTAACTCCTTATCAGATGTATGGTTTGTAAATATCTTCTCCTATTCCATAGGTTACCTCTTCATTTTGTACATGGTTTTCTTTGCTGTGAGAAGCTTTGTCATTTACGTAGTCTCACTTATTTATTTTTGCTTTTGTTGCTTTTTCTTTTCATGTCACATCCAAAAAATTACTGCCAAGACTGATGTTAAGGAGTTTACTGCCTGTACTTCCTAATTCATTTTTAGATTTTTAGTGTTTCTCTCATTTCAAAGATATTACCTACTGTGTGCCAAGCACACTGCCAGGCTCTAAACATAAAAGGTGACCAAATTACATGGGTACCTATCTTCACTAAAATTATAGGCACGATGAAAATGAACATTAAGCATTTTAATAAATACATAATTATAAACCATTAAGTGCTGTGAAGGTAAAGAGCATATGAAAAAATAGCAAGTATAAATGACGTAGATATTTATATTAGTAAAACAGTGGGACAATGTAACTGTCCAGAAAGGTATATTAATTAGAAAAAAAACACTAAATTCAGCATAAATGATATGTGGGTAATTTGCACAATACTAAAGAGCCTACTTCCAACAATAGACAACCAGATGATAAATAAACTGAAATGACATTAATTGAATGCTTATTGTGTTACATATTTTGTGCTAACCACTTTGCATCCCTTATGTAAGTTAATCTTCATAACAACCCCAGTAAGGCAAGTATTATTTCTCTCATTTTACAGATTTAGCAGGACTTAAATATCTTTTCTCCCTGAGTGTGTACACACACACACACAACCAAACAACAAGAGTCAGCATATCTGACTAAAAATGTATTTATTCATTCAGAAAAAAAATATTTATTAAACATCTACTATGTGCCACATACTATTCTAGACTTCTGGGATATATCAGTGAACAAAACAAACAAATATCCTTGCCCTCATGGAGTTTACATTCTTGTGAACATAAATAGATAATAAACAAAGGTAATGAAAAGTAAATTGTGTAGCATGGTAACATTATAGTAAGTAAAAACGTATGGTTTGTTAGGGGAAAAAATCGGGGCAGGTTAAGGAGATGAGGTTGCAGTCGGTGGGAGATGCTTCAATTTTATATATAGGAGAAGGGTGGGCCCAACTGAGGTGACATTTAATTGAGGTGACATGGAAGTAGTAAGGTAGTTGGCAAGAGTCTGCCTGGAGACAGAGAACTCTAGGCAGAGAGAACAGCAAGTGTAAAGGCCTCAGTGTTTGATCTTGAGCGGTGTGTACCATGAAAGAGCAGGGATAGTTTGGCTGGGAACAAGTGAGCAGCGGAGGAAGTAGAAATAAATTCAGTAGGAAAAGATTTATATGTTCTTATAGTATTCCTTTTTGTTTAAATAATATTTAGGCCTTATAATACAAGGCAAGTTCATTACAGAAAACCAAGGAGTCACTCACACACTGACTCCTAGATTTATGTGCTCTGTGAAGATTTTCTATGTATATGTATGGTATCCTTCAACCAAAAAAAAAATTTTTTTTGCAAGGAAGACATACAGATGGCCAACAGGCACCAGAAAAGGATGCTCAACATTGCTAATTGTCAGAGAAATGCAAGTCGAAACCACAATGAGATATCATCTCACACCAATCAGAATGGCCATCATTAAAAAGTCTACAAACAATAAATGCTGGAGAGGATGTGGAGAAAAGGGAGCCCTCCTATACTGCTAGAATGTAAATTTGTGCAGCCACTGTGGAAAACAGTACGAGGTTCCTCAAAACACTAAAAATAGAGCTATCATATGATCCAGCAATCCCACTCCTGAGTATATATCCAGAAAACAAAACTCTAATCCAAAAAGATACATGCACCCCAATGTTCATAGCAGCATTATTTATGATAGCCAGGACATGGAAACAACCCAAGTGCCCATTGACAGACAGTTGGCTTAAGAAGATGTGGAGATACGTTACACACACATAGCCACCCACACGCACGCACGCACACACACACACACACACACACAAAATGGAATATTAGCCATAAAAATCAACGAAATATTGCCATTTGCAGCAACATAGATGGACCTAGAGAATATTAGTTTAGTGAAATAAGTCAGCCAGAGAAAGACAAATCCTATATGGTATCACTCATATGTGGAATCTAAAAAATAATATGAATGAATTTATATACAAAATAGAAACAGCCTCACAAACATAGAAAACAAACTTATGGTTACCAAAGTGGGGGTGGGGGGAACAAATTAGAAATATGGGATTAACAGATACAAACTACTATACACTAAATAGAGAAGCAGCAAGGATTTACTGTAGAGCACAGGGAATTATACCAAATGTCTTGTAATAACCTATAATAGAATATAATCTGCAAAAAAATAAATCACTATGCTGTACACCTGAAACTAACAGAATATTGTAAATCAACTATACTTCAATTTAAAAAAAAACAACCAACAAACAGAAAACGAAAGGAATAATACTCTACATAATATTTTTTAATAAACATAATTTATTTATGCACTTAGATTGTTCCAAATGTTACTCTATATCATGGTCAGCTCAGGCTGCCAAAACAAAATACTATTTATTTTTAACAACAACAATTTATTTATCTTCAACAACAATTTATTTATCTCAGTTCTGGAGACCAAAAGCCTGAGATCAGGGTACCAGCATGGTTGGGTCCTGGTGAAAGCTGTCTTCCTGGCTTGCAGATGACCACATTTTCACTGTGTTCTCACATGGTGGAGAGAGAAAGAGCACAAGTATGCTCTCTATTGTCTCTTATATTCTTATAAGGACACTAATTGCATCATGAAAGCCCCACCCTCATGACCTCATCTAAACCTAATCACCTCCCAAAGGCCCCATCTCCAAATATCATCGCTTTGGTGATTAGGGCTTCAACATACAAATTTGAGAAGGACATAATTCAGTCTGTAGCATCCTACCACTGAACACTGAGATTTAGCTGACTTTTTAAATGCTATGAATAATCCAGAGAAATAAATATTGGAAAATTAATTAGAAATTAAACTGGAAAAAATTTTTTTTAAAAAGTCATAAAGGGTTATAGAACTGTTATCTACTGGGGCACAAAAATCATCAACCCTTCAAAAACCAGACATTGCAGGTATGCATTTTTATAATTTTTTGAGCCAAACAAATTGCATTAGATTGCATTTGTCTTGAACACACTGCTTTTAACAAATTTATTTTCAGTCAAATCATGTGTTGCATTTTTTTATTGTTAATAATGTAACCTATGTAGACTAGTGGTATATAAATTGGGGACTTGATAGGTATTTCCAGGAAATTGTGGCTTTGTTAGCCTCACTTATTTCTCTGGCTCAAATGAGGTATATGAGGCATGTATATATAATCAATTAAAATTTAAAAGTGACTGCACTCAGCCCAAACTATATACTTACTAAACACTTGTTGACTTGTTGTTTGGCATAGACAAGAAGACATGGAATTAAAAAGAAATGACACTGCTACCAGCCATTGACAAAAGCTTTGATGCTTCTTGCAGAGAAATATTGGCATGATAGTTAGCAAAGGACAGCATGTCACAGCCCCATCACACACAAAGTCAACAGATTCAAGAAGTTCTAAGTCTTCTCATTCTGGTCAGACTTATCAATAGGAGGCTGACAATATTACTGCTATTTACATATTGGTACCACACTGGCATGGATTTGCATAATGTATTGAGGCTCTATGCTCTAGAGAGTTGCATTGTAACATATTGGTGCTTAATGAACTCTGAAAAAATTGATTTTCCACAGAGTAAATTAAGGAATGCATTATAGCTGTTAAAGCAATCTTAAGGGAAATCCGAAGCTTCCACTGCAGCACCATGCTTAGTAAGTAATAAATTACATGTTATACTTATTTGCCTTAATTCATGCTAATTTTGTCCAATTAATGTATCACAGTAATTCAGAAGCCTGTCACAGGAGAGCTAATTATTTATTGGATTTTTGTGTTCAGCTCCCTAGGAGTCTACTAGCAAACAAACTTGTGACTGTCTTTCTCTGAGGTCCGCGGTGACATTCTTATGTCTTACTGTGGAGAAGTGAGATTCTTCCTTCTGTCTCAAGTTTTAAAAATGATCTATGGGGTACCTGAGTCAGATTCTTATATTTTGATTGGTGAAATAGTTTGACAACTTGTCACTCTGTGCTATCTTCCCTACCAAAGTAGTTCTACCTATGAGTCTGTATATTTCAGAGCTCTCACTAAGAAAAAAGACATTTTTTATTTGTCCACATTAAAAAGTTCTACTTATTATGGGAGTGTCTACCTATACACCCAAAGTGAATTGGAAAAGTGAAGCAGTTATCTGGACAATTTCACCAGAAATTCCCTTTTTTGGCCACAGTTCTCTATCTTTTAGGGCATTCCCCTGGATTTTCTGGATACTTGTATTCTTTTCCTCATTCTGCAGAATCTTGGTTCTAAACCTTAAAAGACCACATGCTGTGCTCTAAAAGTATTGTTTGGGGGAAAAAGTCATATCTAACTCACAATAGCCATCGATATCTGCTTTGCAAAAATAGATTTTTATTTTACTGTGCTACACTGTTAATTCACAGCCCCCCAAATGAATTATTTATGAGATTAATTTGTACAATTCATACCTATAAATAATGTGGCAGTTGCTAAGTAATTTGCACACCGTGGTAAGAGGCAGACGTCAGAGTCAAAGGAGCAGCGCCTCACCAGTTGGGAAATGTTTAGTATTTTCTGGAACTCTGACAGACCCACACATTTGCAGGCAGTTATCTGTAGAGGGTGAGAAGCATTTGATCTCCTATTTTGCTCCCTCCTATAAGCATCAGGAGAGCACTTGTCTGCCGATTACCATCTTCTAGCCAAATGAAAAAAAAAGAAGTGATATCCATTTAAATACATAATGTAGCATGATGTTTACCAGCAAGTTCTATCACAATGATCCAACTGGACAGCAGGTGAGACACGCTTGCCCAGATGTTTTTTTAAAAAGTTTACTTTTACAACCCTCTTTAATTTGATGAGGAAGAACGATGACATCTTTTGTTCAGTCGGTTTATACTAACCTGTTTGCCCATAACCAGTCAAGTATCTGAGAATCAGCAGACTTCTCCAAACCATGTACAATTATACACCTTAGTATGTGACTAGTTTGAAAGACATTGCCACCTACCATATAATGTTATTTTTCCTCTCCTCTCAGTCTTATTACCCATTCAAAATGCGAAATAAATTTCTCTTTCTTGTTTGCTCTCTTTTGCCTGTGGCATTAATGTTTCAGCCACTTTTTCTTTCTGTTTTGTTTTTTAAACTGTAATTTAGAAAGTTAAAATTAATGTGTCGCTTCCTGGTTCCTTTCCTTATAGGAAAGTCTTTCTGCTAATGACATCACTCTTGGAAAAATGAATTTTCAACTGCAGGTTCACCCTTTGTAAACTTTGACCAAATTTAGAATAGAATAGAATAGAAAAGCAATACCTGTTTTTTTACTGAGTAAAAATGAAAATGCAGATGTGAGAAGTCTTGTGTTGGTTATTTCATATGTATTCCTATTCCCTCTAAGGTCTAAATTCTCCCAACATACACTACCCTACTGCCCAGTATTGAGGACTTGCACTGTTTAAAGTGTCTTTGATTTTTAATGAAAGATTTAAACTTTTGTCTTCCTGCCTCAGTCTTTGCAAACACTTGCTTTCCATCAATTGGGACTATGACACTAAAATTCTGAGTCCTGACGAAGCGCTAATGGAGATAATTAAAATTCAACCTCATCGGCTCTGTGCAGTTTAGATTAGTTTAGATTAGATTAGGTTTTTTTCTGGATTCCTAAAAATCTTAGGACATTAGTAAGCTAGGCTGGGCCAGGCCTAGGGTCAGTGTGTATTCAACCTGAGGGAGCAAAGCCTGGCACCCAGGACCTTCTCACTACAGGTCTCTAGAACTCACATGACAGAGTTTGTCCTCTGTTCATAGGTTCCCTCCCTTAGTGTTTTGACTTGGCCCCTCTTGACTTGGCTTGGTTGGGAGACAATCACTCTGAGACATGTCTGAGGTGAAGATGCAGTACATGGTGGTGGTGATGGGCTCAGCTGGAACCGTATCAAATTCTATTTGGTCCCAGAATCTCCCAGGGACTGAACTACTTCACCTTTAAAATATGGTCAGTCAGAGCGAATCATCACTAAATTGCCAGGGGTGATGTTTTGTTTTTCTCTGAATTCAGTCTAAAAACGCAAGTGATGACAGACCTTAATAGGCAAAAGCAGAACTCCTCCTGTCCTGTGGAATCAGACCCAGGCCCAAGAAAGGATGACAAAAGACTGAGGGCTTCTCTCTCCCTGTACCCTCTTAAATATGGGAAGAAAGAATCTCCTCAGTTTTATTGGGCAAATTTAATTACTCCTTGTTCTTCCTTGGATCAAGGTATCTGAGGTGCTGGATTATCATCTGTTCCATTTTTAGTAGCATTTGAGGTTTTAGAACTTAAAAACTTTTGTAGCCCAGAGTTTAAGATAATGGTGACATATGCCCATCGTCCACTTCCTCTCCAGTCCACGGGTCTGTGTTCTGAGAGCTCTGTACCTCGAGATAGCTGGCTAAGGTGAGCCTCCTCCGAATTCAGCGTCCAAATCCATCCTAAGAGGAATCCCAGACAGTGATACTTGTCCTGAGAACTTTCTCTCTCTCTCTCTTTTGTATTATGATTCACACACAGTCCAGAAACTAAAACCAATTAAGAATCACAGAGAAGTCAAATTCTGCTAACTTTATTTTTGAGTGAAAAGTAAAGAACATGCTATGGAAACTTTAAAAATAATACATCTATTTTAACCTTCGCTTTTTGTTCTTTAATGTGAACCTAAGCTTTTCACACTATATGTCATCAACATTTTTTATATCATTAAACCTGCTGTGACAACATTTTAAAGATATTTATGTAATTTTCAATCTCTCCCTATCATAACAATAATTATTGTTTCTAAAAGTTAGCTATGTCAAGAATTTAAGGCTCTGTGTAAATGCCTTAGCCTCACCCAGATCAGTTCAATCTGTGAGCCTGGGCTGGCATCTGAAATATGCAAAAGTGCCCCCAGGTGACTGTAGTGGAGAATCTCAGGGTTAGGGTGGAGAATTTGTAAATAGGTAAAGCAGAGGCTACAAAAGAGTTTGCTACTAATTTTGACTTTAGATTTAGATTCTTTAAATGGTCAGGTACACATAAATTTTTTTAAAGATTTTAATCCTTTTTATTTAGAAATAAAATTAAATCTCTTCTGTGTATGAGAATCCTAACTAACATTTCTTTCTTTGGTATTCTTCATATCAGCCACTTAAATATCAGATACAGGATGAAGGAGATGCTTTCCCAAGACCTTCCAGTTGTTGTCTGCTTTCCCCTTTCTTAGAAGAATCTTAAAGTCGTATAATGCTGGAGGGTTAGAATAAATAAGAAGAGTTAGGAGTGGTCTTTCATGTAGCTTTTTACTACTAAGAAATGCATGACTAACACAACTTATTTCCTATGATATAAAATACAGATACGTTTAAGGGACAACTGACAATTTGGCAGAATATTAATATTGGTCCATTCTCCTATGATAGGGCAGCAAGATCCTTTGGTAGCTCCTTTTTATAGTAGGCAAAAAACTTAAGCAAATTTAAGGAACATTAGTTAGTCTAGCAATAATCCATTCATGTATTCTTTGATTAAAATCTTTATTGAGGAATATTAAGAATCACATAGTCTTCTTTTTTTTAATTGAAGTATAGTTGATTTACAATGTTATGTTAATTTCTGCTGAACAGCAAAGACACTCAGTTATACATATATGTGTGTATATCTTTTTAATATTCTTTTCCATTATGGTTTATCTCAGGATATTGAATATAGTTCCTCGTGCTATACAATAGGACCTTGTTGTTATCCATTCTACATGTAATCGTTTGCATCTACTAACCCCAAATTCCCAACACATCCCTCCCCTAACCCCTCTCCCCCTTGGCAACCACAAGTCTGTTCTCTATGTCTGTGAGTCTGTTCCTGTTTTGTAGATATGTTCGTTTGTGTCATATTTTAGATTCCACAGATAAGTGATATCTTTCTCTTTCTGTTTTACTTCACTTAGTATGATAATCTCTAGTTGCATCCATATTGCTGCATTATTTCATTCTTTTTTTTTTATGGCTGATTAGTATTCCATTGTATATGTGTACCACATCTTCTTTACCCATTCATCTGTTGGTGGACTTTTAGGGTTTTTTCCATGTTTGGCTATTGTGAATAGTGCTGCTATGAACATAGGTGTGCATGTAAATTTTTGAATTATAATTTTGTCTGGGTATATGCCCAGGAGAGGCATTGGTGGATCATATGGTAATTCTATTGTTAGTTTTCTGAGGAACCTCCATACTGTTTTCCATACTGGCTGCGTGAATTTACATTCCCACCAACAGTACAGGAGGTTTCCCTTTTCTCCACACCCTCTCCAGTATATGTTTTTTATAGACTTCCTAATGATGGCCATTCTGACCAGTGTGAGGTAGTAACCTCATTGTAGTTTTGATTTGCATTTCTCTAACAATTAGCAACATTGAACATCTCTTCATATGCCTGCTGGTCATCTGTATGTCTTCTTTGGAGTAATGTCTATTTAGGTCTTCTGCCCATTTTTCGATTGGCTTGTTTGTTTTTTGTTGTTAAGTTGTATGAGCTATTTGTATATTTTGGAAATTAAACCCTTGTCAGTTGCATCGTTTGCAAATATTTTCTCCCATTCCGTACGTTGACTTTGCGTTCTATTATAGTTTCCTTTGATGTACAAAAGCTTGCTAGTTTGATTAGGTCCCATTCATTTATTTTTGTTTTTATTTCTATTGCCTTGGGAGACTGACTTAAGACAACATTGGTATGATTTATGTCAGAGAATGTTTTGCCTATGATCTTTTCCAGGAGTTTTATGCTGTAATGTCTTATGTTTAAGTCTTTAAGCCATTTGAGTTTATTTTTGTGCATGGTATGAGGATATGTTCTAACTTCATTGATTTACATGCAGCTGTCCAACTTTCCCACCACGACTTGCTGAAGAGACTGTCATTTTCCCATTTTATATTCTTGCCTCCTTTGTCAAAGATTAATTGACCTTAGGTGTGTGGGTTTATTTCTGGGCTGTCTGTTCTGTTGCATTGATCCATATATCCGTTTTTGTGCATATGCCACACTGTTTTGATTACTGTAGCTTTGTAGTATTGTCTGAAGTCTGGGAGGATTATGCCTCTTGCTTTGTTCTTTTTCCTCAGGATTGCTTTGGCAATTCTAAGCCTTTTATGGTTCCATATATATTTTAGGATTATTTGCTCTAGTTCTGTGAAAAATGTCATGGGTAATTTGATAGGGATCACATTAAATGTGTAGATTGCTTTGGGTAGTATGGCCACTTTAGCAGTATTAATTCTTTCAATCTAATAGCATGGGATATCTTTCCATTTTTTGAATCATCCTTAATTTCTTCTATTAATGTTTTATAGTTCTCAGCCTGGAAGAAGTCTTTCACCTCCTTGGTCAGGTTTATTTCAAAGGTTTGGTTTTTTGCCGGGTGGGGGGGGGGGGGTTGGTGCAATTTTAAAAGGAATTTTTTTTTTACACTTCCTTTCTGATATTTCATTGTTAGTGTAAAAAAAAGTAACTAATTTCTGTATGTTAATTTTGTATTCTGTTACCTTGCTGAATTCATTTATCAGTTCTAGAAGTTTTTGTGTGGAGTCTTTAGGGTTTTCTATATATAGTATCATGTCATCTGCACATAATGACAGTTTTACCTCTTCCCTTCCAATTTGAATACCTTTTATTTCCTTTTCTTGTCTGATTGTTGTGGCTAGGACTTCCAGTTCTATGTTGAATAGAAGTGGTGAGAGTGGACATCCTTGTCTTGTTTCAGAATTTAGCTAAAATCACATACTGTTCTGTGTGCTGAAGCTACTATAGTAAATGAGTCAGCCAAGGTCCACACTCTCATGGAACTTGCAGTCTACTGTGAGGAAGTGGACAGAGGAAGGAAATGAAGAAGAGATGGATAGAAAAAGGAAAAGGCAGCTAGTGTTGGTAGATCCTATAAAGAGATGTTACACAGGAGGTTCTAGATGGCTTTTTTAGACTATGTAGTCTAGCTTCTCGAAGTGATATTTTAGGTGAGGTTTGAATAGAAGGTAGGAATGCCATTCATAGGATGGCTAGGTGCTAAGGACATTCTAGATAAAGGAAAAACCTAGAGCAAAGGGTTCTGAGATGAAACTAAAAAAAACTGAAAAGAATAATCTATACAAAAGATCATAACTATCCCAATGTCTCTTACAAATGGATAGCTCACGTTTACTAACAAATCCTTAACAGCCTGTCTAAGTGCTATGCTCCCTAATAGAAAATCACAAATGACAGCTGATATCTACCTTATTGTTGGGTTCCAGTCCCAGTAACTCCTCATTGGTCCTGACCTGTTCATGCTCTGTCTCCTCTCCCAGGATGCAAACTCTTGACTCTGTGCCCCAGTTTTGTACTTGCCCTCGTCTCACCTCTAGTCTTTCTGACTCCCTTCTGGGCAGTGTGAGTCTCAATTTCCCTGCTTAGATTTTGGTTTTGTCCATTATCCAGGGCTGGTTTGGCATATCCTTTGCTCAGGTACACTCTTTGCTTTTGCTTCAGCCCTGAACGTGATTCTCCCATCCCGTTGTGGGAGACTCCAAAGTAAGCCACCCACTCCTCTACCCCATCCCCACTCTCCTCCTGCAGCAAAGAGATTCAAATAAATATATATTCAAATTTAATGAGATTCTGAAGCAATTATTGGGCTGCCCCAAACACAATTCTTCTTGTAACATGCATGTGTACAGAAACCCTGCAAGAATTTCTCTGTAGCAAAGTCTCTATTCAATGAATGGCAGAAAAAAAGGGTAAGAATGCATAAACTGCATGGTGTTTCATCAGGCACGTGGTTTTGTTTGCACTGAATGTTTATTATGCATAGTCAAATATAACTTTCAAGAATGAGGTAATAAATTGAGAAGACCTTTTTTGTTCCTGTTCTTAGCAAGTTCCTATTTTCTTAGATGTCAAAATGGTAGTGGAAAAAAAATGTCCCATTTCCAGTTCTAGGTGCATATTAGGCTGTGCAAATCTGGAGTGAACCTTCTGGAGTTCCAACACACTGCTAAACCAGATGTCCCTGGGCATTAGGCCTGCTTTCCTACCACAGTTGAAGCTAAAGTAGCACCCTCATGTCAACTACACTAATGACATAGGATAAGTGACATTTCGATGATGAGCGTAACCCACATCTGAGCCCATGATTTTAGCATGTAAGGGTTAGGCCTATATGAGATTTCTTTATAGTTCTGTGACCATGTGTTTTCATTTTAGGAAGTCCATGGAGTGTGCCAACCTCAGGACTAACTCTAAAATCCAAACCTTTCTTTTTTAAGTGCAATTGTCAACATGGCACAAATTGGCACTTTTCACACAAAAGTACTATTTATTTAAATTGCTTCCTCCTGGTATGGAGGAATGAGCCCTGGATTTGGAGTACTTACTGTATTTGGCAATGACTTCCAAATTTTTTCTCCTGCACAGATCTTGCTCCTGATCTAGATAGAGCCTTATAAGTTAGTCCGGATACATTTGAGTGTTCCTTTAGGTACTCCACTCCTACCTTGTGTAAAAGAGAGGCCGACATCTCTCATTATTGTACACATATACTTACTCACACAGACATCTGTTATTAAGACTCTTTTCTTTACTGCAGTTACTGAACACAACTCAAGGTCTTTACACTTGCTGTTTTTCCTGCCTGTAATGCTCTCCTCCCAGATATCTACATGGCTAACTCTCTCACCTTCCTCTTTTTTTGATCTCTTCTAAGTAAGATCTTCCCTGGCAACCTATTTAAAAATGTAATCCACTAGCAGCATCCCCTATCCTCCTCCCCTCCTTTATTTTTTTCAATATCCCTAACACTATCTGACATACTACACATTTTTCCTTATTTATTTTTGTCAAACAACTTCCCTTCAGAGAGGGAGTATTTTTGTCATTTTATTCACTGCTACACCCCCAGGACCTAGGACAGTGATGTCTGGAATACCGTAGTCACTGAATGTTTGTTGAATGAATGAGTAAATCACCTTTCTCTTAATCGTCCAAGCTGAAATCCTTGATTCAATCTTGACTCTCTTCTCCTTCACCATCCAGATATGGCTGGTCACCAAATCCTACTTGAAAGTAACTGAGAAATGATTCTCAAATATCACTATTACTTTTTCTTTGTTTGATCACTACCATAATCATGTTTTCCTTCAACAATTGGAATAATCTCCTACTGTTCATGTACCTCTCTCTGTCTCTTATCGATCCTATAAACAGTTCGCAGACCTAACCTCCTAAAATTAAAGCTACTTAAATTTGTCACTGTCGGGCTTCCCTGGTGGCGCAGTGGTTGAGAGTCCGCCTGCCGATGCAGGGTACACGGGTTCGTGCCCCGGTCTGGGAGGATCCCACGTGCTGCGGAGCAGCTGGGCCCGTGAGCCATGGCCGCTGAGCCTGCGCGTCCAGAGCAACAGGAGAGGCCACAACAGTGAGAGACCCGCATACCGCAAAAAAAAAAAAAAAATTGTCACTGTCTAGGTTTTAGATTTTGTTGGCTCACCATTACCTAAGGGGTAAAGCCCTACCACATTGTCTGTCAAACTCTATTCTTCCTCTAAGACCCAATATCATCTCAGAAAAATCCTTAGCTTCTCCAGGGAGAGTTACATCACTTGGGCTCCTAGTACTTCAATCATATCTCTATTATAGCAGGTTAGTTCTTGCCTCAAGGAGCTTTTATTAAGGCCTTATGAGGTGTCAGATGCTTTAATCTTTGCTAAAGAGGAAAAGGTCGAAAGAGTGGCTTATGATCTAATGGAGTAGACAGATGACACCAAAACCCAAAAATGGCAACATAATATTCAAGTGAAAAAATAACATGTTTTTCCCAAAGTATGTTCTGTGAGATGCTAATAGGATGTGATCAGGATCACCATCATATTGCTGGATCCTGATGCAGCAACATAAATAGTACTACAAACGCACTAAAATTCATGAGGTTCTAGGGCAAATGGGGAGCAAGTATCTGTCTTTCGTGTTATAAACTGTTAAAATGGTACTAGATGAATCATCAGTCTTTTGGTAATAGGTTAACTGGACTAATCCTTTCACAAGTAACAATATAAAATTTAGACAAAATATTTAAAAATATATATCCTTGAAGACATTGGAGAAGAACCAAAGTTAGGTGAAAGCTAGAGGGTAATCAGTCCTTGAAAGACCACAGTTTGGCTTTAGCCAAATTTGCCAGCTAGAACAAAATAAACACACTTCAGAGAATTACAAGAGGATCAAGTATTTCTATAATATATTATAGAAATGTTATACAATATGGTTATATGTTATGTTATCAATATGTATAATATAAACTGCTTGTATTCATGGACGAATGCACACAGTCAAAAACTGATAGAAATACAAAGAAACAGAAAAAAGTTATTTATACTCAGGAAAAAGAGCAGTGAATAGAAATTGAACCCAAGATGACCTAAATTTGGAATCAGCAGGCAAACAACTAGTATAAATATGTTCAGGACTTAAAATTATAGATAAATGAAGTGATGGTAAATCTTGGCAGAGAAAAGAAAACTATAAAGAAGAACCCGAACTGAAATTGAAATTTTAGAACTGAAAAAGTGCAATAACTGAAATAAAAAAAAAACTGAATTGACTCATCAGATTAGTGATAGCAGATGGAAGTCAGTAAACAGAAAGATCAATAGAAGTTATACAATCTGAAGAACAGAAAAAATTGAAGAAAAATTAATGTGTATTAGTGAGTTGTGGGATAAAATCAAGCAGTTATTGGAAATACATGGTATTAGAGTCCCAGAAGAGGAGAGAATAGAGTTGAGAAAAAAAAAACTGTTTGAAGAAATAATGACCAAAAACCTCTTGAAGTTGATGAAAACCATTAATTTACAGATTCAAGAAGCTCAACAGACCCAGGCAGGATTAATACCAAGAAAAGCACACTGAGCACATACAGTCAAACTGCTGAATCTGAAGACACCATCCAGAGAATAATAAACACATTACACACATGGAGCTAATGATACAAATGATATCTGTCTTCTAATCAGAAAAAGAAAAAAAGGAGGCCAGAGAGCAATTGTATGATCTTCAAAGTAATGAAAGGAACATAAAAATCTGTTAACCTAGAATTTTATTTCCAGTGAAAATACCCCTCAAAAATCAAAAGTAAATGAAGATATTTAAAGATAACTTTAAGATCATATTCAAGATAATGGAGAGAATCTGAAACCAGCAGATCTGTACTATGAGAAATGCTAAAGTTCTTCAGGCAGAAGGGTGAAGATACCAAATGGAAGTTCTGATCTTCAGAAAGTAATGAAGACCTCCAGTAATGGCATATATGTGGGAGATTACAAAATATCATATCTGTTTTTCTTCTCTCAATTTAAACATCATAAGACTCTTTAAAGGAAACGTAACTTATGTTGTGAGGTTTTTACATGTGTTAATATGTAGAACACTAGCACAATGAACAGAAGGTAAATAGGACTGTGCTACTTCAGGTTACCTGTAATTTATGAGAAGTAGAATATTAATTCTAAGTAGACTCTGATAAATTGATGATACACAATATACTCCCTAGAGCAACCCTTAAAAAATGCATAGAGGTATAGCTAAAAGTCAGAAGAAGAATTAACATTGAATTCCCAAAGTCTATCAGCTCAAAAGAAGGTAGGAAAGGGGAAACAGAGAAACAAAAGTCAGATGAGACAAAGCAAAGAGGGCCAAATGGCAATGGCTCTTGATCCTTTACAGATTTTGCAGAGTTTTTTATTTAAACGATTTTCCCCCCTAGAACTTATAGAATAGTCCAAAGGAAAAGGGGCCAAAGATAAATCTGAGAGACAGAAAATAAGCTGTTTTCCTCTCTCTAACAAATAAGCCTTTGTTAGTGAATCAAATCTGTGAGTCTTACTGCGTTGTACTTCCCTTATGACTCTCTAACTAGCAAGAGGTCTCCATGTCTCTTCCACAGATAGACTTCTGGTGAGTTACTTGTATACAAAACAATCATGGGCTCGTCTTAAAACCAAGTATGACTACCAAGTATGGATACAGTATAAGCTCAAATTGAGACCACTGGCTTTACTAGCAAACTGGGAGCCTTCCTTACTCATTCCTCATGACATACATTCAATAAACAGTAAATCACCAGGTTTTATACATATTTTCCTCCAAGGAAGATAGTTCTTAAAGACAAATCCTCCACCCTTAAAAACCTCCACATTAGTTGGGCACTTACCATCATTTACCTGAACTACTTTGGTATCTTCTTATACATTCTTTTTTTTTTTTTTTTGCGGTACGCGGGCCTCTCACTGTTGTGGCCTCTCCCATTGCGGAGCACAGGCTCCGGACGCGCAGGCTCAGCGGCCATGGCTCACGGGCCCAGCTGCTCTGCGGCATGTGGGATCTTCCCGGACCGGGGCACGAACCCGCGTCCACTGCATCGGCAGGCGGACTCTCAACCACTGCACCACCAGGGAAGTCCCTTATACATTCTTGATTGCCAAAAATGCCAAGTTTAACAAATTAGGTCAGAATGTAAGTTGGTGCAGTTAATTTGAAAAACTGGCATTTTAACATTTAAACCTCTACCTATCATACGACTCAGACGCTCTTCTCCTAGCTATTTACCCAAGAGAAGTAAAAACATATGTTTTCACAAAAATTTGTAAACAAATTCTTATAACTAGCTGCTTTATTCACAATGGCTAACAAGTGGAAATACTCCAAATGTCCATCAGCAGGTGAATGGATAAGCAAAATGTGTTGTATCCATACAGTGAAATACTACTCAGCAATAAAAGGGCACAGATTTTTTGATACATGCAACAACACAGATGGGCCTTGAAAACATTATGCGGAGTGAAAGAAGCCAGACCCAGAATATAGATCATACGATTGAATTTTAATGAAGTGGAAAAGCAGATCATTGGTTGCCTGGAGTCATGGATGGAAAAAGGGATAGACTTCAAAGGGTCAGGAATCATCTTTTAGGAGTGGTGGAAATCTGTGTCCAGACTATGGAAGTGGTTTCACACAAGTATATACAACTTTCAAAGCACATTGAATTGAACAATATGTTCAATTTAAGTGGGTGCTGTCTGCTGTACCTAAGTTATTCCTCAATAACATTAATAAAAAATATTCAGCACTCATGGGGTGGAAGGGGTAACTTATGAGATAGGTAAATTATTATAATTAACATTTCTGTTTTATGTTTAAGGAAACTAATTCCAAAAGGTCATTGTGCTTGCAAGTAAGTAGCAGAGTAGCAATTTGAAGTCTCATAATTTATCTCAGTACCCTGTGATATTCCCACCCCCTTTGATCCTCCTAATGTACATGGTAGAAGTTGGAGGAATAGGGTTGCTCACTGTTGGAGTGTTGTAGGCTCTAGAATCATGCATTCCTGCATTTGAATCCTGGCTTCATCATTTATAAGCTGTGAGATATTAAGCAAATTCTCTCAGCCCCAGTTTCCTTATCTGTAAAATGCCGATAAGAAGAATTGTACCTACCTCATGGGATGTTTATGAATATGAAATATTGGCACGTAGTCCAATAAATGTTGGCTAGTGTGCTTCATTTTCTTCATCTGCAAAATGGAGGTAGTAATACTACCTACCTGTAGTGCATTCAATGGTGGCCTCCAAAAAATATGTCCACATCCTAATCCCTGGATCCTGTGAATGTTACTTTAATTTGGAAAACGGTCTTTGCAGATATAATTAAGCTAAAGATCTTGAGATGAGGAGATAATCCTGGAATATCAAGGTAAGCCCTAAATCCAATGACAGTATCCTTAGAAGGGATTCTCCCCAAGAGCCTTCAGGGGTAGTGCATCTTTGCTGGATTTGAGGGCTCTAGCCTCCAAAGTTTTGAAAATGGGTTTCTGTTTTTTTAAATTTTCAACTTGTGGCAATTTGTTATAGCATCACAAAGAAACTAATACACTGTGTCAGAGGATCGTTGTGAGGACTGAAGAAGTTAATGTACACTAAGCTCTCGGTGCCTGTACCTAGTGCATAATATGAAGATCAGTTATGTTGTGGTTGTTCTTAGCAGCCGGCTTCTAACTCAGGTGTATATCTGTAGTCACATGGCCTCTGACTTGGAAGACATTGTCAAATTAAATAAAGAAAGCCCCATGGTTCATTTCTTCAATCTAAACTTTAAGCTGATTTGTTTTCCTTTCATTTGTCTACGGTAATTCCTTTAGGAAATCTATTGCTCTGTTGCTAATTTGAACTGTATTTGTTATTAAGTGCTCTAGGATTGCAGAACCAAGGGCACTGTAGCGATGTGAGAATGTATTGTTCTCTGTTATATTCCAAAGGGATGTGTTAATGACCAAATTTTAAGCTAAACTCATAATTTCTAGGATTTTGTTTTTTTTAACTTCCAATGTTCCTGCTCCTTTAAAAGAATTGATTTTTTTCCAAATTTGAATCTCATTCAACATAGTAATATTTTATTTTATTTATTTTTAACATCTTTATTGGCGTATAATTGCTTTACAATGTTGTGTTAGTTTCTGCTGTATATCAAAGTGAATCAGCTATACGTTTACATATATCCCCATATCCCCTCCCTCTTGCGTCTCCCTCCCACGCTCCCTATCCCACCCCTCCAGGCGGTCACAAAGCACAGAGCTGATCTCCCTGTGCTATGCGGCTGGTTCCCCCTAGCTATCTATTTTACATTTGGTAGTGTATATATGTCAAAGCCACTCTCTCACTTCATCCCAGCTTACCCGTCCCCCTCCCCATGTCCTCAAGCCCATTCTCTACATCTGTGTCTTTATTCCTGTCCTACCCCTACATTTTCCAGAACCTTTTTTTTTAGATTCCATATGTATGTGTTAGCATACAGTATTTGTTTTTCTCTTTCTGACTTACTTCATTCTGTATGACAGACTCCAGGTCCATCCACCTCATTACAAATAACTCAATTTCATTCCTTTTTATGTCTGAGTAATATTCCATTGTATATATGTGCCACATCTTCCTTATCCATTCATCTGTCGGTGGACATTTGGGTTGCTTCCATGTCCTGGCTATTGTAAATAGTGCTGCAGTGAACATTGTGGTACATGACTCTTTCTGAATTATGGTTTTCCTGGGGTATATGCCTAGTAGTGGGATTGCTGGGTCATATGGTAGTTCTAGTTTTAGTTTCTTAAGGAACCTCCATACTGTTCTCCATAGTGGCTGTATCAATTTACATTCCCACCAACAGTGCAAGGGGGTTCCCTTTTCTCCACACCCTCTCCAGCATTTATTGTTTGTAGATTTTTTGATGATGGCCATTCTGACCAGTGTGAGGTGATACCTCATTGTAGTTTTGATTTGCATTTCTCTAATGATTAGTGATGTTGATCATCCTTTCATGTGTTTGTTAGCAATCTGTATATCTTCTTTGGAGAAATGTCTATTTAGGTCTTCTGCCCGTTTTTGGATTGGGTTGTTTGTTTTTTTGATATTGAGCTGCATGAGCTGCTTTGTAAATTTTAGAGATTAATCCTTTGACAGTTGCTTCATCTGCAAATATCTTCTCCCATTCTGAGGGTTGTCTTGTGTGTGGTTTCCTTTACTGTGCAAAAGCTTTTAAGTTTCATTAGGTCCCATTTGTTTATTTTTGTTTTTATTTCCATTTCTCTAGGAGATGGGTCCAAAAGGATCTTGCTGTGATTTATGTCATAGAGTGTTCTGCCTATGTTTTCCTCTAAGACTTTTAAAGTGTCTGGCCTTACATTTAGGTTTTTAATCTATTTTGAGTTTATTTTTGTGTATGGTGTTAGGAAGTGTTCTAATTTCATTCTTTTACATGTACCTGTCCAGTTTTCCCAGCACCAGTTATTGAAGAGGCTGTCTTTTCTCCATTTTATATTCTTGCCTCCTTTATCAAAGATAGGGTGACCATAGGTGCATGGGCTTGTCTCTGGGCTTTCTATCCTGTTCCATTGATCTATATTTCAACACAGTAATATTTTAGAAGTATTCACTTAAAGCTTCACTCATACAGTATGTCTGAGTGATAAATTAAAAGCAAGAATGTCGTCCACTTAACATGCTCTGTGTGCAATGGCAGAGCCAGATGGCATTACGTTTGTATTTTCCAGGATGCATACGGAGCATGACACTGCTCTACATTTTTTGATAAATAATTTAGGTTATCCTTATACAAATCACCATTTTACCCTATCAGTCGAGGACTGTGGATTGCTATTTTAACTAACCAGCCAATTAATTCATTAGAAAGAACACATTGTTTCACTGACTAATCTGACAATTCATCCATAATGGTTGGACTGCACATGTGGACACACCTAGAGAAAAGCACTGGGCTAAGCATCTGCTCCATCCCCCAGTCATGGGCACCTGATGTTCTGTATCCATCCAGTAAGCTGAGCTCTATGGAAGAAAGAAAGAAAGAGGGCCATGGAGAGCAAATCACTGGCCCTCCAAATTCCCAAGGGTCTCGAATTACAGTAAGAAAGAAAATCAACCAGGGTGTTTCTCTATTTTCTTGTTAGAAAGGGACCACACAGAGTGAACATCAGTAACAAAATACAACTGTGAAAACAAGATTTTGGCAGGAAAGAGAGATGTGAGGAGGAAGGTGAGAAGGGCATATTTGGAGGTATTCCACCTCATTTTCCCTGGGAATGGTTGGTGAGCCAACAACATAAATCAAAAAAATGCTTAAAAACATTCATTATCTTGGAAGATCATGTGTTACACATATATGAGGTCAAACCTGGTGTTCTATGAAAGAACAAGTGAATGTATTGTAAGTGTGCTTGAATTATCAAGAAATGAAAAATGTTTACTTTTTTCCCTAAAAAAGACTTTATGGAGTAATATATTTCAAAACCCATGTGAGTAAACAAAATTCCAGAAGTCATTTGTTTTTCCTTAAGTACTTGAAAACCAAGGACAGGAGAATATCATTTCTGAATATATTATTAAACTTTATTTGGAAAACAAATCTTGTTTTCTCAAAAAAAAAAAAAAAGCAGAAAAAAAAAATTCAACAGTGTAGAATTTTCCACATAGCTGTAAAAATGCAGGGTACTCTAAGTGCATGCTAAAGTAGTTTGAAAATAATTTGTTTCTTATCAGTATATTCCAGTGATTTGTTTCATAATCATATTTGATACAGAATTCAGTGAAAATAATGGTGGTGAATACCTGTGTAACATGGGAAAAATATTACTTCTAAAATGGTAAATGAAAACTTGTAAAATATCAGACTTCAGATGAAAGTTATGTCTATTAGAAAAGGTAAACATTAGCTTTGGAAGAACAAATGGAATGTTTCTTAACAGGTTTGGCAAGATGAGTGGAAAGTATTTCTCATATACATTTTTTTCTGAACAAGGGATAATTTGTGAAGGGATAAATTCATGTAGGAAAAACAAGTTGGGAATAGATTGTAAGCAACAGTTTAATGAGTAAACCCTCCACAGATTCCCAGAAACTGTTAGGCACTGAGAGAAATTGTCACTAAATATATGGTAGTGATTACCTTGAAAACCTCATCCAACTCAGAAACATACAGTTCATTATCCCTAATGTTATTTTTCTGAGTATTTTTGCATGTGTAAAAAATTTGCCCAGAGCCTGAAGACTGTAATTTTCCTTTCGTAAATACATGGATTATCTGTGTGTTTGGTTTTTACAAACACTAGTGAGCAGTCATAATTCAGACAGGCACATTTTTATGATAGATATTTCCAATTATTGAGCAGAATAATCGATAATATGAACTTTAATATTTATCATATGCTTGTCATTGGGCTAGAAGGAAATATTGAGAAATATGACATGACTGCTGTTTTTAAGAAGTTTATTCATTTCATTGAAGAATTAAAAATAACACACCTGAAATAAGTAATAAGTATGTGTCATTTATAAGTGCCATAAAAGTTCAAAGAAGGGAGAATAAAGATGACATTTAGGGAAGATTGAGATTATGCTGACATGCGAGGACTTAAATATGTTTGTGATTTTCAAAGGAGGGAGAATATCAGCTTCTTCGAAGTGGAGAGGAAGGGTGTTATATGAAAAAAAAAACCATCTTCGATATTACAACAATTTTATATTTAAGAAGAGATCAAAACCAGTGACTTTGGCTTTCATGATGCAAATCAAGGAAAGTAAAGCTTTAGAAATCCCTATCTAGTAGGATAAACAAAAACTATGATTCTTAATGGGGTGAGGGAAAGAGGGGCATATCAGAATCTCTCCAGGCAACAGAAATTTTGGTACCATGGTTGAGAAACACTGGAGGAGGGAGCAAAATAGATGGAGATGCACTCCTGGTGGAGATGAGGTGAGAGAGAGAGAAAGTGGAAAAGACCTTGAAATGTGTGGAATAAGGTGAAGATATGGGAGTGGAAATGTGTGCTGGTAGATAGAGAGACCATTGAAAAATAAAGTGCCAGGCTAACATGACTGTACTTGATTTGACTGACAACAAAGGGCCATATTTGATTCTTAAGCATAGGAGTGTTAAGATGGGTGGAGTTCGGGAAAGCTCGTCTACCTGACATAGATACATAGGGTGAAAATGAAAGACTGAGAGAGAAGAAAGTGGAAGAAGATAGATGAGTTAGAAACATCTGGGCTATTTAGCTATGATGAGCCAGGGTTGGGGATAAAGTGAGGTAGTAGACTTTCTTCTGTCCCCAAGAAGATATAAAGGTATGACTTCAAGTCTGGAAAACTAAAAGGACTTATTGATACTTACCTGATCATGAGGGTGATTTTCCCAGGGTGAGGTTTATGCATTACATTCCAGATACACCAAACCCTGCAATTTCTCCAAATGTGGGAAACTCTACTGCATAGTTTGTGGTGGTGGGTGATTGTGTTCTCACTTTCCCTTAAGGAAAATAAAAGATTTATTGTAACCATGCCCACACTCTTAACCTTACTTCCTCAGAGTGCATGCAAGCCTGTTCTTTTCATGCACTTAGAAGGGCAGTTCGTTGGAAAACATGGTCAATAGTTGAAGGTGCAACCCAATTTCAAGGGCTTAGTATATTTCATGCTGTGGTGTAATTTCTTCATCTGGGTTGGCATTCTCCTTGTTTTACTTTGGTAAAAATATTTAGTACTAAATTATAAAAATAAGATTCAATTTCTCCTTCCAGTTATGTCTATCATGGTCAGGTAAACTCAAGAATGGTTAAATAAAGTGTTTTTGCCCACATGTATATGGAATGCAAATAAGTAAAAGTCTTTTCATTTTTCATTTGTGTGCCTCTTCCAGCATGTGGCCTTCTCTGGCTGGTAGTTAAGTGAGAGTCATACTTCAGAATATCAAGACAAATGGTATTGAAGGGTCCCTTCCCACCTTGTGGGTTCCCACTTTGCCTCTGTAGCTCTGAAAGTTTTCCAGAAATCTGTGTTGGCTGGCATCTGGAGAAGTTACCAATTGTGGGTCCAAAGTTGTCTACTAAAAGAGGGCATAGAGAAACAAGAATTTTTCATGCCTGTCCAGCTCGTAAATTGAGTAGCTACACCCTATGTAGGTAGCCTGGGAGAATTAGGTGGAAGAATTTACAAATGTATAGTTTCAATCTCACTGTTTCCCACAGTATTCTTAATCAAAGTCAGATCTGTTGTCCCAAGTTATTTTTACCTTGGCATTTTGAGGTATGATTTTAAGTGCCAGTAATGTGATTGTTTCCACAGTACTGTGACTTTTATTTTCTTAAAAAAACCAAAACAAAACAAAACACTTGTGGGCCACCCCAAGGACTCTGTACTGTCAGTGTCATTTTTAGTGGTGTCAGAAAAGCCACTGCCAGTTTTGACAAAGAAGGCAAGTCTACAGATATAATCACCACTGCTGCCTAAGTCACCAGAGAACATGGTAGTGTTTGAAAGCGCTAGAAATAAATTATTTAGTACTTAGCGTGCCTTTGTATTCAACATGCCACCACCAGGATAAAGTGGTTGAACTCTACCAAAAGGAGCAATTAATCAGAAAATACACACACACAGAAACACAGTTTCCAGCTGCCAATGATTTCATTGGATTTGAATAGGGTTTCAGCTGGAATCTGATATTTTGAAGAAAGCAATGAAAAACAGGAGAAAACAGCAGATTAAGAAGAAGGAGGAGCAAAGAAGAGGATGGGAGGTGAGAGTGACAGTAACTGCTGATGTCTTTGACAATTCAGTTTCTACACCGCCCAAATTAAGACAAAACAGGAAGAGGAAAAGTCAACTCTGCAAGTACAATACTTTCTATGTAACAACCTCACAATAAATTGCTAGAGTTTACAACCTGTAACAACTAACAGCTTATATCTAAGTCATAGGATTGGGAGTAGAGTGGAGATTGCTTAAATAAAACATTTTTCCCAAAGAGTTGAGTAAAATAACATAAGGAATAAGGGTCAAGGCTCAGCAGCAGGCAAGGAAGATTGTGACCCTTTGGGCATAGAAGCCAATACCAGTATTTGGGAAGAGACCAGAGAAAAGGTAAATAAAGGCCAGTTCACATGGGCAGGAAATGACCCAACCTTTCTGCAGGTCAAGTCCTCATCAAGGTGCTAAGGGCAAACTCCTGAGGCTCTTCATTTCTGCACCTAGGCATCTTCTCTGAAACGTGACACAGTTGCTCCTTCTTCATTTCCTTCATCACCACCCCCAAAGACAGCCACAACTAAAATGTGGAGGGAAGAGGTAGGGGAGAAGTGAGGAGGGGTAGAAAACAGGTCAGAGGGGAAAAGGAAGAGAAAAATTCTGAGACAACAGCTTCTTCCTTCCCAGCTCCAGCCTGTTCTGGGGAGAAGGGAGGTGAATAGCTTGGCATTGGGTGTGAGATTTACATTTTAAACTTAAGTGGCTAATTCTTGGATGCCAGAAATAGACTGTTCTAATAGCCAAAAAATGCAGAAAAGTTATAGAATCTGGCTAAAACCCTGTTTAGGAAAGATAAGAGGGAGGAGATTCAATATAGAACAGTTGACATTTATTTTAAAAGATATAATTTTCATGTTTATTGAGACTACTCACTAAAGCAGTGCTATGGACTGAATGTTTGTGTCCCCCTAAAATGTATAAGTTGAAATCCTCATCCCCAAGGTGATGGTATTAGGAGATGGTGCCTTTGGGAAGTGATTAGGTCATGAGGATGGAGCCCTCATGAAAGGAATTAGTGCCTTTCTAAAAGAGATCCCAGAGAGTTCTCTTCCCCCTTCCGCCATGTGAGGACACAGGGAGAAGATAGTTGTCTGAGAACCAGGAAGTGGCCCTCACAAGACCCCAAATCTGCCCATAAATTCCTGTTGTTTATTAGTTACCCAGTCTATGGTATTTTTGTAATAGCAGCTTGAATGGACTAAAACAAGCAGTGTATCTTTGCTAGTGAAGAGATACTTTCTTACACATTCCTTGTCAATTAGCAGCATAATACTATGTCTTTGGTGTCTATCTGATCCTGTTGTTTCACAGACCCCCTTACTGAAACCTGCTCTCTGTGTCTACATTCACTATAACTCCATTCTTGACTAGAATTTTAAAAACATTTTTATTGAGATATAATTCACATACCATACAATTCACCCAAAATATATTATTCAATGGTTCTTAGTATAACACAGAGTTGTGTACAATTTTATATTAGCACAAGCAATTTTATAACATTTTCATCACCCCCAAAAGAAATATCACACTCCTTACTCATAATTTCCCATCCCCATTGCCCCCCGCAGGCAACCAACCCTAAGCAATCTACTTTCTGTCTCCATATATCTTCCTATTTTGGACATTTTATATAAATGGAATATGTGGTCCTTTCTGAATGACTTTTTCACTTACCATAATGTTTAAAGGTCCATCAAAGTTGTAGCAAGAATTAGTATTTGATTTCTTTTTATTGTCAAATGCATTGATTATAAGGGTATACCACATTTTGTTTATCCATTCATCAGTTAGTGGACATTTGGGATGTTTCCACTTTTGGTTTTTATGAATAATGGTACTATTAATATTTGTGTAAGTTTTTATGTTAACTATGTTTTTGTTTCTCTCAGTTATATGCCTAGTAGTAGAATTGTTGAGTCATATGGTAACTCTATGTTTAACCCTTAGACATAATACCAGACTGTTTTCCAATGTGACTGTACCAGCTTACTTTTTTTTCTATCAGTGTGTAGGAGTTCTAATATCTCCAATTCTTAACAACACTTACTATCACTTTTCTGTTTCATTATATTCATTCTAATTTATGCAAAAGTATCTTCTGATTTTGATTTCCATTTCACTGATGGAAATTATGTAGGCTAATTATGTGAGCATAATTATATGAGCAATTATGTGCCTATTAGCCATTTGTATCTCTTGGCTGTAGAAATGTCTATTCAGATCTTTTGCCCATATCTTAATCATGTCTTTTTATTACTCAGTTGTAATAGCTCCCTATATATTCTAGATACAAGTTCCTTATGAGATATATGATTTGCAAAGTTTTTTTTCCCATTCTGTAGGTTGTCATTTCACTTTTTTGATGGTATCCTTTAAACTACAAAAGGTTTTAAATTTTTGTCTATTTATCTATTTTTGTTGTTGTTGCTTATCCTTTTACTATCATATTTAAGAGACAATTGCTTAATCCAAGGTCATAAAAATTTATGCCTATATTTTCTTCTAAGAGTTTAATAGTTTTAGCTTTTATATTTAAGTCTTTGATCATTTTGAGTTAACACTTACATATGGTGTAATATATGGGCCCAACTTTATTCTTTTGCATATAGATATCCAGTTGTTCTAGCACCACTTGTTGAAAAGATTATTCTTTCCTCCAGTGAACTGTCTTGGCACCAACTAATTTTAACCTGAGTCTTCTATTTAACTTTTCATACTATGCTTTTGGCCTTAGCTCCAAGTTCTTAGAACCTGCATTATTTCTCACTATGAAATTTGGTTCTTGAACATTTTTGGGTAAATCACTCTCTTCCTTAATGGCTGGAAAATTATAGCTGCTGACTGGCAGTGGTTGCATCTCCCCAACTCCTCTAGCACTACCCACAGAAACCATTACAACCTGCTACAATACTACCTCTAAATTATAGTTGGGCTCACTCCTGGTCCAGCCCACCGTTAATGATTAGCAATCCAATTTCTTCAAAAGTTGCCTCTATAAAAATTATTCTCATATGTACCTCTCTAAGTTCAGCTCTTCTCTAAACCTAAATTGCGAATCCTCTGAATGGCATCCCATCACTACCTCAAACTCAAATATATAAAACTTTGTGTTATCTATAAAACTTGTTTCAATTCCAGTGTTCCAAAGTCATTTCTGACACTTTGCTACCTTGGCTTCTGGTATAGCTACTTTTTTGTTTGTGTGACCAGTAAACAAATCAGAATTACCTTACTGTGAATTCAAATCTTCAGCAAAGACTGCGTTAGTTTGCTAGGGCTGTTGTAACAAAGTACCATGGACTGAGTGGCTTAAACAGAAGAAATTTATTGTCTCAGAGTTCTAAAGGCTAGATGTCCAAGATCAGTGTCATGCAGGGTTAGCTCCTTCTGAGGGCTGTGAGGGAGAAATCTGTTTCATGCCTCTCTGTTAGCTTCTGGTGGTTTACTGTCAATCTTTGATATTCCTTGTCTTCTGCTGCATCACCATGATATCTACTTTTATCTTCACATAGCATTCTGTGTGTAGGTATTTATGTGTGTTTTTGTGTGTGTGATTGCATGTGCATGTGCCCATATTTTCCATTTATATAAGAACACCAGTCATGTCCCATATTTTCCATTTATATAAGAACACCAGTCATGTTGGATTAGGGGTCCACTCTACTCCTGTATGACCTCATCTTAACTTATAACTGCAATGGCCCTGTTTCCAAATACAGTTCCATTTTGAGGTTCTGGGGGTTAGAACTTCAATGTATGATTGGGGGGAGATACACAGTTCAACCGATAACAAAGATGAAGAAGATGAAAAAAGATTAGAGAACCCTAGATAAACAATCTCCACTTCCCTGCAGTCAAAAACTTCAGAGCTGATCTGATTACTATACTTTCCAAACTTTGTTACATTCATAGGTCAGGGTTTCCTGTGAAACAGACTCTGAGACTAAGATCTGCATATGGGAAGTTTTCTTAAGGATTAAAGATGTAAAGATTTTCCATCTATAGGTTTTTAAGTAACTTGCAGACTCTGCAGAGCATACTCATGTAAGGCCTTAATATAAATGCAAAAGATAAAGTGCTGTAAGAGAAAGTACAAGCAAGCATTGGGGTAAGAAAGACATCCAGACACTAGCTGCCAAGTGTCCTTCTACACACAAGCACTGTACTTTGGATCTAAATTGAAAAAGGTCTGTGGGAGAAATCTTGTCTTTAGGAAAACTCAAAGCAGAAGTTTCCAATAAGGATTTTATGCCCTTCTGCTCGTGCAGTTAAACGACGCTGTTTAACCAGTTAAAACATTTAGAAACCATCAACAAACAAAAAACCTGACACTGGGTGTTGTCAGGGAAGTTTCATCCTGCCAGGAGTGAATCTATATTTATCTCTATATTCCCAACTATGCCTACCATAATCTTAGAAAGTTGTTAGTAAAAGTTGTCACTCTGTGAGTCGAATGATGGCCCCCTCAAGGATACCTATGCCGTGGATGAAGTGTGTGTGTGTGTGTGTGTGTGTCTGTGTGTGTGTGTGTGAGAGAGAGAGAGAAATATTTGATAGAAACTTACTAAAAAAATGATGGGTAAGAATTAGAGTAGGGGGCTTCCCTGGTGGCGCAGTTGTTGAGAGTCTGCCTGTGGATGCAGGGGACACGGGTTCGTGCCCCGGTCCGGGAAGATCCCACATGCCGCGGAGCAGCTGGGCCCGTGAGCCATGGCTGCTGAGCCTGCGCGTCCGGAGCCTGTGCTCCGCAACGGGAGAGACCACAACAGTGAGAGGCCCGCGTACCACACACGCACAAAAAAATGTCATGTACCACCACATTCATTGCAGCTCTATTTACAATAGCCAGGACATAGAAGCAACCTAAATGTCCATCGACAGATGAATGGATAAAGAAGATGTGGCACATATATACAATGGAGTATTACTCAGCCATAAAAAGAAACGAAATTGAATTATTTGTAGTGAGGTGGATGGACCTAGAGTCTGTCATACAGAGTGAAGTAAATCAGAAAGAAAATAAAGGTTCTGAAGAACCTAGGGGCAGGAAAGGAATAAAAATGCAGACATAGAGAATGGACTTGAGGACATGGGAAGGGAGAAGAGTAAGCTGGGACGAAGTGAGAGAGTGTCATGGAGTTACATACACTACCAAATGTAAAAGAGATAGCTAGTGGGAAGCAGCCACATAGCACAGGGAGATCAGCTCGGTGCTTTGTGACCACCTAGATGGGTGGGATGGGGAGAGTGGGAGGGAGACGCAAGAGGGAGGAGATTGGGGATATATGTATATGTATAGCTAATTCACTTTGTTATAAAGCAGAAAGTAACACACTATTGTAAAGCAATTACACTCCAATAAAGATGTTAAAAAAAAAAAGTACAATAACAACAGAAACCAGGATACACAGTGCTTCAAGTCTCAGGCAAGGGACTAGTCAGAGGGGACAGGTCTCAGCCTCTGGGTTCGTACTTATGTATAAAGTTCTAGTGCAAAAGCAGATTATTGAGTTTAAGGCAAGATGGCAAGTTCTTAGGCTGAGGTTCCCAGCAAGATGTTGGCACTGAACATAAAGTGCCTGGACCAAATCTGAGGGTAAAGGTCAAGGCAAAAACTCAGTATTAATGGCTTAAGCTGACAAAATGGAGATGAAAAGAACTGAGACTTGGAAGCAACATAAATATCTAGTCACTGAGACTAAAGGAACCAAATTCCCAGAGGGATCAGTGAGGGACTTTTAACAGCACATGGTAGGTCCCAGGCAATGCAAAATTGTATAATACAAAATTGCAGCTAAAATTCTCTCCAGGGTTTGCCTGGGACAGTCCGGGTTTGTCCTCGTTTTGCCTATTATCTCAGAGTCCCATTCCATTTAGAATTGTCCTAGACAAAACATCAAAGTTTGAATGACGTATTATGTGGTCACATGACTTGGGGAATGGGAAAGCTGATTACTAAGGAGCCTTCATTTTTACCCGCCTCTGCCAGAATTGGCTTGGGAACACCAGGTGAGACATGAGAAGCCGAGAGAAGGTGCATGGGTTATGGCCGAATGAGGGAAAAAAGTGATCAAAGACCACCTACCTAGGCAAAGGAACACGTATTCTGATGTCCCAGTATAGTTCTCTTTTGTTGTTTTTCTTTTAACATAATGCCCTAGTTAATTATATAATGCTTCCCCCACATTTTTGTTTTCAGTTTGGCAAGTGACTCTACTGTTTCCCAAATGAAACAGTGATTGGGATTGGATTAATTTAATTGAAATAACTGTTACCATGATGCAAAAAAAAAAAAATTGTTGACTATCCAGTTACTTTAATGAGAAATGATTGTGTGACTGTGGTGCGAAGAAAGCGTGAAGTTGCATATAACTAAATTTCTGTCAAAACAAAATGACATAAATCCAGTGAAATTATGCATTTTCTAATTTGCTTTAATTCAAGTGAATTCTATAACCTAAATTTGACATTCCCACTCTTGGGAAGCTGAATTCTTCAGAGATTGAACGTCTCAACTCCTTAGGCCAAGATAGAGCCTTTAATTGAAAAATAATTTTATTCTTTCTTTCTTGTTTTAAGAGGCAAAAAATTTAAAATCACTGTATTTTTTCTCTTCTAGTCCTAAGAGAGGTTTGCCCATTCATGACATAATTGAAAGGTTTCAAACCTAAAACACCTTTAAAACAGGAATGAATCAAGACTAAGTAGCGTTCCTCTCTATGCTTTTTGGAGAATAGGTTCCAGGAAGCTCTCAGACGGCTCAAAGTAGGACAGTGTAGTAAGAAATGAGGCTAGAAATAAGGGCAGGGTACCATTGGGGAAGAAAGGATTAGCAAATAATTGCCTAAGAAAACATTTACCGAGAGTTGAAAGCTTATCATGAGAGTGGCTACCCAACATTGTTAGAATTTATCTCAGTTGATAACATAAACAACGAAAAAGATATAAAATTTTTTATCTATCAATTCCTGTATTTAATGAGTTTCAGGGCCGTACAGTGTAGTGGTTAAGAGTACTACATGCTACCTGGACCCAGCTTTTAGCTTCATCTCCTACAAGGTGTATAACCCTGGATACATCATATGCCATTTAATTCTCATTTTTTCCAGCAGTAAAATGCGGCTGACCATAATAGTATGTCACAGAGTTATGAGAATTGTCCAATTAATGTAGGCTCTAAAAGTACCTACAATTATTTTCTCTAATCTGTTTTTCATTCTATCAGCCAAAGTCAGAAAAAATTTTAATAAAACTTCATCTGGGAACTGGATATTTAAGGTTTCCCACTGACTACGATGGTTTTATTCACTCAAGTTTCTCTACAATCATCTCTCTCTCTTTTATTTTTTTTCTCTACAATCATCTCTGAAACTCCTTTTCAGCTTGTCCTGGTCCAAATAATTGTTGACTTTTGCACATGTGGAGATATTTATCCATATAGTCTGGACAATAAATTTAACACCAGAAGACTGGTGCTTCTGTTCTGTTTCTAATGTGGTTGTAGAATCCAAAGCATGTTCTTCATCCTGAGGCAGAGTCACATACTGTGTAGCTTGTAACAGATAAAATAATCAAGGCCACCTGTAAAGTATATTGAGAATAACGTAATAAGAGAATGGATGTAGTCACTGCTTTAATGCCTAAGTCTTAGAATCACTTTGAACCCTTTTGTACTTTTGCTAAGTATAAATATAAGGAAGCTTCCATTAGTATTATTTGGAATATTGAAATCCATTGAATAACAGGACCATCTGGAGAGGGAGTTAGAGGTCTTGTAAGTTACCTTCCCACTAGCCTCCTCAGGTGCATGTGCACATAAAGATATTAATTCTAATATATCTCCAGAAGGACATAATTACTTTACCAAAGGAAATGACTTTTAGTAACTTCCTTAACTGTGTTATGCTTGTTTCCTCATGGGATTAAAATGGGTATAATTTTGCCTACATTTTGTAGTTGTGATGAGGATTAATAACATGATGCACCTATAGTATATACAGCACAGTGCCTGACATATGGCGAGTGCTAAGTGAATGATGTATATCCAAACAGAAATCATTATGCCTATTAGTATTTCAGATTATATTTAACATTATGTACAAATTCTTAAAATCTGTAGTCCTCAATTCAAAGAGTTAAAAAAATAAGTTTTATAGATTAGCTACTGGTTAAACATTAGTATATTTTATTCTGGGGATTTGAAATATTCCTTATTCCTTTCCAAGTTTTTTTAATTTCTTTTTAATCACCTTTCTAGTTCTTTTCTTGTTCAGCAAAATTCAAAGCTGAGAAATAAAAACATATCCTAATGAAGTACAATATTATCTCAGAAAATGTGTTTTTTAATTTCTGTGAAATTTAGTAGGATGTTGTTTCCTTCTTCTGATTTGCATCACATTTTTGAGGTAATTTAAAACATATAATTACAAATATATATATATTCAGTAAGAAAATATCAATAAGAAAGAAAAGGAAGAAAATAAAAATCACTTGTGGTAATTATCTGCTTTAGCTAGAACAGAGGAACTGGTACTGAACTTGTTCACCAAAAGAACAACAACTATGAAACTAGACAAAACACACAAACCAACTCCTTTAAGCTCTGGACAGTAGGCAGCACAAGAGCACAATCTCTGAAGCAGAGAAATTCACAAGGTGAACACATGCTTGTTCCAGTTCTCTGTCTAAGGCAGGTGTCCCCAACCCCCAGGCCACAGACCAGTACCAGTCCATGGCCTGTTAGGAACCGGGCTGCACAGCAGGAGGTGAGCGGTGGGCAAGCGAGTGAAGCTTCATCTGCATTTACCGCTGCTCCCCATGGCTCACATTACTGCCTGAGCTCCACCTCTTGTCAGATCAGTGGTGGTATTAGATTCTCATAGGAGCTCAAACCCTACCGTGAACTGCGCATGCGACGGATCTAGGTTGCGCACTCCTTATGAGAATCTAATGCCTGATGATCTGAACTGGAGCTGAGGTGGTGATGCTAGCACTGGGGAGTGGCTGCAAATACAGATTATCATTAGCAGAGAGGTTTGACTGCACAGAGACCATAATAAATCAATGGCTTACAGACTCATATCAAAACCCTATCAGAGAGTGGCAAGTGAAAACAAGCTCAGGGCTGCCACTGATTCTGCTTACGGCTTTGTATAATTATTTCATTACATATTACAATGTAATAATAAGAGAAATGAAGTACACAATAAATGTAATGTACTTGAACTATCCCGAAAGCATCCATCCACCCCGGTCCATGGAAAAATTGTCTTCCACGAAACCAGTCCCTGGTACCCAAAATGTTGGGGACCGCTGGTCTAAGGGATAATTTCCTAATTTCCCAGCATAGGGAACTTGAGTTCAAGGAGAGCCTCGTGGTCCTCTATGAGATGAGGAGGAAAAGATAGGAGTTTGAAGCAGCTAAAGTGGCTGGAATAAATATGGTATAACATACTATATTATGTTAATATTGTTATAATGTTCATATTATATAAATGGATATATGATATATATCATTACAAGAATGTATATTGATAGTATGTATATGTTAATTTTCTTTCACATGCAGTGGTCCATGATAGTCATATCATAATTTTGAATTATACTCCTTATAAGATAAAGTGACTTTTTCTCATTTTACATATTATACATTCAATGTAATATGAATACATGTTATGTGTTTGATTACACTTGCCTGACATAATTTGACTGTTGTGTTACTTTGAATTTTTGTGTGTCTTGGAATGTCTCAAGAACAACATGTAGTTGAATTTAATTTTTAAAATCAAATCTTAGAACCAATTTGATGGGTCAAGTCCAATTTCATCTGTAATTTAAAGGGATATACATTTACTAGGTTAATCATTTATATTCTTAATTTGTAAATATATTTATTTCCTATTATTTCTCTCATTTTATGTGAAGAAAATATATATATATGAGTATATATTATATACATCTTTTATATTCATTTTTAAAATTTTTCTCCAATGCTTTAGAAAATGTGTACAGTTTATAATCCGTATAAAAGATATCAAAGTTCTCAAGAGCATTTTAAGGTTTATTTAATTGTTTGAGTCTTCTTTTTTTTTTTAATAGATTTATTTATTTTATTTCTGGCTGCGTTGGGTCTTCGTTGCTGCACACGGGCTTTCTCTAGTTGCCACGAGCAGAGGCTCTTCTTCGTTGCGGTGCGTGGGCTTCTCATTGCGGTGGCTTCTCTTGTTGTGGAGCACAGGCTTTAGGCACGCAGGCTTCAGTAGTTGCGGCATACGGGCTCAGTAGATGTGGCTCGCGAGCTCTAGAGTGCAGGCTCAGTAGTTGTGGCACACGGGCTTAATTGCTCTGCAGCATGTGGGATCTTCCCGGACCAGGGCTCGAACCCATGTCCCCTGCATTGGCAGGTGGATTCTTAACCACTGCGCCACCAGGGAAGCCCCTGTTTGAGTCTTCTTTAATCAGGAAAATTTTATTCCCTTCCCGATAATTCCCCACACATACACACTACTCAAGCTTTGACAATATTACTGGTATTTCTGATACTGATTATAGGTATTACATATTTTTAATAATAAAGATTTTCATTGAAGAGTAATTCCTGCATTACATTTAGTTTTAAACCCAGATTTATATATAATCTAATCATTTCAACCCTTTAATTGCTACTAATACTCATTACTATTTCCAACCTCCAGTCAATGACGTTGATGTGTCCTTTGGTGAAAAACATTTCTCCATTTGAAGCTAAGATCTCTAAGCAGCAGAGATCAAAATTGGAGAAGAGGAAGCAAAAATTCTGCAAGTGTGTTGTTAGTTTTAATAATGAGAGGCCCCACTTCCACTTCTATCCCTAAATCCCTAGATTCACATATTATGGCTTTGAGAGAAACAATGCTATTGGTCTTTGTTTCTGAGTATATACTACGTCGTGTAAGATTAATCTTCAAAAACGTCAGGTTACTATCACCCCTTTAGTGCCATGACTTGATCATTGGGTGACTATCTAACCAGATGCTTTTGGATTACAGGGCTTATGATAATGCTGGTGAATTCCATATACATGAGTCATTGCCACATTTATTTTGCTACAAAATGAGTTCCTTGGCCAGGAACAGTGTTGCTTATGCCACGGCAATGAATAAGGCATTTATAAGCTCATGAATAATGGGGCTTGTAGAAGGCTTGTGAACAAGGAAAAAAATCCATATCCAAAATAAGGGTGTATTCTAATGAGGGCAGCTCTCTGCCCCAGCCAAGACAGAAGGCGTACAATAAACCTACAGCCAGGTGTCTGGCTCATCTCTATTGGGAGGATCAACACTGTTCTCTGAGAAGCTCAGTTCCAGGTCAAAATCTTATATGTGATCTTTTAGACCCAACCATAGGCAATTACAAAGGCTCTGTCTGACCACATTGGGGAAATGTTCCTTCCCCACACCAGGCTTGGTGCACTGTCAGTGCATTACAGTTTTCTGGAGGGAGTTGCTGGCCCCCAGACCCCTCAAGACCAGAACATGCTCGTGTGTATATCTGTATTCCTAGCACAGGGGCCACAGTTAGGAGGCCTCCTTGTGGGGGAGGGGTATCTTGGTTGAGCCATTTTTTTCACCCTTACTCAATACTTTACCACTCCTAGCCATCCCCCTCTCCTCCTTCCCATGATGAATTTATTCTAATATTCCTATAACCCTAAAGATTTGTGTTTTCTTAAATTTTATCAGAGTATAGTTGATTTACAGTGTTGTGTTAGTTTCAGTTGTACAGCAAAGTGATTCAGTTTTACATATACATATATTCATTATTTTTCAGATTCTTTTTTTATATAGGTTATCACAAGAGTATTGAGTGGAGTTCCCTGTGCTATACAGTAGGTCCTTGTTGGTTATCAATCTTATATATAGTAGTGTGTGTATGTTAATCCCAAGCCACTGATTTATCCTTTCCCCCATGTTTCACCTTTGGTAACCATAAATTTGTTTTCAATATTTGTAAGTCTATTTCTGTTTTGTAAATAAGTTCATTTGTATCATTTTTAAATTAGATTTCACATACGAGTGATATCATATGATATTTCTCTTTCTCTATCTGACTTCACTTAGTATGATAATCTCTAGGTCCATCCATGTTGCTGTAAATGGCATTATTTTGTTCTTTTTTACAGCTGAGTAACATTCCATTGTATATATGTACCACATCTTCTTTATCCATTCATCTGTTGATAGACATTTAGGTTGCTTCCATGTCTTGGCTATTGTAAATAGTACTGCAATGAACATTGGGGTGCATGTATCTTTTCTAATTATGGCTTTCTCTGGATATATGCCCAGGAGTGTGACTGCTGGATCATATGGTAGTTCTATTTTTAGTTTTTTAAGGAACCTCTATACTGTTCTCCATAGTGGTTGTTCCAATTTACATTCCCACTAAAAGTGTAGGAAGGTTCCCTTTCTCCACACTCTCTCCAGCATTTACTGTTTGTAGACTATTTGATGATGGCCATTCTGACTGGTGTGAGGTGATACCTCATTGTAGTTTTGATTTGCATTTCTCTGATAATTAGTGATATTGAGCATCTTTTCATGTGCTTTTTGGCCATCTGTATGGGTTCTTTGGAGAAATGTCTATTTAGATCTTCTGCCCATTTTTTGTTTGTTTTTTTGACATAGAGCTGCACAAGCTGTTTGTATATCTTGGAGATTAATCCCTTGTCTGTCGCTTCATTTGCAAATGTTTTCTCCCACTCCATAGGTTGTCTTTTCGTTTTATTTATGGTTTCTTTCCCGTGCAGAAGCTTTTAAGTTTAATTAGGTCCCATTTGTTTATTTTTGTTTTTATTTTCATTACTCTAGGAGGCAGATCAAAAAAGATATTGCTGTGATCTATGTCAAAGAGTGTTCTGTGTATGTTTTCCTCTAAGAGTTTTTTAGTGCCCAGCCTTACATTTAGGTCTTTGGTCAGTATTGAATCCAAGTCTTGGTTATCTAAACAAGTAAACTGTTGAAGCCATTTTCAGCTGCATAAGCTACTCCATTAAATTCAAAATGTCAGTAAATGCACCCATATCAAGAAATTTGGTCCAATCCAGCATTATATTCCTTCCTCCATTTGGTCTAAGACCCTTAGAATCCATCCCCATACATATTCCCCCCAGGTTAACCTTTGCATTTTTCCCCCTGGAATAACCAACATGGGACTCTAGTTTTATATCTAGAAACAACAAAGAGGGTTGGAATGGATCTTGAGAAAATCATGATTCCCCTTGCAGAGCAACTTCCCCAAAGGAACTTATTACTGGGTCTTCAAGCAACGAAAGCTAGTATCCTCAGATAAGATACAGGAGGACAGATAGCTTCTACTGTTAAGGGAAACCGAGAGAGCCTTGGGATGTTCAAGAGTCTCATCTTCCTCTGAGTCCCCCAATGTGTCCTCAACTTTGATATTCCAAATATAATTGCCAAAACTTTTGCATGAAAATCTTAGCAAGTTTGAATTCATTCTATGTTGTAATTATGCAACATATCCAATTAAATCTTGAGTCTAATTTTCAATGAGGATGGACTTATAGCTATAAGAAATAAAGCTTCTTTTAGGGTCATCACAGAATCTCCTTGGTTCTCTGACGTTGGCTTGAACTGGGAACTTAAAGTTCTGATAGACATTTTCTTTCTGTAGGTTCTCTAATATAGCCAAAAGGAACTCTCCAACTCCTTCGTCCTATAGCCATACTATTTCTGTAACAGTCAAGTTCAGCAGCTATTTGATTCCCCAAAATACTTTGTCAGCAAGCATTCCATTACCACCAGTGATAGGTGATAATTTGTTTAGTCCTGGTGCCATGGTGTACCCATGTCCAGTTGGCAGGAGCTCAGCGCTGAATTCAAGATCAAGGATACAACAAACCAATCCCATTCTGATGTGATAGCAAGTACTATATTAGAGTCAAGTCAGGAACATAGAAATCACACTAGCTATTTTAAGTGAAAGAATGTAATATAGGAAAAGTTGTTACACAGGCACTGGAGGACTAAAAAGGCAAACAAGAACACTGAGGCAATGTGAATTAGTAATGGCAGGAAGCAGCAACCAACTCTAAGCCAGAAGAACAAAAGAGAGATGTTGGAAACATCTGAACCTGCAGAGCTAGGACCCTGACCTCTGAAGAGATGGCACTCTTGACTACTGCCAACACTCCATTTTCTCAGAGAAGGGATCCCACCAAAAATGGGATTCAGACCTCTGAGGAGGGTCCCTCTGTGGCAAAATGAGGCTGGTCTGGGAATGTGGAATGAAGCAGCCTACTAGAACCAACTGCCCTTTCTGAGGTGAAGGGATGTTTCTGAGAGGTGCTGACAGGAACAATAAGCAAACAGGAAGAAACAAGTCCTTCCTCTTTGCTCCAGCTTCCTAATCTCCCTCAAGTGCCCCCTATTGGCATTGCCACGCGGTAAAGGAGAAATACAGTCTGCAGAGTCTGAGCTTCAGAATTATAAATCTGGTTATAGAAAGCTGGGTTTAGAGCTGAGAGACAAGGTTAATATTTAGCACACAGTGTCCTCACAATTCTTAAGCTCTTAATTTTGATTCATCTCCTGGTAGGTTGGAATTAATCTTCACATAATTTCAACATCATATTTCTGCATATTTTTTTGTACATTTGAATTCCAAGAATATTATTCTCTTGCCTTTGCTAACAAATTACAACTTTAGTATTTATAAAATTCTTGGATTATATAGTTTTTCTATTAAAAATTCCTTAGCTGTTATTCTACAATATTCAGGAATTTAGTGTTGTAGGGGAGAGTTTGAAGGCTAAAATTTTTTGTTTCTTTGTAGGTAGTCCATTTTCCTCTTGAATGGTGATTGAATTGGTTTTATTCTTAATGATCAAAACATTAACTATGATATGCCTGGGGGTCTCTGCATTCATTTGGTTTGGAATGAAATGACCCTCTTTCAATCTGTTCCACAGTTTCTCTTTGGCTTGGAGATTTATTCTCATATTTTGTCATCAATTACTGCATCATTTTTGTTTGGTCTAGTTTCTTCTTCAAACACAGCAATTATCTATATGCTGGCTTTCCAGTCTTTCTCTTAGATATCTATCATTTTATTTCTTATTGTTTTGTGTATTTTTTTCCTTTTCCTTTGATGTCTGGGAGAGCTGTTAAAATATATCCTTTAGGGCTTCCCTGGTGGCGCAGTGGTTGAGAGTCCACCTGCCGATGCAGGGGACACGGGTTCGTGCCCCGGTCCGGGAAGATCCCACTATGCCGCGGAGCGGCTGGGCCCGTGAGCCATGGCTGCTGAGCCTGCGCTCCGCAACAGGAGAGGCAACAACAGTGAGAGGCCCGCGTACCGCAAAAAATATATATATATTCTTTATATCACTGATTCTATTTTCTGCAATATCACTTCTGCTCAGGGCTGCTATTCCATTTTTATATCCTTGCAGTCCTTCCTGATCACAATTTGTCTTTCCCTCTTATCTTGTTGCCTTTTAATATTATTCGGTTTTCTTTTTATGAATCCCAACTCCTGTTTCATAAACGCCATGCCTCCTGGCAATCTGTTGCAGATGCCACGCTTTTTTCCTGAAATTTTCTTCTGGCCATTTATTGGATAATTTTCAAAGATATTTTCTGCTTTTAAGTCTTATGAGTATCATTTTCATTACCTTATTCCTCAGTTCAATAGTGAGGTTTCATTTTCTTTTAAGACATCTCCCAAAATAGTATACTATATTCAAATTCCATATCTCCCATTAGATATAGTGTATGGGTTGTTTTGAATATTCTTGTTTTCTTCTTCTGTGACAAATATTCTTCTCTCTGCTACATCTCAAGGGTAAATTTATTTTCTCAGCTCCCAGTCTATTTCTCAGTTTCCAAAAAGATTTCTACTAGTTGTCTTCTATGATGAAATATTTCAGTATTCCTACTTCCTGGTATCTGTCCTTGTGAACATAAAGTGTACATGAAAACTTAGAATTTCCTGCCAGCATGTTCTTCTATCAAAGTTATTCCTGTTTCCTCTTCTGTCTTTCCAGTTTTACTTGTGATTATTCCACAGTACTGCTACTGTCAGTACTTCTCACCCTCCTACCTCCTTCCACACCAGTCCAGGTGTATTCATGGATTTGCTCTCTCTTTTTCTCTTCTTCAATAGAATGTATAGTCAGAGTAGATACTATGTCTGATTGACCCACATTAAGCAGAACACTTCCCCAACTACCCAGTTAATACATTTTCTGAATATTTGAATCTGGATGTAGACATACCTTTTCTACAAGAAAAAAAAAATTGCTACATAATATGAAACCAGGAGTATCCAATTAGAAATGTCTAATTGTGTCTTTCTCAATCCAGCCACATGTGTGGTTCATCCCAGATTCCCTGTAAATCAGAGCCCAAGGCAAGGATTATTTGGGTTGCATGAACCCAGGACAGCAAGAGTGAGGTATAAGGAAAGTGAGGTAATGAAGGAGGCCAAGTAGTGCAAAGTCATACATTCTCACACTGACAACTGCTTCACAACAGCCCCTCAACAGGTGCCTCTGCTGGGCACGTTCAGGGTCTCAGGAGAGCTTTATGGACAAACATACTCAGAGCAGTTCATGAAATGGAAGGAGAAGTTGGGGTTTATTTACATACTCTTCCTTGTATTTCACTTTCCATTGAACAAAGTTTACTCATGGGAGAATTAACTGTCCCACACTTCCAGGTTGCATCATCTGGATCCTTTAGCAGCTTCTTAGAATGCCTGGAGTGTGTATTTTATTCAGATTCAGGAATTGCAGGCGAAACCAAAAGTCTGGCATGTAAGACTGGTCTACCGGGTTGCACAGAAGTGGCCAGTGACTTGTTGGCTGCCTCAGGTGGAGATGATGTGGTCCACGAAGACGGAGGGTGAAGGCAATCTGGGGTGATGAATATGATTTATATGATACTTTGTTTATAATTAATAATAAACTCTTATAGAATCTGGTTTTAGGGCACCCATCAGACTTTATTTTCAATGTTGTTATTGCTTTTTAGCAACCAAGCTCAGGCTTTTTAAGTGAGAGATTTTAGTGGGAGTCTAGTAGAAAATTGATATCAATAGCTGATGGCTAGGTGTGAGAGTAACTTTTGAGATATGCATGAATATTTCAAGGAAAAGTAAGCTTCATCTCTCTATATGTACCTTATAATTATCAGTATGTCAATTTGTAAAATTACTCTAGCTGATTTATTTTTAATAAAAGGTGAACTCTAATTTATTAGTTGACATTGTTTAATTCCTTTTTCAAAGTTATAAAGGATTTATTCTCTGCTTGAACATCTAGTATTTGACATGTCACATTTTCTGCTTATATTTTCTTTTGAGAAAGTTGGCAGATTTTGATAAAATACAGAAAGCTAATAAGCGGTAGCAAGATAGACTATAAAATTACTTTGTGGTTCTGGCTGTTTTCTTAAAAAAAATGAATGAGAAATTTTCATGTTAACATGTCACCTGTGAGTGTACAAATCATGATTTAGCATTCAGAGAACTAGATAAACTAAAATGTGTCCTGTGTTAAAAGTGTTTAAAATATAATGGTATTAAGTTACTACCATTTGGAAGACTATCAGTCAAGAAAAATAATTACGAAATTTTCTCTCTTTAATGATTATATATCATCTTGTACAAGAAAAGGCAGTGATACTGATCCACAAGGATAGGACAGTGGTTCTGAGTTATTTCTCAAGTTCTGGTAGAAAGCAAATTGTGCAAATTAAGTTTTTCCCTATGATTACATTGGCAATCATTTGAAATATGTATTTATAGTCTAAGAAAATTCATAGGTTTCTTTGTTCAGTATTCCAGTGTAGCAAAATAAACCTAGGTACATACACGCTGCTTTAAAATACATAAATGGACCCAGTATTTCTCTGGATTTAAGACAGAAGAGGCTCTTTAACTGCTTAGAAATGTTTATGTCTTGTGTAGGAAAATATGAAGTAAAAGTAAAGTTTTCCCTAAACAATTTTAACCTTGCTTTTGTTTATGTAGTTAGAGGGAAAAGAGGAAAGACTATATACGATGGAAGAAGAGTAGAAATAAATCATGGCCAAGGGGAAGAGGAAAATGAACAGTGAAAGGAAAGATAATAAGAAAGGAACACTAAATATAGTTGTCAGGTGTTGGAAATCAGTATTAAAAATTTAAAGCACCAGAACCAGGGCATGATTACCTACCTCCAACATGGAGAAGCCCTTTATTGCATTGTTTTTAATTTAAAAAGTTCAGAATATTCAAAATACATTTCCCCCAATAGCCAGTAATTCATATTTTAATGCTCATCCAGTTAAGAAACATATACATCCCAAGTTCCTGGACTATTGCATTTTTCATCAACAAAAGCAATTTTTACCAAAGATGTGTTTTCTACCTAAGCAACATAATATCACGTTCTACTGTGTGAAAACAGATAATATGTGAAGTTATGCTGTACATTTCCTGTCAGAATCTGACTGTAAAATGTGACCTTTACTGAAAGCTGGCATTATGTACAGATATTTTGATATCTCAATTCATGAAAACATTTCTTAACAAATTGAAAGCAGTGACCTGTCTCTACTCTAATAAATATATGTATACATTTTGCATATATATACATATATATATATATTATATAAAGTAGAATCTTTCAAGCTAAGGGGAGAAGGTGGAAGAAGGGTCACCAAATCATGTTAGAGAAACTACATTGAAAAGCAATGCAAAAAGCGAAGCAATAAACCATTTTCATTCTGTAATGAAAACTTTTAATAGATAAGATAAAAAATAATGAAGAACTTCATTTCTTAGATTCCGGTTTTTCTTTAAAACTGTGCTTTAGCTGCACTTCATTTCACACACCTGAGTAGTCATACATTCCTTCATGTAGCAATATTTGCCTTCTAGCATCAGCTTTTAGGAAATCTACCAAGACAACTCACATGAAAAATGTATATTCCTACAAAGAAGCTTTTTTTTTTTAACCAAATGACTTGTTTCACTTGTTAAAAAAAACTAACAGGCTTTTCCAATTTTTTAATATTTCTGGTAGTAGAAAGAGGTTTTCAGTTACCCGACAGATACACCTTATCTCATACTGCAATTCTCTCAGGCAATGCATACGCATTTTGTGTCCTTTCACAGTGCAGTTCACCTGGAGACAAAAGCAAGAAGAATTTGTTTCACTTGAGCTATTCCCTTTTAACATATGCTTTCCAGCTGACTAAAGTTATCTTCAAAATTGCAACAGTCAAAAGGGCATCAGCCATAACCATCACAATTGTCATGGATTTTTTTTCGCATTTTAATACTTAATAAAGGGAAGAGAAACTTGTTATAATTTGTTCATTAATATTCTAGCACTCATAATTTACCATGTACATATAGAGTCCTACAATTACCTACAAATTAGCTTTATTAAAAGATACCTGATTTTAAAATATCATGCTCAAAAAAATACCTCCTATGAAATATGACCACTGGAGAAAAAAAGAATTCTTATGTTGCCATTTTAAATAAGAATATCTCATTGGCCTTGCTGTTAAAAGAACAATAGAAGACTAATTAGCTCAACTATGTATTAGTCCCAGCGAGGAAACCCCAAAGCCCACAGTAATTTTGACACAGATGTATGCCACATGATACCTTTATTATATGCTAATGATATTTGACCAGGAAACATAATCAAAACTTTATAAAAAATCGGTTAGAACAATTTCATCATTAAAAAAAGCTTTATGTTCACTATAAGTTCTTCTAACATTTTTGCTAATTTAATTATGTTCTGTGCATCTGTTTAATAGATCAAATTAACGTATTTTTCACGTAAAGTGGCTATTTTAACATCTCTAAAATGACCACTTATGTTTTGAAGGATACAGAACCGTAGACAGTCAGCTAACAAAGAATTCAGGTTTTTATTAGTCTTTTTCCTATGATTGTTACTGCATTGAATAAAGATACATCATGACTGCCCAAGATTTTCATCAAGAGGTACAAATTTATTTAACGTATCAGGCAGAAGTGTTTTTGGCGGTGGTGTTAGTGGTTGCTTTTGGCCAGCGTCAGGAATATAGCTAGAAAATTTCCTGTGGTCCCCTCTATGTTCTATGTCTATTCTGCTGAAGTTCTGAGAGGTCAGAAGCTATTTCTACTCTGTTCACCACCGTTGGTTTAACATCTAGCATTGCATCCAGCCTTTAGTCAATATTTATTGAATATTATTATTATTATTATTATTATTATTATTATTGGCGGTACGCGGGCCTCTCACTGTTGTGGCCTCTCCCGTTGCGGAGCACAGGCTCCGGACGCGCAGGCCCAGCGGCCATGGCTCATGGGCCCAGCCGCTCCGCGGCATGTGGGATCTTCCCGGACCGGGGCACGAACCCGTGTCCCCTGCATCGGCAGGCGGACTCTCAACCACTGCGCCACCAGGGAAGCCCTGAATATGTTTATTATTGAATAAATGAAGAAAGGAATGGTAACTTCTGGATGATGAGGAGCTACAAAGCGGCGTTCATTTTAAGACATTTTCCTTATGTGTCCTGTACCTTGATGTCTTGGACAATTAAACATCAAATAACAATTATATGATAATGATGATGGAAAATGATGAAATAATGATTATTGTTCTCAGCCTTGGCTTGACTTCAGCATCACCTGGGGATTTTAAAAAATACTGTCGCCTGGTTTCCACAGCAATTCTGTGCTAATTGGTCTGGGGGGTGGCCTGGGCACTGAGATGTTTGAAATCTGTCCAAGTAGTTCTAGTGAGCAGCTAAGACTGAGAACCACTGTTAATGCATGATGGTATGATGATGACTACGAGGAAGAAGAGACATTTCAGGATATCTACCTTATAATCTTAATTTATGAAAATGAAAAGGGTTTCTTTTTCATGAAAAGCCAATTTTAAGTAATATAACAAATCCATTCCATTTCTGCTGGACACACCAGCACACACACACACAAAGAAATACAACCTTAAGCACTTTCCTTTCTCCATTTCAAGAAGCGTTTAAGAAACCTGAACCTAGAACTCAGAAGCTCAGTTCCATGCTATCCCCACATGCCTTTGGTCTCTGGATCCAGGAAATGGATTTCTGTCTTGTTCCTGCATGTATAAATCTTTGCTTTGAAACACTTTTTTAAGTTAATTAACTAATTGTATTTTTATTGAGCTATAATTGACATATGACATTGCGTAAGTTTAAGGTGTACAGTGTGTTCCTTTGATACATTTATATATTGCTGTACGATTACCACTGTATATCACTTACATATAGGATCTAAAAAAGCTTTGAAACACTTTGACTTGACTTATGCCACTTGTCCTGTGAGCAGCGTTCTTCCTTGGTTTCTCTCACATCTCAAGAGCCCAAATCCTGCTCTTTCTACTCTCCAGAAACTCTTTAATTTTTTCAGAAAAACTATAGCTTTGGGGCCAAGATTACCAAGGAGCAGAGTTGATAGCCACTACAAAGTATAATTTATGGATCTACAAATAGCCCCCATGAAACACATCCCAAAATATCCACTAAAAGTATCTCTGCTGGAGATGAGTCTACTTGTGTTCAATTCGACAAATTCGCTGAGTATTCTAGGGTTATGATTATGGAAGCCATTTTTTCCAAGCTAACAGTTGGGATAGACCTTCAGAGGATCTAGCAGTAGGAGAGGATATTTGATGCCAAACTCACAAAATCCAAAGTTAACTAAAACAGTTTTTTCTAAAGTACTCTTTTAGTCATAAAATTGGTCATTGTTCTTAATGCAGGAGTTTTTTTTATTGCATCTCAGAACAAGGGAAATGTCTTTCGGTCCCAACGCCAGAACTGTTTAGAAAAAATGAAAACAAAAAACTGTGGAAACTGTTCAGGAAAGGAGCAGTAGTTAAAACACGATATTTCATCTGTAATCTTTTCATTTATTGACTGTGTGAAAATAGGAAAAATATTTTTTCTCTGTAAAATTTTCTTATCTGTACATTGAGAAGAATAATTTCTATTTCACAGTGTTGTCATGAGAATTAGATTAGGTAATGCACTCAGGATGGTACACAGAGAAACAGGTACTAAAACATAGTGCCTGTAACAATAATATTGTTGCCAAGAATAGAAATTACCTTCCCTGCTTCTTCGGAACTGCGTAAAACTTATTTTCCTCCTTCATTTGATAAAGAACCTTACCTGTGACCTCTAAAATTGTCCATCAGTAGTTAAGTGTTGGTGGAAATGCAGATTATCTCACAGCTAATCCACTCACAAGATGATACCTCAGCTAGAAATACAACAGGAAACATTACTTTCTGAGAAAAAAAGGAGAGCTAACAAGCAGACATTTTTCACCTATTTTAAGCTAATTTTTTAAATACTTCTATTCCACAGCAGGATTGTTTCAGTTCCAACAGCTCTTCATTTGCAACTACCAGCCAGGTTAAGAATTTAATGCATAGTTATTGTGACATGATTTTTTGACAAGAGCAATCAGCTGTCGTTAGCAAGTGAAAGTTGAAAAGATTGGATTGGTCAAATAAAAGCACTTTAGGCTGGGAATGCAATTGAGAAAAGGCAACAGTCAAAACACTGCCAAAGTGCTTCATGATATTGGAATGTTATCTGGATTGGGTCAGAGGAAATGTTGAAGTGGTGTCATGGTTTACAGCTCAACTTCAAATTTAGAATTTGATAATCTAAGACTTACCAGGAATCCGCAATCATTGTCATAATAAAGTAATGGCCATAAAATGTTGTTGAATGTTTATCATTTAGAAAAGGGAACATAGCAGAAGTGCATAATAGTTTTGCTTAAAATTACCTATTGTTAAGAATAAGTAAGTTTTATATATATATATATTATAAAATAACTTTTTTGCTTTATTTTTGATGTTCTGAGGTATTCATTGTGGTTTTTTGTTTTTGTTTTTTTGTTTGGTTTTGTTCTGTTTTTTTTGCCAATCCCAAACAAACTCTTACTAACAGTGATTGTCTGGGGTTATAATTGGGAAATTTATGTGGAGCTCTAGGAAAGTTACCAATCATTGCATTTAAAGAAATGAGCAAATCCAAGAGCTGGTAAGCTCTATTTAAAGAAGAAAGCTTGAGACAGTTTATCGAGTAGATGTGGTCCTTTGTTTATAGAAGAGACTGCTTACTGGGTTCATGATAAGAGGAAAGGAAACAGGCATTAGATGTTTCCTTTATTTAATTCTGTCAGGTTAGTGTGATTATGACTGAGAAAAATTAGGTTAGAATATCAGAAAAGCTGCTTCTAAGAGTGTTTCCTGTATGCTGCTCTGAAGCATTGGAACAAATCAACATCATTCATTCATTTATTCATCAAAAAAATGTATATTAAATGCTTGCTAAGTAAGATATCCATGAGTGGGAAGTCAGAGATAAGTTGATGACTTATTTGCTAAAGGTGGATTGTAGATTATGGCTTACAACTATAGCCAGAATCAACTTCCTCACCCTACTTCTTTAATATTTGACCTTGGCTTCCACCCTATAGGGAAATAGGACCTACGAAGAGGATACCAACCCAGGCTGCAACATAGAGGGTCCTAGCTCTCATGGACCACAGAGATCTGAGATCCAAAAGGAGAAGAAGAAGCCACACATACTTCAGCCAGGTAGGTCTAAAACAAAGCAGTATAGCTCCAAAAGGCCTGAAACACTTGTTCATGACTATATATCACTCCATCTTTCTTATGGTATGATGAGGGATTAAATACTTTCTAATACTGTCTCCCCCTGGCAGGTGGAGAGGAAGTCCCTTGCTTTCTATGAAAATGTGAGGAATGGGTTTATAAGCATTTCTGAACAATATTTTTGCTAGGTTTAAAAAATAAGTAGGAGTGTACCAAGAATATGACAAAGAGTAAATATTCTAAATTGGTAAATTTCTAGGAAATGAAGGCTGCAAACATTGGAACAGAGGATGTGAAAGGGATGGAAGCTAGGAAGGGGAGGAGGATGAGGGCTATGAGGGTGGGAAAATAAGCAATGACCCTCTGACTCCTGATCCCCAAACTCCAAGGATTCTGATTCATGATGCCTCTAGAGCAGGGCTGTGGGGATTTAATTGGCTTATTTTTTAAGCAATGACCAAGTAATTTTGATATAGGTAGTTGTAAATGCCAGGTTGCGATTCTCTGTTCTGGGTGATGAGAAGGCTTTAAAGAATTTAAAGCAAGTTCAAAAGCAAGAATTTAAATTAAGAATTTAATTTGGAAAAAAAAAAAGAATTTAATTTGGAGAAGAAAGAAGGATAAATATCAATGACAAGGTTTCTGGCTAGGGTGACTGAGTAGATGGGGCTGTTACCCTAGACCAGAAATGTATCCTGAGAAAATTTTAAATTGTAAGGTAGAAGATTCAGTTTAAGTTTGGAGTTGTCTCCTCAGTTCTAGAAGAAATCAAAGTTCAATCATGCTATAATTTACAAACACTAAGAATGAATAAGATAGGTAATTTACCTTGGCTCATTAATTCACTGAAGAAAAGTTTATTGAACCAGGAAGTGTGAGAGGTGCCGATTCTTACCTTCAACAAAAGATGTTCACAGTAACATCTGACCTTTTTATCCAATAGAGTCATCTCTGCTACTCTTAGTTCTTGGGTCTCCAAGTCCATTTAAATAACCAATGGTTACTGAGCCAAGTAGTCACAGGAGTGGGAACATGTCCAGTTCAACGGGTTTCTAATAGGAGATTACCATACCCAAATGAGTCCTCCTTCACCAAGTTTCCAGGACCAAATGTTGGTCTAGTAGAAGAATACAAATTTCATTTATAGCAGAGCAGAGTAAAATTTACCAGAGCAGTCAAGTATATGGGTCATTTTTGGTCTTTCAAGCTTAAGACCGGGGCCTTCTAGAAAAGGCTGGCACACTCCTTCACCATTCCCTGGCTCATGGCTGCTTGCTTTCCGTTCTCTTCTTCTAGCCCAACTCTGCCCTAATTATAATTTGCAAATTGAGGGACTCAAGCTTTATCTGCAAGCTCTAAGAGTTTCTCTTGGAATTGAGAATTTACTATTGCACAGTAGGAGAGCAAGTACGATTCAAGTTCACTCTACCAGTTAAATTTCTCACTACTTACCTAGGAAGCCTGCAGGGTCAACATACAAAGTTGTGCAAGACATACAGGCTGCGCTCTGCACAATCACCCAGCGGAAAGGGCAGGTAGAGGCTGAACTCCAGCCTGCACCTGACTTCTCCAGCATGTGCCTTATAACTGGGCTATGTCCACCAACAGGGGCACCTCTTTTTTTAATTTTTATTTTATTTTTACATCTTTATTAGAGTATAATTTCTTTACAATGGTGCGTTAGTTTCTGCTTTATAACAAAGTGAATCAGTTATACATATACATATGTTCCCATATCTCTTCCCTCTTGCGTCTCCCTCCCTCCCACCCTCCCTAACCCACCCATCCAGGCGGTCACAAAGCACCGAGCTGATCTCCCTGTGCTATGCGGCTGCTTCCCACTAGCTATCTACCTTACATTTGGTAGTGTATGTATGTCCATGCCTCTCTCTCGCTTTGTCACAGCTTACCCTTCCCCCTCCCCATATCCTCAAGTCCATTCTCTAGTAGGTCTGTGTCTTTATTCCTGTCTTACCCCTAGGTTCTTCATGACATTTTTTTCCCTTAAATTCCATATATATGTGTTAGCATACGGTATTTGTCTTTCTCTTTCTGACTTACCTCACTCTGTATGACAGACTCTAGGTCTATCCACCTCATTACAAATAGCTCAATTTCGTTTCTTTTTATGGCTGAGTAATATTCCATTGTATATATGTGCCACATCTTCTTTATCCATTCATCTGTTGATGGACACTTAGGTTGCTTCTGTCTCCTGGCTATTGTAAATAGAGCTGCAATGAACATTTTGGTACATGACTCTTTTTGAATTATGGTTTTCTCAGGGTATATGCCCAGTAGTGGGATTGCTGGGTCATATGGTAGTTCTGTCTGTAGTTTTTTAAGGAACCTCCATACTGTTCTCCATAGTGGCTGTATCAATTCACATTCCCACCAGCAATTTGCTCAAAGGCACAATCTGGCCCAGAGGTGGCCCTAAAGCAAATCTCACCACGGTGAACTTTAGTTTCCTGTAGAGTGTGTGACTCATTCCAGATCCTAACCTGCATTAAAACAATTACATTAACTACAAATTGCTTTCATTTAGTTTTCTGGGATGTACATCAGTTTCTGTTAGCTCTGACAACTTGGGGGGTAACAAGCAGCAATTTATTATTTCCTGCCACAGCTTAAAACACTGTTCTGTTGCTAAAGGAGTTCACAGTCTAGCAGAGCAGAAAGCATATACAGGTCTTCCTCAACTTATGATGGAGTTATGTCCCTTATAAACTCATTGTGCATTGAAAATATTACTAAGTCGAAAATGCATTTATGTTTGGGCAGCTAAAATTATGTAATGCAGTGTTTGAAACTGGAATTATTTTTTCCTTTTTTTCCCTTTTTTTTTTATACTGTAGAATGTCCCTCAAGTTATGGCAGTATACCTTGTGCCACTGAATTTCCAAAGTTTACCAATTTTTTTTTTTTACTGTGCTTCAAATAAATAGAAAAAATAGTTATGATATTGATCTTCAACTTTGCCATTCATGTTTCTATGCACATTAGGCTAGGTGTTCCACTTGGAAAGCATGAGAGTGTCTAGGCCTTTGAATGGCATATGCCATTTCTGGGAAATGTATTTGTAGGCTAAGTATTCGTTCTACATTTAAGTACCCCCTTGTTTTAAAAAGAAGAAATGCATATTGAATAGTTTCATGATTTGATTTGTTTGGCATTATAGGAAGCAAGCCAGTGCTAAGTATTTTTAAATGGCTATGTAAGCAAACCTGAACTGTAGATCGTCATTCAGGAATGTGTATTAAGATTATGGAATGGGTGTAAGACTACTGGTAGGGGGAGAAAGTGGGTATGACTTAAATGGATCTTCTGTGGTCCTGTGATCTATCCTTTCCTTGAAAGTTTCTGAAGAAAAAGTGGAAAGATCATTTTGCTGCATTCCTCCATTCTTGTTTTTTAAAGAACGAGTCCCAAGCCCTACAAACAGCTTGTATTGAACTTTCACATTTGAATTAAAGATTGTTAAACATGAAAAAAAAAGAAAATGCATTTAATACGCTTAACCTACTGAACATCATAGCTTAGCCTGGCCTTCTTTAAACGTGCTCAGCAGACTTACATTAGTCTACAACTGGGTAGAATCATTTAACACAAAGCCTGTTTTATAGCAAAGTATTGACTACCTCATGTATTTTATTAATTACTGTACTGAAAGTGGAAACAGAATGGTTGTATGGGTACAGAATGGTTGTAAGTGTGTCAGTTGTTTATCCTTGTGATTGTATAGCTGCCTGGGAAAGATCCAAATTCAAAATGTGGTTTCTACTGGATGCTTTATTGCTTTAGCACAATCATAAAGTCAAAAAATGGACAGTCAGAGCATTGTAAGTTGGGGACCATCCATACATATATAACTGATCAAGACAGTAAAATAGAAGAAGCACAAATTTTGAAATTTAGGGTGAGGGATTTCTTCTGATAGAGGAAAGTGAAATGTTCAGGATATAGTAACGAAACAGGCTATTGAGAGGTAGACAGAATTTTAATAGCAAATGGGAGAGCAGTATAGAAGAAATTCAGCCCAAAGGCAAGGTGGTAGAAAAACATGGGGATATGAGGAGACTATAGTGCTTTTAGAGAGAGTGCACATATTGCAAGGAGCATGAGGAAAAGCAATGATAAATAATGCTGTTAAAGTATAATCAGAAGCGAAGGACTGGGACTCTCCTGGTGGTGCAGTGGTTAAGAATCCACCTGCCAATGCAGGGGACATAGGTTTGATCCCTGGTCCACGAAGATCCCACATGCTGCAGAGCAACTAAGCCTGTGTGCCACAACTACTGAGCCCCCGTGCCACAACTACTGAAGCTCACAGGCCTAGATCCCGTGCTCCACAACAAGAGAAGCCACCGCAATGAGAAGCCCGCGCACCTCAATGAAGAGTAGCCCCCACTCACTGCAACTAGGGAAAGCCCATGCACAGCAAGAAGACCCAATGCAGCCAAAAATAAATAAATAAATGCATAACAATTAAAAAAAAAAAAAAAAAAAGAAGGACCAGGCAGTTTATACCATCCAGTCCTGTGATTTTAAACCTCATAGCACAGAAGTGCCTGTATGACTATCTTGGCTTCTACTTCCCGAAGAACTCCACATTTTCTGTTATGCATACTTGTGTCACAAAATAAAAAGAAAAAAAAGGAAAAGAAATCCACTAGCCACATCTGGCTTCATTTTTTAGATGGGAAACGGGTGCCCAAGAACGATACAAGAGGCCCAGCCGGCATCCCATAACTAGTTAATGGCAGCCCAGGACTAGAACCTGAGGCTCTGGCTTTTTCCACCTCCCAACTTCTCAGACAGGAATGCTAATATCTTCCGATCCGTAGGGCAGTGCACTAGAAATTAGGTTGAGCTACAGAGTTAATATGGCCCATTTCTGGGAATATAGATTTAATTCAAATGACAAGTAAGTAAAAGCATTTTTTTCTATTAAAACAAAATGCACACATTTCAAAGATAGAAGTATATTAGGTATCTCAGACCCTTGGGGTATGTCATGATTTTCGCTGGCAATAGAGGTACTTGGATGGAACATTTTACAAAGCATTTTGGTGTAATGAGGCTGGAAAAGTTGGTTGCTGCCAACTTTTGGAAGTCCTTAAACATCAATCCAACCAGGGACTGGATTCAATTCATAGGCAATTCATAACTATTAAAGTTTTAAAACTGTGGAATGCAGTTATTGGACCTAACATGTTTTAATTGCCTCACTTTAAAGTCCCTGTCGCTTACGTCTTTTCGGCAAGATATGAGCTTTCTCTTTGCTGTTGCTGTTGTTGACCTGGAGCCAAATTGTCAGTTTAGTTGGCTGAGTTTTGTTATTCTCTTTTTAAAAGAAGTTTTTTCCATTCTGTTTTGGTTTTTGCTAATTTATAGGTTCTTTGAACTTCTTTTGGATTCGATCTGAGACTTGAGAGTAGTCGTTTGAGAGCACCACAGAAGCTCTAAAGATTTCTCCCTGCTGAGTGTGAGAAAACTAAAAAAAAAGAAAAAGAAAAAAACATGGCCGAGGGAGACACTCCTGTTGAAGGAGGTTTACAGAGTTAAGAGCTCCTGAGAGCAGGTAATCCGGACTTGCCTCAAAGTTTTGATTATGGCATACTGTGGCTGCTATTCCACTGTCCAGCACAGTGTGCGTGCTTTGGAATTTAAATGTAGAGATCTTTTAGTCTCTGCATCTGTGTCTGGGGAACCTTCCAAATCAACAGTCTGCTTTCTTTCAAAAGCTGGACAAAAAATTGCAAAACGTAGTCCCAGTTGTTCCTTTATAAGTTGAGTAAGGTAAATATGCACATTAGCTCGAAGAAGGCAAGCAAAATTCAAAGTTTCCTCTATCACAGTGCCAGAGTCCTTTAACCTCCTGGATGAGCTATCTTGTTACGGTCTCTGAGGAAAAAAGGGTCTGATCAAAAAACTCTAGGGCTTCCCTGGTGGCGCAGTGGTTGAGAGTCTGCCTGCCGATGCAGGGGACACGGGTTCGTGGCCCGTTCAGGGAAAACCCCACATGCCGCGGAGCGGCTGGGCCCGTGAGCCATGGCCACTGAGCGGGCGCGTCCAGAGTCTGTGCTCCGCAGCGGGAGAGGCCACAGCAGTGACACAGGCCCGCGTACCGAAAAAAAAAAAAAAAAAAACTCTAATTGGAATTGAAATCGATTCTTCTTTATTTAAAAAAAAAAATTTACAATATTTTCATATAATGCTGTAATTATATTAGCCAGGTCTTTCAACAGGAATAAGTAATTTTTATGTTTAGGTTGATGTTTACTTTGAAAACAATATTTTTATATGATTTAAATAAAATATAAGTGTAACTTATATAGAATCAGTTTCTGAGATTTTTACTGTCTAAAAAGTTTAAAATTTGTGGAAATTCGTACACATGCAATGCAAGGGTAGTAAGTGTCAAAATCCAAGAATCCTTTCACTCTTGTGAATCGTTTCTTAAAAGAAAGAATTCAACATCCGTCTCATGTGAGGTGCTGTGTTACATTACACAGAGTAACTTTCAACCAACGGATGTTTCTTAACTTTATTACAAATTCTGAATTCCTGTTTCTCTTACTTTTCAAATGCCATATATTTTGTGTTGCTTTCTTATTAATGCTATTGTTTTAAAATGAGGCACAGAGACTCCTGATCTCAGCAAATATCTTGGTGAATATACTTTTGCTTTGGGGCAAGTAAAACTTAATATTCATAACTCTTGGAATGCAGAAGCAGAATATGAAGAGAATCATTACTATTCCCAAGCTTTAGGTATCAGGGCTAAATAGCTGATATGAACAACTTATCAGGGGATTGGCAACATTATTCAAGTATCATGTAAAAGCCAAGATCACACTGAGCTTCAAAAATCCAGGGATTTAAGAAAAAAAAAATGTCATGAAGAACCTAGGGGTAAGACAGGAATAAAGACACAGACCTGCTAGAGAATGGACTTGAGGATATGGGGAGGGGGAAGGGTAAGCTGTGACAAAGTGAGAGAGAGGCATGGACATATATACACTACCAAATGTAAAATAGCTAGTGGGAAGCAGCCGCATAGCACAGGGAGATCAGCTCGGTGCTCTGTGACCGCCTGGAGGGGTGGGATAGGGAGGGTGGGAGGGAGGGAGACGCAAGAGGGAAGAGATATGGGAACATATGTATATGTATAACTGATTCACTTTGTTATAAAGCAGAAACTAACACACCATTGTAAAGCAATTATACTCCAATAAAGATGTAAAAAAAAAGTAAACAAACAAACAAAAAATCCAGGGAAAGGATAACTCTACTACTAGTTGACATTTCAATAAGATATGGCTGAGAAGAAAATGCCTGTATCAAGAGATCTCAATGGGCTAGTTTTGAGAAAAACAATGAAACAGAGACAAAGCAGTAAAATAAAAATATATCCCAGTGATGACCCTTAAAATCTGAAAATCAATTAAGGCAATTTTGAAATGACGTAAAATTAGGTAATTTGAGAAGTTCAAATGAGAACCAAGTAAGTGAGGTGCCTGTGCATAAGCACTTCAGAGTTTTATTGTTCTCTACCCATAACATTCACCAAAATCATTCAAGACACCAAGGGATTCCAAAGCTATATTTTTCTAGTTCATAAAATTACTATTATGTAGTGTGCATCACAGCATATAGCACAAATAAAAACGGTAAATAATTTTTAGAATTTTAGGAATATGGGTAAATTTTTTTCCTGGCAAAGCCTCAAACTAAGTCTTTAGTTTAGAGTAAGAATATTTCATTGCAAATCAAGAAATATCAAATGATATCACACATGAATATTTCTGTCTATGTTTCATCTATTGAATATTTTTGTATTTCTGTTTGTATTGCACCCTACGACTATGTACCATTTTACATACTTATTTAATAAATAAGACCATATACCATTTATAAATTCCTGTATTGGGAATAGGACAAATAAATGCATGGTTATGTTGGAAAATTGAATTCCTGAATACTGAAATACAACAGAATACTGAAATGGACTTACCAGTATTAGGAAAAAAGATAACTTTACAATTCCTAAGCCCCTAATACTGTACTTCCCACCCCAATTTGGGGAAATTTGGACTAAAATTGAATAGACAGACTTAACGCCGGTTATCTAAATTAGTGTCCCTAAAGTAAGGAAATCAACAAAGGCACAGAAAAAGGTTTCAAAGTATAATCAAGCAAAATAAGGAAGAATTGAATTGCAGAGCCAAAGCATATGTAGGAAAATATCTGACAACAATCTACACTAGGAAAGATCCTGATGAAGTTTTAAACTGTGGAGGTTAAATAAAGAATTCTTCAGTCAAAACCAATATGTGTGTGTGTGTGTGTGTGTGTGTGTGTGGTGTGCATGTGTGTGTGTGGGCATGCATGTGTGCATGCATGTGGATGTATATGCGTGTAGGAATAAAAAGAGGTGAAATGTGGGACTGGTTCCAGACCTATACCAAACCTAATCTAATGCAGGAAGACATCAGAAGACAAGGGAACAGATGTTAGCAACATTCAATGGGAAAGAAAGTGTAACTAAAGATTATTACATACAATCAAGTTGTCAAACAAATATTAAGGCAACATGAAGATATTTTATGAATTTTAAAATGGCAACAAAGACAAAATACTCAGAGAATATACAACTCATGAACCCCTTTTGAAAAATAAAGAAATATTAAATATTTAAAATGATATTAAAAAGCCAGCCAACTAACAATGCTTGATGGGAGATGCTGAGGTAAAAGAAGAAGGGCATCTGTCAACACCCAAAGATAGTGAAGCCGTAAGTGCAAAGCAGTGAGGTAAAAAAAAAAAGCATGAGTCAAAAATGTATACTCAACCAAGTTATCATCCAACTATCAGGGAAACAGAATTTCATGGAGGAAATGCAGCAGGCATTAACTTTCTAGAAAAAAAAGCAAAACAAAATAAAGCAAGCAAAATAAACAAAAAAACTATTTCCTAAAATCCTGTTCCAAGGGGTGAATTTTTTTTTTTTTTGAAGTTCCAAACTGAGAAACAGTGCAACCGACAATGGGAAAAGAACTGTCGGTGAGTTTGAATGCACTTAAATATAAAACAAAGATTTTAAAATGTACAAATCGGAAAAAAATCATATTATTAACTTGGATAATGTGTTGGGTTGGCCAAAAAGTTTGTTTGGGTTTTTCTGTAACATCTTATGTAACAAGGTGGTTTACAAAATATGAGGAGAATTGATGTTCTAGAAAATAGCTCTTTAGCTATTTTCACTTACCACTCCTCCAAGATATTTTCCTATATAGAAGTCATCAGTGCTGAATTTTCAAGATAGGAAGCTCCCAGTTCTCCAGTAGTTTGGATCGGGAGAGGAAATGTGAGAGCATGTTTGAGTGTTTAGTTTTAATCGTTCTGCAGAACACACTCCATAAGAGAAAAAAATTGAAACATAGTTTAAAATTTTACTCCATATTCAATGTTTTTCAGCATATTTGTCTTAAACTAAGGCAGACCATTTGGGAAATTATATCACTGGTGATGATTAAATTTTATCTAGGGTTCAGAAATCCCATCAGTTCCACTTCAGTTTTTAAATTCTGCTAAATGCAATCAAAATTGAAATTATATATTTTTATTTTTAAAGTACTATGGTTTTGTTGTAAAATATTTATCTATCCAGCCCTCTATAAATAAATGTGCCACATGTTAAATAATATTCAATTTTATTAACAGTGGTTACTTCAGATGGTTAGATTTTGATTGTCAAATTTTTACTTTATTCTTTTCTTCTTTTCTTTTTTTTTTTTTTTTTGCAGTGCACGGGCCTCTCACTGTTGTGGCCTCTCCCGTTGCGGAGCACAGGCTATGGGCACGCAGGCTAAGCGGCCATGGCTCACAGGCCCAGCCGCTCCACGGCATGTGGGATCTTCCCGGACCGGGGCACAAACCCGTGTCCCCTGTATAGGCAGGCGGACTCTCAACCACTGCGCCACCAAGGAAGCCCTATTCTTTTCTATTTTGAGTGAAAAATTTATAGTTAAAATATGTTATTTTTTATTAAGACTTTAAGGTACAGAGATTTCTTGTATGTCCTCTGCCTCCATACTTGCATAGCCTCTTCCATTATCAATATCCCTCACCAGAGTGGTGCAGTTATTACAACTGATGAACTTACATTGGCATATCATAATCCCTCGAAGTCCATAGTTTACATTACAATTCACTCTTGCTGTTGTACATTCTATAGGTTTGGACAAATGTTTAATGGCATGTATCCATCATTATGATATCATACAGAGTATTTTCACTGCCTTAAAAATCCTCTGTGCTCTGCCTATTTGTCCCTTCCTCCCCACTGATCTTTTCACTGTCTTCTTAGTTTTGCCTTTTCCAGAATGTCATATAATTGGAATCATTCAGTATGTAGCCTTTTCAGATTGGCTTCTTTCATTTAGTAAAATGCCTTTAAGGTTCCCTTATGTCTTTTCATGGCTTGATGCCTCATTACTTTTTAGTGCCGAATACTATTCCATTGTCTGGATACCCCAGTTTATTTATCCATTCACCTACTGAAGGACATCTTCATTGCTTCCAAGTTTGGGCAATTAGTAATAAGGCTGCTGTAAACATCCATGTGCAGGTTTTTGTGTGGTCATGTTTTCAACTCCTTTGGGTAAAAATATCAAGGAGTACGACTGCTAGGTCGTATGGTAAGAGTATATTTAGTTTTGTAAGAAACTGCCCAACTGTCTTCCAAAGTGACTGTACCGTTTTGTACTCCCATCAGCAATGAATGAGAGTTCCTGTTGCTCTACCTTGTCACCCATATATGGTAATGTCAGTGTTCTGGATTTTGGCTTTTCTAATAGGGATGTAGGGGCATTTCATTGTTGTTTTAATTTGCATTTCCCTGCTGACAGATAATGTGTAGCATCTTTTCATATACTTATTTACCATCTGTATATCTTCCTTAGTGAGGTATCTGTTAAGGCCTTTGACCGATCTTTTAATTGGATTGTTTATTTTCTTGTTGAGTTTTAAGAGTTCATTGTATATTTTGGATAACAGTCCTTTATCAGATGTGTCTCTTGCAAATATTTTTTTTCCCAGTCTGGCTTGTCTCCTCACTCTCTTGACATTTTCTTTCACAGAGCAAAATATTTTAATTTTTAAATAAGTCTAGCTTATCAATTATTCCTTTCATGGATCATGACTTTGGTCTTATATCCAGAAAGTCATCCCTATACCTAAAGTCATCTAAGTTTTCTCCTATATTATCTTATAAGAAGTTCATAATTTTGTGTTTTACATTTAGGTCTCTGATCCATTTTGAGTAACTTTTTGTAAAATGTTTAAATTCTGTGTCTAGATTTATTTTTTTGCATGTGGTTGTCTAGTTGTTCCAGCACCATTTATTGAAAAGCCTAGTTTTCTCCATTATTATGCCTTTGCTTCTTGGTCAAACACCAGCTGACTTGTCTATGTTGGTATATTTCTGGGCTGTCTGTTCTGTTTCATTGATCTTTGTCTACCCTTTGCCAATATCACACAGTTTTGATTATTGTAGCTCTATAGTAAATTTTGAAGTTGGATAGTATCAGTTCTCCAACTTTGCTCTTCTCCTTCAATATTGTGTTGACTATTCTGGGTCTTTTGCCTCTCCATAAAAACTTCAGAATCAGGTTTTTGATATCCATAAAATACTTTTCTGGGATTATTTTTGGGATTACATCAAATCTGTAGATTAAGTTGGGAAACACTGACATCTTGACAATATTGAGTCTTCTCTTCCATGAACATGAAATATCTCTCCATTTACTTAATTCTTTGATTTCATTCATCAGAATTTTTAGTTTTCCTCATACAGATCTTACATATATTTTCTTAGATTTATACCTAAATATTTCATTTGTAATGTGCTAATGTAAGTGGTATTGTGTCTTAATTTCAAATTCCACTGGTTCATTGCTGGTTTATAGGTTAATGATTGACTTCTGTATATTAACCATGTATCCTGCACTCTTGCTATAATTACTTGTTTTTTCCAGGTTTTTAAAAGTCTTTTGCATTTTCTACATGGACAGTAATGTCATCTAAGAACAAAGATGGTTTTAATTCTGCCTTCTCAATCTGTGTACCTTTTATTTCATTTTTTAATGTTATTTTGTTAGCTAGAATTTCTAGTCCCATGTTGAAAAGGGGTGGTAACACAGGAAACCCTTGCTTTGTACCTGATCTTAGTGAAAAATCTTCAAGTTTCTCACCAGTAGCTATGATGTCAGCTGTAGGTTTTTGGTAGATATTCTTTGTCAACTTGAGGAAGTTCCCCTTTATTCTAGTTTACAATTATTGTTATCATGAATGGGTGTTGGATTTTGTCAAATGCTTTCTCTGCATTTATTGATATAATCATATGATTTTTTTAAGCCTGTTGATGTGATGGATTACACTAATTGATTTTTGAATGTTGAACAACTAGCCTTGCATATCTGGGATAAATTCCACTTGGTCATGGTATATTACTCTTTAATGCATTGTTGGATTTGATTTGATAGTATTTTGTTGAGGAATTTTGCAATTCCTATAATCATGAGAGATATTTGTTTGTAATTTTCTCTTCTTGTAATGTCTTTGTTGGTTTGGGTATAAGGATAACACTGGCCTTAAGAATGAGTTAGGAAGTATTCCCTCTGATTCTATCCCATGGAAGAGATCATAGAGAATTGGTAAAATTTCTTCCTTAAATGTTTGGTAGAATTCACCAATGAACCTATCTGGGCCTGGTACTTTCTGTTTTGGATAAGTTACTAATTATTGATTAAATTTCTTTAATAGATACAGGCCTATTCAGATTATCTACTCTCTAGTGAGTTTGGTCATACTGTCTTTTTCAAGGATTGATTGTTTCATCCTGATTATCAAACATATGGGCATAGAGTCATTTAAAGTATTCCTTTATCTCTTTTTAATGTCCGTAGGATCTGTAGTTATATTCCCTCTTTCATTTCTGATGTTAGTAATTTTTGTCCTCTCTCTTGTTTTCTTAGTCATCCTGGAAAGAAGTATATCAACTTTATTATCTTTTCAAAGACACAGATTTTTGTTTCATTGATTTTCTCTATTGTTATCTTGTTATCAATTTTATTGATTTCGGCTCTAATTCTTATTATTTCTGTTCTTCTGCTTATTTTGGATTAAACTTGCTATTCTTTTTTCAGTTTCTTAAAGTTGAAACTTGGATTACTGATTTTAGATATTCTTCCCTTTCTATTATATGCAAAATATCCCTTAAGGACTTCTTTCACTGCATCACACAAATTTAGATAAGCTGTGTTTTAATTTTCACTTGATCAATTTAATTTCTCTTGAGCTGTCTTCTTTGACCCATGTGTTATTTAGAGATGTGTTATTTAATTCCCACATATTTGGGGATTTTCTAGCTATTTTTCTGTTATCGTTTTCTATTGGGATCTGAGAGCATACAGTGCTTGATTTCTATTTATTTAAATTTGCTAAAGTATGTTTTACACGCAAGAATGTACTCTATCTTGGTGAATGTCCCATGTGAGCTTGAGGAGAATGTGTTTTCTTCTGTTGTTGAATGAAGTAGTCTATCTATAGAGTATTGACCATAATGTCAATTATATCCAGTTGATTGATGGTGTTGTTCAACTGTGTCCTTACTGATATTCTGCCTGTGTGATCTGTCCATTTTTGATAGAGAGGTGTCGAATCTCTTACTATGAGAGTGGATTCCTCTATTTCTCTTTGCAATTCTATTAGTTTTTTGCCTCACATAATTTGACACTCTGTTGTTAGGTGTATACACATTAAGGATTATTACGTCTTCTTGGAGAATTGACCCCTTTATCTTTAAAATGTTATTCTTTATCCCTGATAACTTTCCATGCTCTGAAGTTGACTCTGTCTGAAATTAATATTCAGCTACTCCAGTTTTTTTTTAATTAGTGTTAGCATGAGATATATTTCTGCACCCATTTACTTTTAATCTGTGTCTTTATATTTAAAATGGGCTTCTTATAGACAACATATAGTTGAGCCCTAATTTTTGATCCATTCTGACAATCTGTCTTTTAATCAGTATATTTAGACCATTGAAATTCAAAGTGATCATTGATATAGTTGGATTAATATCTACCATGTTTGTTACTGTTTCCTACTTGTTGCCTTTGTTCTTTGTTCCTATTTGTCTTCCACTTTGTGTGCCTTTTATCATTTTAATTGAGCATTTTATAGGATTCCATTTTCTATCCTATCTTAGCATATTGTTTATGCTTCAGTTTTTACATTTTTTAGTGGTTTCCCTAGAGTTTTCAATATACATTTACAGATAACCTAAGTCCACATTCAAATAATACTATACCTTGTTGCAGATAGTGAATAACAAAATAATCCTAATTTCTCTTTTCCATCCCTCGCATCCTTGCTGTCATATATTTCTTATTTATAAGCATGTATAAGTCATATACATATATATATATGCACATAAAATATATGTGATAGATAAGCATACCTACATAGTCGGTAAACAGTTTGTATTTTTTACAAATGGTTATCTGTTAGATCAATTATGAATAACAAAATAAAAGGTTTAATTTTACCCTCACTTACTCCTTTTTTGGGTGCTCTTTCTTACTTTATATAGATCCAAGTTTCTGACCTATATTATTTTCCTTCTCTCTGAAGAACTTCTTTTAACATTCTTGCAATGTAGGTCTTCTGGCAACAAATTCTTTCAATTTTTGTTTGAGAAAGTCTTTATTTCTCTTTTACTTTTGAAGAATAAGTTTATAGGGTACTGAATTCTAGGTTGTTGGTCTTTTTCTCTCAACTTTAAATATTTCACTCCATTCTCTTCTTACTTTCATGGTTCATGGTGTCTGAGAAGTTCGATGTCATTCTTATTTTTGTTCCTCTACAGGTAAGGTGTTCTTTCCCTCTGGTTTCTTTCAGAATTTTTTCTTTATCTGTGATTTTCTGTAGTTTGAAAATGATATACATAGGTGTGTTTTGGTTTTTGGCTTTGTGCATTTATCCTCCTTGATGTTCTCTGAACTTCCTGGATCTGTGATTTAGTGTCTGACATTATTTGGGGGAAATTCTCTATCATTTATTGTTTCAAATATTTCTTGTTTCTTTTTCTTTCTTCTCCTCCTGTTATTCCTATCATGTGTAATTTATACCTTTTATAGTTGTCCCACATTTCTTGGATATTCTGTTCTTTTTTTTCAGTCTTTGTTCTCTTTGCCTTTTCATTTTCCAGGATTCTATTGATACATCCTCAAGCTCAGAGATTCTTTCCTCAGCATTGTTCAATCTACTAATGAGCCTATCAAAGGCATTCTTTATTTCTGTTACAGTACTTTTGATCTCTAGAATTTCTTTTAGATTCTTTCTTGAAATTCCCATCTCTCTACTTACACTGCGCATCAGTTCTTGCATGCTATCTATTTTATCCATTAGAGCCCTTGGCATATTAATTATAGTTGTGTATGGTCAGGCCACTCAAGATGGCTGTTCTCTTGCTCTCTGTACATCCCCTGCTCGACCAGTACCTGCTTCACCTACACCCATGACTGACCTTCCTATGTGCTTGCCCCAGGCCCCAGCTAATGATTGTTCTTATCAAAGAGGCGGTGAGGGGCTTGCCCCTCTACTGGTTTCCTTGGTAACTAATGAGCCCACCTGACATCAATTCCCCTGTAAACTGGTAATCTCCTTCCCCCAGGAGCAAAGCCTGCCGCCATGTCCTGCCCGCTATCGGCGCACACAGTGGGGTGCCCCTCCAGGACCTTGCTTCAGACGTATAGGCTGAACGTGTAGGCTCCCCCATCCATTAAACCATTGATATCTCTGTTGCTGACTCCAGGCTCTTTCTTCGGTCTTAAATCTGGGCAGGTGCAGGCCTTGTAGGCCTCTGGTGTGCAGCCCAACAAGTTGTTTCAGATTCCCTGTCTGATAATTCCGATACTCTTCAAACTGTTTTTGTTTTTTGGTATGCCTTGTAATTTTTTTCTTGATAACCAGATATACCCAGTAAAAGGAACAGCTATAAATAGGCCTTTAGTAATGTGCTGTTGGGGGAGGGAGAAGTGTTCTATAGTCCTGTGATAGGGGCTCAGCCTTTTAGTGAGCTATGCCTCTGGACCATGAACTTCACAAGTGTTTCTCAGTTTTTTCTCTCTCCTTGGGTGGGACCAGATGGCTAGTATTGGCTGGAGTTGCTTTTGTTCTTTCTGTCACGTGGAAGGCTAAAGCTGGCTTAAATTAGGTATTTCCCTTCCCCCAGGTCAATTAGGCTCTGATAATACCCCAGCAGGTTAGGCTCCAGTTAATTAGTTTCCCCTGAGGGCAGGCTTTATTAAGGAGGCCTGCGTGCTCTAGTGTATTTCAAAATGGTTCCTTTCCCCTTCTCCTTGCCGGATCAGGAGAGAAGTTTTTTCCAACGTGGAAACTTGGTCACGCTCCTGGAGGTAAGTCTTATAATACTGCGCACCCCCCTCGCCATGACTGGGTGACCCTGGAGATTTTAACTGTCAGAGTTGCCCATGCTGAGCCTCCAGCAATTTGTCGGTTAAAGTTCAGGTTTTCCTACCCTCGCGCTCATTCCTGTGGTGGCGTCTGCTCTTGAGTCTCTGCTCTGCTACGCCCTTACTCCATGTAGTCTCCTGTCTGTACCCGCAATCTTGGGAGCATCCGTTTGCCCTGTGTCCTCCCCTCTCTTAAGAACCCAAGAAGAGTCATTGACTCTTCAGTCTGTTCCCCTCTTCACTTGTTAGGATGGAGTGGCAACTTCTAAGTGCCTTACATGAAAACATGGAAAATTAGTATGTTATTTTTAAAAGTAATTCTGAAACAAGAAATTTAAAAACTATTGAAGTTTAAAATATATTAGAAGTGAATCACATTATAACTGATATCATTGTGTAAGGATATATTATTTTTTAATCTATAAAATAATTTTCCTTAAAAATTGTGAAAATCGTATTACTTCATGATATACCTACATTGAGGCATTTTTTGGCTTCCTACATGCTGCAACTTACATCTAAGATTTTAATCTCTTAATCAGGAATAATATTTTATATTTGAGTCAGTGATAATAGATTTAAAAGTCTTTCAGACTTTAATTTCATTTGCCTGACACCAAATTCTTATTCCATTAATAAATTCATTCAAGACTATTCTTCTCATTTCCCATCGCTTATGACCTGAAATTTCTTTATTTTTAGCCTACTATTTGAAAAATTAACAGATGATATGTTTCTAAAATAAAAACTGGATCTTCTTTCTTTTTTCCCCTTTCTTTATGTTTAACTAAGACCTACCCAGGATGAGAATGTTCTTGGCAAGTAAGCTATGTTTAGCAGCATGCCTGACATTCCCTGTCATTGCTTTGCCTATGTCAAGTTCTTAAGCATTTCTCAAACCATTGCATAGTCTACCCCCATACAAGTTACTGTGTGGAGAAGAGCAGTTAGACACTGAATGTAAGTTGCCATCTGTCTGTGCCCCAAAACCATGATGAACAAGATCATGAACTGTGGAGGAAACTGGTTGAGTTTGAATCCTAGCTCCACTACTCATGATCACACTCAGCTGTGTTACCTTGAGCTAATTATTTAACTTCTCTGCGCCTCAATTTCTCATCTCTGTAATGAAGATAATAACAATCCTTACTTTATAAGGTTGTTGTGAGGATTAAATGAGTTAAAATAAGTCAAACACTTAGGTATCACCTGGTACATAGTAAGCATGATGTGTTCATTTTTATCTTTATCATGGTAACAACTACCAAAATATAACTTACTCTTCCAAAATTTAAGAGCATACATGAAATAATGTGTTTGCTAGAAATGTCATGTATTAATTTGAAAATTATTTTAGAGGCTCGAAACACAGAGTTTGTAACTGTAGAATATAATTTAGCTAACCATGCAGTTTGGATTGCCCAGGGCAATCTCGGTGTATGTTTGTTGTCCTGGAACACTTTTTTAAAATTGAAGTATAATTGGCATATAGCATTGTGTGAGTTTAAAGTGTGCAACATGTTGATTTGCTACATTGTATATTGCAATATGATTATCACCATAGTGTTAGCAAACACCTCTGTCATGTCACATAATTATAATTTATTATGGTGAGAACAACTAAGATCTAGTCTCTTGGCAATTTTGAAGTTTATAATCCAGTATTGTTGACTCTATAAACACTATGCTCTGTGTGTCCAGAACTTACCTATGAGTTGCAAGTTTGTCCCCTTAAACAAAATCTCCCCAATTCTGATTGACATATATACACTAATATGTATAAAATGGATAACTAATAAGAATCTACTGTATTAAAAAAAAAAAAAACAACTCCCCAATTCCCTCCTCCCACCCCCAGCCCCTGGAAACCACTATTCTAGTCTATGTTTTCATGAGTTTGGCTTTTTTAGGTTCCACGTGTAAGTGATATCATACAGTATTTGTCTTTCTCTGTCTGACTTATCTCAGCATAATGCCCATAAGGTCCATTTGTGTTGTCACAAATGGCAGGATTTCTTTCTTGTGGCTGAATAATATTCCATTATATATATGCTGCATCTTCTTTATGCATTTATCTCTTGATGGACACTTAAGTGTTTCAGTATCTTGGCTATTGTGAATAATAGCCAAGTGAATATGTAGTGAATATGCTGCAGTAAACACAGAAGTGCAGATATCTTTTTGATACCCTGTTTTCATTTCCTTTGGATACATATCAAGTAGTGGAGTTGCTGGATCATATGGTTGTTCTATTCTGAATTTTTTGAGGAGCCTCAATAATGTTTTCCATAATAGCTACACCAATTTACATTCTACCAACAGTGCTCAAGGTTTCCCTTTTTCCCTCATCCTCAAAACCACTTATCTCTTGTCTTCCTGATGATAGCCATTCTAACAGGTGTGAGGTGATATCTCATTGTGGTTTTGATTTGCATTCCCCTTAATGATCAGTGATGTTGAGCATCTTTTCATGTACTTGGTTAGCTATTTAGATTCTTCTTTGGAAAAATGTCTATTCAGTTCCTCTGTGTCCTGGCATAATTTAAACAGCTTCCCTTTCACTCTCAAAAGTAATTCATTTTGAATGGTAAATGTTATGAATACTCGTTAAACAAGAGGACAGAACTATGTCACTTGGAAAAACATGGTTAAGTTTAGAACTTAAACCTATTTTTTAAATTAATGTTACCTGATAAGTTGAAATAAAATGTTTCCTTTAGGCTTAAAAAACTCCTATTGGCAATTAGTAATTCATTCATTAGTTCATTTAAAAAATATTATGTAGTGCCTATTTTCAGGATACAGCTTTGAACAAGACAGAAAACTCATTGCCCAAGGAGTTTACTTTTTTGTGAAGAACGTAGATAATTAATAAGTAAACAAGTATGTATCTAGAATAATGACACAGAGTAGGCATGAATAAATACTTTTAAATTCTTTTTTAAATAAATGATAAGATTGATTCTGATAAATGTTCAGAAGAAAATGAAACTATAGGAGAGAGTATCTGGATGTTATGCAAGGAGCAGGACTGTCCAAAAATAGCCTGGGTGTTCATTCTGGATTGCCTGAATGTGGACAAGATAGCTGGGACAAGCCCCTTCTTCCAACGGTGGATAGGACTCTGAGCTCAACTTAACAAGAAATCAGTCTTCTCCACCTGAGCCCCAGGGTCTTCATCTGCTGTCACCTGAAGTTCATAGACAATTCCCATTTTTATAACACTGGCCCTTCAAATCGATACTCTCTTGTGTCTAGACAGCTTGATGTCCTTCATTAATAAGGTTGCTCTAATGCTGACTTATTAGAAGAGAGAGAACTGAGGGGACAAGTTTTTTCCACTGTAATATAGACCCAAATTACATATTCAGCATTACTCCTCGGCCCAGTATGTCTCTCATGGTGGTGAAAGAATCAGGTGTGTCCTTGCCTTCTCTCTTGATGATGCTGACCCTAAAACTTTTGTAGTTTACTTGAAAAGTAATGAGAAATCATTGAAGAGTTAAAAGTCAGGGAATAACATGGTCTGATTTGATTTAAGTAGATTATTCTGATGGCTATGTAGATAGATAATAGTTTTAAGAGGAACAAGAATGAATACAGGAAGGTCAGTTAGGAAGTTACTGCTATTGTGTAAAAGAGATGGTATGGCTTGGAAAAGGATGATGACGGCAGAAATTGGAAGAAATAGAACAATTTGACATATATTTGGCAAGACTTGTAGAAAAATTATATGTCAGAGGTGTAAGGAGGGGAAGAGTCAAAACTAACATATGGGTGTTTTTGTTTGTTGGTTTTTTGGTTTTGTTCTTTGAGCCAGTGGATGGTGGTTTGGACACCTAGTTCCCTTCCCAGGAGATCTCAGTGGTATGCAGGTCTGTGGGGGGAATACTGACTCAGAGTGGCCACTCTACCGTATTCTGCGTCACCATTCAGCAGTAGTAATTATCCCACAAAAACATACATGAAAATCTTTCTTTGTAGTATTGGCATCAAGGAAATTGATTTATTTTAGAGAATTTGAACATGGATAGTGGGAGTATTCAAACCTAGTCCCTCAGACCAGGATCACACAGTGCCTACCTGGTCACTAGGATTCACCTTTTCAACAGGGGCCGTGAGAGGGGGACTTCCAAAGAAGGGACGTGGGTTTTGGTCAGGGTTTCTATTTATTTCAATATTCCTTTCATCCTTACTTATTTAATTTTAGCTTTTTTAGTTAAATTTCCACAACACTAAACCTAATTTTTAATGATCTTTTGCTCTTTAAGTTCTTAGCTATTTAACCTACAACCTTCTTTTCATAAGCAATCTAAAGTGACTCAGCTAAGGAGAAAGTTTGGTTCTGAACGGGAGAGACATTTGGGTCTCAACTTTTTGACAGTTTACCTCATTTAAAGCAAACAACTATAGAGTTGACCCTTGATCAATGCAGGGGTTAGGGACACTGATCCTTTGAACAATTGAAAAACCACATATGACTTTACAGTCGGCCCTCCATATCTGCGGTTTAGCATCTGCAGATTCAACCAGCTGTGATTGTGTAGTACTGTGGTATGTATTCCTTGGGAAAAAATCCACATATAAGTGGCTGGGCACAGTTCAAACCTGTGTTGTTCAAGGGTCAACTGTATATATATAAAATTTCCTAAATATAATTTAGCATGACAATTATTTGGATTAAAGATTATATTGTTAAAAATATAGGTACTAGTAAGCAAAATAATTTTACAACTTTAAAATATGCAATATTGACAAATCATGTTGAAGTACCCTGGTATGGGAATTAACATGGTTAATGAAACTCTATAGATAATGTTTCCCCAAGTGTCTCTCTACATTGCACCAAATTTGGTAGTATTAAATGTAATATTTCACCTATCATTTTTTAAGCTTCTTCAGGGATAAGAAAAAAATACAGCAAATTTTCTTTTCAGGAGTAAAGGACCAATATTGCGTTGTTATTGCAACCAAAGCTGCAAAACATTTAAGAGAAGGGTGGTTCTTCAAAAGTTACTCTAACTTGGAAATCATTGATGCACAATGCCATTTGTTTAAAATGCACTCATTATTACATGATTATAATTGTCCCCAGAATGTTCCAAAGGATTTCTAGAAGAACGTAGTAAGGTAGATACCTAGTGGGAAGCAGCCGCATGGCACAGGGCTATTGGCTCGGTGCTTTGTGACAGCCTGGAAGGGTGGGATAGGGAGGGTGGGAGGGAGGGAGACGCAAGAGGGAAGACATGTGGGAACATATGTATATGTATAACTGATTCACTTTGTTATAAAGCAGAAACTAACACACCATTGTAAAGCAATTATACCCCAATAAAGATGTTAAAAAAAAAAATTAGCAGGCCAACTATTTATTACTATTAAGAAAATTATTTTCAGCATTGCACTGGATCTAGTATATTTAAATTTATTTTCCAGTAATTTATGCATATCTAGAAACTTATATTGACAAAAATATGCATCTCATATAGCTAGGCAGGAATCTATAAATTATTTATCACCTATACTTATACCTATTAAGTGGGATCTTAGTGGCGGGGTGGATATCAATATTTTAGGTGACTCTTTCTCTGACTGCTTGTAATCACAAACATATGATATAATTTTAATGCATAAAATTTAATGATTAATACACTATATGTGTACTGTGTATTAATATTTGTCAATAGGTTGTCCCTTTTCTATTTCTAGTCATAATCCTTATATTTGTATTATTTCTTTAATATATGTGAAACGTTTACTAACTACAAAATAGTGAATATCGCCACATTAGAAACTCAATAGAAATATTTACATTTATCAGTGATTTTAGTAGCAAAATATAACTGAAACATCCCAAAGACTAATGTAGTTAAGTAGTTCTCAGCTATGTGCATGAGTCTTTTCTAAGCACAAATGTCAGGTCTACATTCCTGTATATTCTGATTCAGTAGGCTTGAGGTGGGTCTCTGATATCTATATTTTTAAAGTTTCATAGGTGACTCTGGGTGGCATCATCATTCTTTAAGGTCCTTTGGACTAATGTATAAGAAAGGAAGCACCTTTTTAAGTATTATGAACATTGCTGAGCATTCAGAACATTCTCAATATTGTACTAAACCTTTATTATTTATAAACTCTAACAATTCCTCAAAATAAACCTGGAAAAGATTCTCTTGGACAATGTTTCCATTCATTAGGATTTGTCAATAACTTTTGGCTGGGAGAATGCTCTGGGATCAGTGGAGCAAACCAGTGGCCTGCCAGATGAGGCCTGCAGCATTGCTGTTCTGTCTTGCGCAGTGTATCTTAATTTGTTTTTAACTGAGCTAAATGTTTTCAAATTGTAAGAGTTAAACTTTAACCATTCAGTTTCTAGCTTCTCTTGGAGAAGCAGAAGTTCTGGCAGTATGGGGCCAGCTTACCCTCAGACTAGACTATGCTGTCCTTACAGATACAGGTAGGCTCTGCAAGTTGCCTCGGCCCCTGCCTCTCAAGCTGTGTGTGTGGGAGAACTTGCATACATCCCACTCTGCCAGGGCAAGCTTTATGGGTGTGCGGCCCATGCAGTTGCACTGGGCTTTGCAAATTATGTAGCTGGACTTTCCCTTGGCCAGATCCATGACCTACCCACCTCCTGTGGGTGTGAGGTCAGCATACCAGCACCAGCCATGTCTTTTCTTACTAACGAACTGCTCTACCACTTTTAGGATTCAGCTCAAGCATTTTCCTCCAAGAAGCCTTATCAGAACTACCACACTAATTTGAGTGCCCCTCTTCTGGGCTCCCAAAGCACCCTATTTATTTCTGAAATGTAATACAACAGTATATTGAAAATATTGGTGTATTTCTCCCACAAAAATCAAGGGGGCGGGGGTGTTCAATGTGTGAACTATGAGTAGGCAGCGAAAAGGTTGGTAACAGTGGTGTGGAGCGCTGGTATGAAAATCCACATATAACTTTACAGTCGGCCCTTCATATCTGTGGTTTGGCATCTTGCAGATTCAACCAGCTGTGATTGTGTAGTACTGTAGTATGTATTCCTTGGAAAAAAATCCACATATAAGTGGTTGGGCACAGTTCAAACCTGTGTTGTTCAAGGGTCAACTGTATTTATGACTAGAAAAATTGTAACATGAAGCTTATTTTTTGTTTTGTTTTGTTTGCAAAGAAATGGGAAAAAAAGGGATGAGGCAAAAAAGAAAGGGAAAAGCAGATGTTCACCTGAAGTGGTAAATATTTAAATAGAGCCAGCTTTCATTTTTAGAGCTCTCTATCCAGGTGACATCCACTGAAACACTTTAAGGGATAAGTTAATACTTTGGAGAGGATGGTCTTTTTTTTTTTTTTTTCAACCCTTCCCAGTTTATCAACCTGGAACCTGCGGGAATCACCTGAGGGTGGTCAATACTCAACAACAATGTCAATTTCACAGATTTTTCCTCCCTGGAATCTGACAGACTAGATGCACACAATTTGCAGTACTTCACTGTTAGATACAGTATATATATATAGTCAGTTTACTTTACAAAGAGATGCTCCAGTTATATCTGCCTGCTATTTTTAAACTCTGTAAGATAAAAAAGCAAGCCAAAATTTTGAACCTTAAGTTTTAACCTGTATTTTTCTTTTTTTAAAAAAAATGCATACGCAATAGAAATATAGAAAACACAGAAAATTAAATGTTTATTCATTATTATATTCTGCTTTTATAAAACCTATTTGTATTTTTGTTTGTTTTTCCAGGCTTAATGACAGAAGTTTTAAGACAGTTGTCCCTTGCCAGTACATATTCTTCTATATCAGCAACTTAAGATTCATAAAGTTGCATCTTTTTTTAATGTAAAATGATTTACTTAACCAATCCTCTACTTCAGAGCATTAGGCTACTATAAATTCATCATAAATGTAACGAACCCTGTGATATGCATCCTTCTCTCTGTAATCTTTATGTGTGCCTCTGAATATTTTGGGGGGATAGCTTCAAAGGACTATATGTTTCTTTAGGGCTTGATTCAATCTTCTCCATTGTCCTTTAGAAAAGTGGTATCAATTTATACTCCACAGTGAATGAGAGGGCTTATATCTACATAATCAAACCAGCACTGAAGAAGGACATTCTTTTTCTTTAACACCAAACATATGCCTTTTTTTGTATAAAATAATAAAAATAATAACTTTCATGGTTTCCGTTTAAATTTTAGTAATTACTGATTTCACTTAATTACTAATTACTTGTGTTCTTTTTTGAATTTCCTATTTGTACTCTTCATTTTCTATTGTGTTTTTTTATTATTTTGGTTATTGGTCTAATTTTTTTACTCTTTGTGTTTATCTTGGCAAATTATATATTTTCTAAGAAAACAATAATTTTACTGAGATTTTCCAATTTTATGCGCGATGTTCACTTTTTTAATTTAAAAATTATCTTCCAAGTCTGTGGTTTTATTTCCCATCTCATTTCTGATTTAGTGTCTTTGCCTAATTTAGTATATATTTAGTGTAGAATGCTTTTTGTTTCAAGTGACAGAGAATCCCAGCTCAAATTGACTTAAGCCAAAGTGTCAATTCACTGATTTTCATTGCTAAAAGTTCAGTTAGATCTCACTTCAGGCATTACTGAATACTGGGGCTCAAAATATGTTACCAGAAAAAAAGTGTTTTGTCCTTTTGTATCGACTGCCTCTGTTTTGACTAGACTCAAATAGGCTTTCTTATGCGACAATATGGAAGCCAGTATCTCCCAGGAACAGATATGTCCAGCTTCAAGTAAAGCATACAACAGCAGGAGCTTTTGCTCCAGCAAATGTCCTGAGTGCTTCTCTCAGGACTAACATCAGTCATGTGGTTGTATAATATCCAGGTTACTGTAGGCAACACTGACTGGCTTGGATCTAAGTTACCTGCTCCTTCTTTAGGGTTGGGTAGTAGCTGTTGAACTGGTGGTGGGGGAAGGTATCTCATTAAGTGAAAATCAGGGCTAATGTCATGAGGAGGTGTTGAGGTAAATTACAAATAGTCAGTATAGTATGGTCCCGCTCTGTGTTTACTTCTTGATAACGTGGATTTATGGTTTGTCTATATTACTGGTTTTTCAGAGAATAAGTGCTTGTATTTACTTGAAAAACTTACCGTTTTCTAAAACATAAATTTCTACCTTTAAACAATCTTTTTCACCTGCTTTCTATAGTTTTAATTTGTTAGTGTCTAACTTCTTGACTTGAATGCTATAAATCTCTTATTTACGTATGTATTAATTTTTGAGTTAAGTTAAAACCAATTGGGCAAAAGCATCCAAAATTGATGAAAAGTAGCTTTACAGAATGAATTCAGTCCTACATAAATCTGAGCATCTTATTGACTCCAACTCAGCTTCTCATGGCTGAACAATTTTCAGTTGTCCTATGGCACAATACTACCAATGGAAAGAGGTATCATTATACTCAAGTAGAAGAATGTCAGTTCCCTATGAAACATGCATAGGAAAGTGGCATACTGAGGGAGTCATTTTGGAACCACTCTAAAGGTAATACGATTTATAATCACAAATTGAGGGTCTTTTGACACGGCATGAATAGGTTACAAAGTGAGACTAATGGGTGTAATAAGCATATATAAATTTTCTTCACTGAAATAAGGACAGACCACCATGAGTCTAATGCAGGTTATTTATGTAGACATACATTAAGCTCTTTAACATCCAGTTTATAAACTAGCGTTCCACACCTCTCTATCTGCCCCTGTGTTTGTGATGACACTTCTCTAACTTATATGTGCTAACTGCTCTCTTGCTACTCCTTAGAAATAATAAGTTGTTCAATATTAAGAGTAGCCACCCTTGGCTAGAGTGAGGCATAGTGGAGTGAAGCTGTTCATAATTCTTTTACTGAGGCATTTAATTTAACAACAACAATGCCCTTTGTGTCCAAGACAACCTATTTTTTCATGGAAATAACAGCACAAAAGGTCTTACAGGCATATGCTTTCTAAAGAACCCTGACATCCTTCTCACTGAATATTTTTGAGCATTTTCTTTAAGTTATGCTCCCAAACATCACCAGATCTTGCTGTATTTTTGTACCCCCCCCCCCAAGCCTATATAATCACATCTCAATCTTCTGAATAAAATCATTGTAATCTTATAGCAATGTTCCATTAGATATTACAGTCAAGAAGTAAGCCACTTGGGGCACAGCTGGCATTGCCTGTGAGTAAATGAGGAAGACCCAAGATGAAAAACCTTTCATTTCCCAATGCAGCCTGACTAAAGCACAACCAAGGTTAATTTACAAAGCAGCATGATAGTTGACCCTGGTGTTGCTTCAACACATTAATCTTGTGTCTAAGTGGCAGGCTGTGGAAGACCTTACCTCACCCACCTTATGAAACACTCTACATAAAACAAACACAGGGTGAAATGTATAAATTACATTCAGATAAAACTTTCTGCGGAGTGTAATGGTTATGAACACAGCTGGTAGAGCCAAATTTCTTTCCTATGTTCAAGTCCTGCTTCTGCCCTAAGTAGCTCTGTGACCTTGGGTGGTTGCTTTATCTCTCTCTGTCTCAGTTTCCACATCTGTAAAATTGGAATAATAATAGAACTTACTCCATAAGCTTCTTAATATTGGATGAGTTAATATATCTACAGTCTGTGTAACAGTGTCTGCCCTAGAGAAAGTACTGCTCTTTTGCATTTCTTTTTTTAGTGAGGCTGCCCACGCATATCCTCTACCTTTGTCTAATGTTTGGGGCCCCTATACAGTTATTATATATAATGTCTGGATATTATATATAATGTTTAAATATATTTAAAGCAGTGGAGCCTGTGGACTTGAAAGGGCGTTCACACGCTGAATCACAAAGCAAATAGGTGTTAGGATTTCTGTGACTTGGGCTGCTCCTCTGTCTGTGGAGGAAGGTGGCAGAGGTGAGAGCATCAGGAATTTGGTGCCTGATTCCCCAAGTAGTTCAGATCTTTTCTGGCCAGAGAAAGTGACCCACAGAAAACAACAGGCAAGAGTAATGAGAATACAGTAACTCCTGAGGCACTTCCTGCTCCAAGTCAGAAGGCTACACTTGCTCTGTGGGACTCTCAGAACAATTACTGTGAAGTTCGGTCCTCTCCTGATTTCTCAGACCTCAGACCCCAGAACCCTGCTGCGTTATTCTCTCAGCACCCGTCCCTGACCCTGCTATCTGGCTTCAGGGTAGCAGAACCAATCAGCCTAAGCTTACTGTTTTCTTGCCCATAATGTTTGGCAGTGTTTCCACTGTGTAGCCCTCATAAGGCATGTAGCATAATCACAGACATGAAATTCTTCAGGCAAAACCCTGAGAGCAGGGAGGCTGTTAGTCTTCCAAAAAAACAGAGAGAACGCATCAGAGAACACACCTGCTCTCTCTGCCAAAAGCAATTGGCTGTAAAAAGCCTTTTTAAAATCCTAGTTCAGGCTTAGCTTTCAGGTTAGAAGCAGAGCAGAAGCCAAAGGGTTAAGATCTTAGCCCAGTGCCAGACAGGTGACAAGTCTTCTATAAATGCTAGTTGTAATTTGATGATAATGATGATGACGATGATGACTAAAGAGACAGAGTAGCCATTTACAAGGACATAAAAAAATAACCAGAGAATTTTTCAAGGGCATTAGAGAAATCAAATCTCCTTAAGAATAGCATTAAAAAAGTTTGTACTTAAAGGGGATGGGACTACTAGAGCAAAATTACATAAATTTTCTTGGATAAACAGTATCACTGTTTCAGCCTTTCCTTAGACTTTCAGATGCATCTGCATCTTCATCCTCCATAATCTGCTTGCTCCTTGACTTGTGGAATTCTTCCAGATGGCAGCCAACTCATGCTTCCAGACTCATTTAGCTTGGAATCTTGGCTGACACTTCTTGTCTTATTCCATTTGGACTTGGTAACAAGGATCCAGATTGTCTACTTCATGAATAGCTTATAAAGCACAAGACTTCCTAACACTAGAAACTGCCCTCAGTATTGCCTCTCTCAGCCCTAAGTGGGTCCTTAGAATTCCCAGCGTAAGAGATCTGACAAAGATGGCCCCAGGAAGGGAAAGTGACATCTCAGCACTGTCAGTGTGGACAAACACCCAAGGATTACCAATATCTGGACAATTTATAAGGTTGAGAAAGCCATTTTTGCTCAGAGACTGTGCTTCAGGAACAAGGGACTCAGTTTTCCTCAATCCCCAGTCAAGAATTGGATATTTGCATTAGAGCCTTATTGTACAGTATGGACAATTGTTTATTTTGAGTTCAATCATCCTAATCTAATTTTTTGTTACGTTTAAAGAGTCTGAAAGGGTAGATTATAACTATTTTATCAAAACATGGGTGTATAAAGTGGGGGAAACAATGAAGCAGAATCTCTTAATGCTGCCACGTAAGAATTTTCAGTCTATGAGATGCTACTCATTAAATATGAAGACCTTCAGGAATCTATTGTTTTCCTCTACTGATGTGGTCTACCTTGTTAAGTTTTACAAAATTGAGACCAGGATCATCTAAAAAGTGAGAATCATGACTTCTATTTTTACTATAATGCTCATCCCCACCCTAAGTTTTTCTCATATCATAAATTATTTCCTTCACAGTTTTTATGGTAACTTGTAATTACTTTTTCTCATATCACAAATTATTTCCTTCACAGTTTTTATGGTAACTTGTAATTACTTTTTTAACATATTCATTGTATCTCATGCTTTGTAAAGTTGATTAAAGCAGAGACTTGTTTTCTTGTTCAATGTTAAATTTTCAGCTTCAAATACAGAGCTGAGTACATAAGTGCTATGTTAACATTAAATTAACCTGGTCCAATTCCTTCATGTTGCATTTATAGAGGAGGAAGTGAGATTTAGTGGAATTATTTGATATATTAGATATCTTTTGTTCAATGGCAAAATCCAGAATTGAGCACTAGTCTCCTGGCTCTTAGGAGGTATTATTTTACCTTCTACAACAAGTTATCTCTCTTAATATGTTGTTTTTAATGTGGTTCTCAGCCCTGAGTACACATTAGAGTCACCAGGGGAGTTTTATAAAACCCGAAGGCTCAGACCACACTCCTCAATTACTCAGAGTCAGTATGTTTGAAGTTCTCTGGAAGATTCCAAAGTGCATTAAGATTGAGAACCTGTGTGTGTGTGTGCGTACCTGCAGGTGCAAAAGGGCCGAGCCAGAGTTTAGATTTCATTCAGGAACCAATCAAGAAGTGAAGCCACGTTGTGTTTTGTTTTTTTTTTTTTAATTTTATTTGAAGCATAGTTGGGTATAATATTATATAAGTTACAGGTATTACAATATAGTGATTCACAATTGTTAAAGGTTATACTCCATTTATAGTTATAAAACATTTGCTATATTCCCGGTGTTGTACAATATATTCTTACAGCTTATTTTATACCTAATACTTTGTACCTCTTTTGAGAAGGCTGATCTAGCAGCTGCATAGGATAGCTTGGGGTAGATGTCAAATGACAGCAAAGCAACCTATTGCTAATGCAGTAAGAACCACCTGAACTGAGGTGTTAACAGTTGAAATACAATAGAGGAAATAGGGAATGTATGTGAGACACATTGTGGAGACAGATCTATGAGATTTGGCAATTGATTGAAATTTCTCTCCCCTGTAGCATTCACATTCAGAGAGCCTTGACAATTGTGCCTAGCCTGATTCCAGAAGTAATTTGTTACCCACATGTGGTAAATTAATACTTTGAGTGACAGTATACCAATTTGCAAATTACTTCTTTCAGGACATTAATGACTGAAGAGCATAATCACCATGGCATTATTTTTATTGGCATTAGCATTAATAAATATTTCATGAGCAACCAAAAATTACAGTGCCTATATTTTGAAGAATAGGTATTCCTCCAAAATATGGAATACAAACCTCAGGCTATCACCAGTGCCGAAAATTCTATAAATATTTATAAACAAAATAACAATTCATTTGAGTAGAAAATTAATTGAGATGACTTGCAATTATGCTTAATGTTAAGTAGTTTTGTTTATGTCATTATAAATTGGAGGGCTTGAAGAACTGAGCAGCATGAATTCCAGCAACAATTTAACTGTAACACTGGGAGAGTTTCATAAAGTCTCTAGATTTCAGTTGCCTTATCTGTAAACTGAAGAAAATAATATTTTGTCTATCTGATAGCAACAATTTGAGCCAGACTTTTCCCCCTTACTTTAGGTCTGCAAGGTAAAAAATATATGAATGGAAAGTGAAATAGTATGGAAAAAGCACTGGATGAGGAATTCAATGTTTTGAAATTCAGTCTATTTCAAATGAGGCAAGAATTAGACAAATAATTTTTTAGTTTTCTTTTGCATTCTAAAGTTCAAAATTCAATATGGAGTTGACACTTTCAGGAGGATGGGTGTAACAAGATATCAAGGAAAAGTAGCAGATTGAATTTCTAGAAAGATGAGGAGACGGTGGCCTGGATCCAAGAAGAAAAGATGAGTCAGAATTGTTCTTGAGCCTTTCTTCATCCACTGATGTGAAAGTGCCTGAAAACATGATACCAATTCAAAGCCTTTCTAAAATATTAAAAAAAAAATTTCATTTTTATTTTGTTGCCATTTTCAAATTTAGGGAGGCAGCCTTTTGTTTTATAGAAAAATTGAAGAGAATTTGCAGGAGAAGTCTTCTGCTCTATACAAATGCCAGGGATGAAATAAAGAAGGCACTTTATTTTGTGGCATTTATGCAGATTCCTTTTCACCATGCCTATGTAAGCATGTCAGTAAAATAAATTCATGATTTAGTAGGATTGGGTTGATGAAGTGCAGCAATAAATACTGCCAGGTAGAGGAATAATTCAGTCTTTTATTTTAAGCCACTCAAAAGCTTAAACACCAGAGGGAAATAGTCACAGCATCAGCAAACCCTTAGAAAATGCTTTCACACCATTGGGAAAGGCTCTGCCAGATTTTTCAAGAAATTATGAAGTGAACCAGACAAAATAAGCCAAGTCATCAAACATTAACAAGACAGGTGGGAGTGGCTGGTAAGCACCATTTTCCTGACACATGTCATTTAGACAAGCAGGCCAGAGGATTATATAAAATGCAAATGCTAAAAAATTTAACATCGGGATGACTGCCTCAGTAAGGTTACTTTGAGAAAAACAAGGTTAAAAATAGAATTCTTAAGAACATGGTTCTGAGTTCTGGTAAAAATGGCCAAGTTACTTAACAGGAAAAGTAGAAAGAACAGAAGTTATTCAGTGTAGATGAAAGAAACAATTCAACAAATATTTATTGAACCTCTACTACGGGCCAGACTGTGCTCAGATCCTTCAGATGCCTTGGTGGGGCTTACATTTTGGAGAAAGAAAAACAGAAAATTAACATAGTAAATTAGACTTGTACATGAAAAGGGGATATGCAATAATACAAAGAGGAAATAAAGTATGGTTCTAAAGTTTCAGTTTTACTCAAAGAGGATACAGAGAGAAGAGTCAGGGTAAGATTCATTCAAACGTAAGCAAAGACTTAAAATCTTAGAGCATTAGCCAAGTGATAAGGGGAGAGATGTGTTCCAGGCAGAAGGAGTGGATAGAACCAAAGTCGTAAGACGTGAGTGTGCATGGCACATTGTGGGACAGAAAGGAGCCTAATGGCTGGCAAAGCAAAAATGGGTGGAGACTGTAAGTAACCAATGAGGTCAGAGAGCAAGTAGGTGTGCATACACTGTGTAATCAAGTTGAGCCTAGAGGACATCTTGGAAAACTCTTTGGCTTTCACTCTGGGTTTTAGGCAGAATAGTGCCGTGATTGGCTCAGAGGCTTTAGAACTTCCATGCTGAGAACAGACTGGGAGTGGGGCAAGGTAACCTGCTCGGAGGCTATGGCAGTATAGAAAGAAAAGAGCAGCATCACTTTCATAAAGATGTGCTCTGAGCTGCTCACCTGGGAAGGGAGAGAGTTGTGTGGTATGTTACCTATACCTACTTGATCCTACCGAAGACTCTCCTTCTAAGTGCATAAAGAACAGTGGGGATTTTGGAAGGGAGGAAAGGAATTGACCAAACCAGGAGATTTTACTGCTGTCTCTTTAAACATCTGCTTCAGAAAGTTCATCCATTTCTTAATTCAAGTGCTTTCTTCCTCCTCTGAATCCAATGCCATTTTGCTGGTTCTTACCTCTAAACTGAGCTATTATTCCTTGCCTCCAACCCTGCTAGTTTCCACCTGATCATGTGCCTATTTCCCCAAATCAGTGTTTCTAAACTTACCTTGTCGCCACACAACATAACTGTCTTAATCATGAGTCCACAAATGTGTCAGTTATTCTGGGTTAAAATCGGAAGACACTCTGATTCCTATCTTTTGATCCCATACACCTCGGCAATCTTTGAAAGATGTTAATGATTCCTTCAGAGTATCTCTTGCTTCTCTTTCCTACATCCATCACCTAAAACAAAATACACCTCATCCCTGTATTATTGTAATGGTTTTCCAAGTGTTACCCCTTCCATCCTACTTGATCCTACCGAAGACTGTCATAAACACTATTTTCATTGACACGCAGAACACTTCAACGTTCGACAATGTATACACGTGTCATCTAAAGAAGAAGAATCGTTAAATGTACAAATATTGTTAGAGCAAAAGAAAAAGTCAATAGCTTTGGTTGTATGAAAACTAATATTATGGCATATCAAAAAACCTTTGAAAGACAGAAACCAGGAAAAGTAAAAGTTTTTAAAAATGAGATTCCATGTTTCCATAATCAAAAGTTGTTTTCAGTGATAACATTCATTGTTAATGGGTATTGGTGGAGAGGGGGGTCAAATGGGTCCAACCTTCCTATAAAGCAATCTGGTAATACCTACTGAGAGCTTTTTAAAAGTCCCACTGGCAGTACAATTAAAGTTCTATTAATTTTTTAAGGAGAATTTCAGGAAAAAATATGTTTATAAATATATTTTTCAAAGAATTAGTTACAAAGAATGTCTTTCATATCTATCCCATCTTCTCTATCTTTACTGCTTCTGTTTCATAAAGGTCTTTGTCTGGACTCCCAAGATGTTCTTCTAGACTCTAGTCTTGTTCCCTTCCAATGCATCTTCCATGCCTGCCACTAGAATGAGCTTCCTAAAACACTGGTCTCAATGGTACATTCTGCAATGATGGGAAAGTCCTATATCTGGACCGTCCAATATAGTAGCAACCAGACACACATGACTGGTCAGGTAAAATGTGGCTAGTGCAACAGAGGAAATGAATTTTTAATTGTATTTAATTCTAATTAAGTTGCGAGGTAGTCATATCATCTCCCATTTTACAGATGAAGAGAATGAGGCTTAGTTTAAGTCATTTATCCATTATTCTATAACTGATAGTATGAGAGCAGGAGCAGTGGATGAGATGTGTATAAGCAGCATGATTGGATCCTAAAAACTTGATCTGAGTGGAAAATATAAATAATCCAATGTGCAATAATTGGATAGTAAATAAGCACTTATAATTAAAAGCTATATGTGAAAAAAACCACTCAAGACACACTTAAAATATGTGCACACATACTACATATATGTATACTTATTTATATTTATATATTAAGATGATTGAGGCAGAGGGGAGTGGGGGCTGTGGATAAAAGAAATTGAATGAATGAATGAATGAAAATGAATCGATGAATGAATGAGTGACTGAACAATAAATGAATCTAAAGAAGCCTCTTGTTTGAGCTAATTATAATATGTCTGGACCTGGAGAGAGAGGAGAAAGAACAGGAGAGAGAGAGAGACTGACACAGAGAGAGAGAATAAAACAATGTGTTAATTACAGCAAATTGTTTTCATTATGCTGAATATGTTAATAAGAGCAACTGTAATTGCCCTCAGAAGTTTTAAAATGTAAATCCATCACACTGTGTGCATTACTGAATGAATGAGGTAGGAGCCAAAGTTGAGATTTCAGCAACATTCCTGTTATTACTCACAAATGCACTTATGTTTTGCTAGGGAACTGAGAAGAGTTAATTTTGTCCGTTTACCATTTGCTCATTTTATTTTCCAGTTGTCTTAGTTGTCCACCACATGTTTATTTTTAAGCATTGATTCTCTTAGAATGAAAATTTCTGAAGAGTTGTTAGCTATTTAATTCACTTGATGTATATCTTCATGTATTCATTCATCAAAATTATGTCTATATCTATTTCTGTCTCCTACTATGTGCCCAAAGCTATGCTGATCTCTTTAATGAATGTAAAATACTTCTGATGATGATGAAGTATGAAGTACTCCCCAAAACTGATTTTATTTTTTTCTTTAACCATCAAAGCTTATCATGGTTAGTACTAAATTTAGTCCTAACATCTAGAACCATCAAATCTATGGTAGGATATGCAGATTGTTTTAATTTTATAATTCCAGCCAGTCATTCCAGAAAATGATATCAAAGAAAGATTAAACTGAAGCCCTGAATAGCAGAAAGTGATACTAGAAAGATCCTATGTGCAAGAAATTTGATTCCTATTAAATTATTCTTCAAGATGTTTGTCAACATTTTGCTTCCCTTTGCGTTCATCTGTGTATACGTTTCTCACCAAAATGACTGGCAGAAGAAAAATATTTTAAAAGTAATGCTTAGTCCAAAAAACCCAATATTCTTTTCCTTTGTTGTTGTTGACTGACTAAATCTGGTTCTAATACCAAGTGGAATTTCAAAACATGACCTGGGTCAAGACAGAAAGCAAAAGTCAACATATTGCCCAAGGTATTAAAACTATCAGAAGGAAGTTCTAATATTTCCTTAAACACACACAATGCAAAATGAATCAAGATATGATGTCATGCTTTATTGAAATATTTATTTTCATAACAATTCACACAGTTCTTCAAGGTCAAAATGACACTGGTCTTACTAGAAAATATGGGATTTGCGTTGCATAAATCATTCTCTACTGTTTAGAAAACAAACCATGAATTTTCATGAATTTGGGACACAACTCTAGGAACAAGATGGTATCAAACTTCAAAGATAAGTGACAGTATTTCTTTTCTAAAGGCTTTATTGGAAAAAGTTTAACTTTTGTGGTTATATCGGAAAAAAAAAATGCAAAGACCAGTACAGCCTATCCTTTTTTCTTTTAGAAGTTGTGGAGGCCTTTTTTTCAGCAGTGTGATTCCCTGACATCCCCCTACTCTGTCATTCTACTAAATTTCCTCTCACATCTTCTATACAGCCCCCTCCCACATACACAGGACAGAAGTGGAACAAGTGGAGAAGAAAATGATGAGAGTAATGCCGAGGGAAGACAGCAGTGTGTTTAACATCACAAGATCAGAGGGAGCCCGGAAGCAGAACCTAGAAAAATCCTTTCACAGCATGCAATATAGAACAAAAATCCCCAGAAAACTCAAATACTACTATTATCATGTTTCAAAACAAGAAAGCTAAGAAAGGTGACAAAAGGACCCAAGAAAGGATAGCACATACTTTCAGCCACCTGTGTGTCAGGTGGAAAGTTTTCATCAGAACGCTTTAATTCTTCCCTTTGATGTATAAGCCCAATCAAGACAATAATATGTCCTTGAACCAAAATGAATCCTCTATGATACACTATCACTCTCCGTGATAAACAAAGCTTTAAAAGACATAAACTAGCTCCATAGCTGGCCTTCACTCACTCCAAGAAAGCTTTTGATTAAAATAAAAATGTATGTAGGAACAAAGTTGAATAAAGGCATACCAAAAGTTTTATTCCATTTGGGAGAAATAAACACAAAAATGAGACCTCTTCAATACCTCTGCAGAAGTAGGCAAATTGATCAAACCAAACAGTAAGATAAAAGGAGAAATAACAACTTCCCTTCAACTGCCTCAAGATTTTTATTTTTAGGAGAATTATCATCAAGGGTTGAACTGCCCCTAAGTAGTTCTTTTCTGTACTGTTGTTTAACGTGTTCAACAACAAATATGACCATCTGCTCATGGGCTTGGTTAAGGAAGCTGAAAAGTGAACTCAAGTTAAAGGAAGCTGTGACTTCTGACCTAATGGCAATCTATTTTGAGGAAGTCTCCTCAAAAGAAGAGATGAATAATGATGCAAACAAATAAAAGAGACCAAAAGCAAGTGAGAAATGGAAGAACAGTGGGAAACAAAGGGAAGAAACGGAGGCTGTATTTCAGCATTAAGAGAAGAAACTCAAATGGTAGATATTTCTTCTGGCTCATAGCTACAGGAAGCTACAATAGAAACGGATACCTTACTGCCTAGTAAAAATGGAAATATGGAAGCACTAGTTATTGGATAACACAACAAGAAGCAAGTATAATTATTGTAAATTTAATCACCTAAGAGAATATTCTGTTGGGTGTTGAGTGTAGCTTAAGACTTTCTAAAGACAACTCTCACAAAGGCAATTTCATGGGCATGATCACTAGAAGCTCAACTGTTTTTCAGACTTTGGAGCAGGTAAAAGAAATTCAAAATGGAGGATACTATTAGCAAACTCACCATTTAATTTCTCAAAGAATACTAGAGTACTTGAAGATGTCAGAGAATAGTGCCAAGCCTTTCATTTCAAGTCCTCTGAAAGCACATTTTTAAAAACATGAACCATTTGGGGAAGAGAGAGGTTGGCTTTGGATAAGTTTGGTTAAATTTAGTTAGTGTGTTTCAGGAGAAATAAAAAACTTAAAACTGTACGTTAACCAACATTTTTAAGCTACTACACAGAAGTTCTGCTGATGGGTTTGATGGTTTGTGGAACAAAAATGTTATAATCTCACTCCACTACAGAGAAGACATAAAATAGAATGTTTTATTTTTTTCATTTTAACTTTTAAATTTTTAATTGTTAAAAATTAAGGAAATATTAAAATGTTAAACATGTAAATAAGAAGATAAAATTTTAAGAATTCAAAATATTCTTTCTTGTAGTGAAATGAAAGTGAATGTAATGAACACAACAAACTACTCCAATTCTTCTACAATTCAGATTATTGGACCAATCTTTCAAATCATATGCAACCAGATAGTAACAATTCTTGACTTGTCTTAGTAATAGGGGGCTGATAAGACAAGAAAAAATGATATCAATATTCATTACCCAAACCTATTTAAACCAATGTTTTCCATGTTTCTTTTATCAAGTATATTTATTTTTTTTATATCAGAACTGCAAATAATCAATGACATTTATAAATTTTCTAACAACTGGGACTGTTTTTGAAAGTTATATATATTTCACTGTTGACAAAGTGCTAAGTGCTTGAAGGAAGCATCAAAAACATCTATAATTATTAGTGTCCATAAGGAAATCATGTACCAATGAATTTAGGCAATCTTACTGTTTTATTCAAATAATTTTAATGATTCAGGGTAAGTGATGTTCGGTTTTGCATAAAGAATACCAGATAAATGAATCATCAGATTAAAAAGGATTTTTAAAATATCTGGCTTCTAAACATTGTTAGCATTTTTTTTCCCGGCATTAAAAACTAGAGATTTGGGAAATACAGATTACAAAAAGAAGAAGAAAAATCATTAAAAGTATCCTAATCTCACCAATTAGAGACAACCACTCTTAAGTATATTCTCCTGACAGAGGAAAAGTGTGAGCAAGATGGGAGTAGGGAGCAAGAGAGAGAATATTTTATGAAATTGAGGATTGACTATTAAAAATGAAAAAAAGCAGTGTATTCCTATATAAAGATAGTGATACTTTGCCTGTAAATATTTGTTGTAATAATCTTCCCACTTACACATTTTGCCTAATAATTGTATATGTGTTTTTGAGTCGTAGTCATTTCATTGTTTTGTGCATTCACATCAGTTGCTCTTTTTCTTAATGATTTCTCCATAGCTTTTAAGTCTAAGTCACTAAAGATTTACGTAAAAGGTATGACCTGTTCAGAGCTGTCTTTTGGAGCAACAATTCTCTAACATTTACTTCCAAAGAATGTGTATTTATGTTGATTATATCTGTCAATAGTTTCTAAGTTAGAAATTAAAATCAAGAAATTTAAAAAACCTCTATTTATTAATTCATCCAAAAATAGCAATAGTAAGCCTTCATACATTAACACATATAGCATGTTTTTGTGAAGTATTTTTCAAGAGAAAATTATTCAGGAAGAAAAATTTCATTGATTTACACGTTAGCAAATCTCTTTCATGCCTGACTTAATAGAAGAAAGCAAGAGTCTGATACCTGCTTTTGTATTCAGTCTGTTGCAATATGGTCTTTGGTTGAAATATAGGAAGAAAATCCAACCTCACATGAATATGTCAATGGAAAAAAGAAAGAGTATCTTATACTCTTTTATCTCTTTTATACTCTTGTATTTTATCTTATGCCTTTTCATATAATCATGGGTATTCTTTTTTATGCCTCACCAAAAAAAAAAAAAAAGAAAATGACAAGTAGTAGTAATTTCTTAAAGATTAGTTGCAAAGAGAAATCTAAAGCCATATCAATAAACTTTTTGTACTGTCGCATTAAAATCCATTGACCTGTCTTACACTTTGAATGGCCTTTGACCCATACATGATTTTTAAACATCGTTCATTGGTCTTTGGAAAACTTAGCTCCCTGAGTTTATAAGATCTTCCAAATGTTGACACATTTCATTATAAAATATTTTAAAAATCACATTCATTGCTATCTTGGCTGATTTAATTTTAAATCCTTTTAAAAAAAGATTTTGCATATTGGATACAAGTTTTCAAAACTCTAATTTTCACTTGAAAGCTCAAACGTTGTTATTGGCAACAAATACCACCAGTTGTGTTTCTTGACGTGACAGATTTAGTTCATCAATTTTTAAGACACTGTCTGCCAGATACTCAAGTCTGGATAACAATAGTTTGCCTACTAGTAATTCTTTTGTGTAAAAAATGGTGTACCATGAAAAAAGTGGCTTGTTCATCTCACAATTCAATCATACAAATGTTTTTCCTCAAGACAGTCATTTTACTGCAGCAGGCAGAAGTGTTCTTCTAATTTTGTCAAGCGGTATATTTTAAAAGTCTTGTGCCTAAGGGCTGAGATTTAATACTGCTAATAATTATTACTGCTTCTTCAAAGATATTCTCGAGTGAAAAGTCACCTTCTTTTAATTTATGTGGCGGTTCATTCCAGTTGAGCACACTGCAGGCAGCATCACTCTCTCTCCTTGTTTACAGCATCAGCCTCCCAACTGTCTCCTTGCATCTACTCTATTTTCAAAATAGTAATCAAAATTATCCTTTTAAAACATAAATCATGCTTCCAAAGCATGACATATAGAAAGGAAAAAATAGTAACTGTAAGTAGAGAAATGTGGCAAATACTACCATAACCAAATGATGAAGGTCAGTATCATCAATGAGGTCATGCAGATATCATAAACCCTTTGATATGACATGACAGGATGAGCACTTCACCTCTGGGAATTCTTTCCAAAAATGGGTGACTTCATTCTAATCATGAGCTAAACATCAGACAAACCCAGAATGGGGGATATTATACAGAATAATTTGGTCACTACTCCTCAAGACTGTCAAGGTCATTAAAAATAAGGATGGAGAGACTATAATGGACCAGAAAAGACCATGGGGACCTGCCAACCTAAAGCCATTCAAAGCATGGCCTGGATCATGGAACAGACAGAGGACATTAATGGAGGAACTGATGAAATCCAAATAAGTCTGGAATGTGGATAATAGTAATGCACAAATGTTGGGTATTTACCTTGACAAAGAAACCATGTAAGACGTTAACAATGGGGAAACGAGTGAGATGTACATGTATGGGAACTCCCACTGCTATCTCTGCAAATCTTGAGTAAATTTAAAATTATTTCAAAGTGAAAAGTTTATTGGGAGAGAATATTTTTAAAAAGGCACATCATTTTACACCTCTGCTCAAAATTCTCCATTTGCTACTCATCTCACTCAAAGCTGAAGTATTTAACAATCCGTATATAATCTGGCTACCCATGAACTTTCTATTATCTTTTCCTTATAGTCTTTCCCTGGCTCACTTTGCTTCAGCCATGCAGAGCTCTCTGCCATTGTTCCTAACACATTAAGCCTGTGTTCCCCTCAGGGCCTTTGCACTGCTTTTTTCTCTGCCAAGAACTTACTTCTTCCAGATAGCAGCATTATTTATTCCCTGACTTCTTCAGGCCTGTGCACAAATTTCACCCTATTAAAGAGATCTTCTTTGACCATTTTATATCAAATAGTAGCCACCTGTCCCACTCTGGCAAGGCTTATTCCATTTACTCTGCTTTATTTTTCTCCATCTGGTATAACATCAGATGGAGAAAATTTATACTTGTACATTTGTTTAATTCTTCTCCCTGGAAGTTAATCTTTTGGAAAGTAGGGACTTTGTTCACTGCTGTTCCTTAGCATTTAGAACAGAACCTAGCACACCACTCTCAGTAAATATTTTTTGAATAATAAGTCAACAGTGAAGTGTTCATGGGCTCACTTCAAAACAAGAAATGCAAGTAATATATATTTATTTCTGCCAACCACTACTTCTTGAGAAAACTTGTAATTTATTTTGATATTATATCTCTGATTAATTTTGTTTGTTAAAATCTTTGATGATATTAACGGGTTCTTTTAGTAATGTTTTTTCTTAGCAAAATAAAATAGTTGAAAATCTTATGTCTGTTCTCGCAACCATTTCTGGAAATTTTACTGATCTAAGAAATCGAAAAGTCTGATTTTAAACTTCTATATACTACAAAGTTCTAGAGAAATTCAGATAAAACATGTACCAAATATCGGTATGGGACTGCATTTCAATAAGCACCATCATTAATTTAAATGTTACATGTGTGAAATAGCAACACAAGTTTTATGTCTTATAATTCTGGTCACTTCTCTCAAGAATTAGGTAGAAAACACCTCTCAATAAACCTTACCTTCTCAAAGGGCATTGTTTTCATCTATTTGTAGAACAGGGAAATTGGCTGGGGATAGATTTTAGGTTTTTTGCTAAGATAAAAATTTAGATAAAGGATGTAATTTTTTAGGTTTATCTAATTATTTACCATATGAATATGTAGCTCTGCTATTTTTAAATATATACGTTCCTTATTTTAATTCACATTGTCACTAGGTAAGTGACAATCTAAGTAAAAAGTACACAATATTAGAGAAAAAAGTCCTTCAAAATCTGATTGCATTGTCCTTCATTAATTGTGCCTAACAATTTATTGAAAGTTTGAAAGTTTTTTTAAAAAATCATGCTTTACACCATTTATAAATAACAATAGGAAATTAAAGGCTATGTTATTCTATCTTGAGTTACCATATTTCTTAAAAGACCAATTATTTTTTTACATATTTTTCAGATTTCTGAATGGTAAAACGCTTTCACTGGATTCAGAGCTTTATTCACAGGTAACTTCTTATTTTTTAATTGTTTTATTTGGAATCCACAGATGGTTATGGTTGGCCTGAAAAAATGTTCATTTTTAAATATTTATAGAACTGATACATTTAAAAATTAAGCATGCTGATTCCCCATCTCTCCTGCCTCCATGGTCCCCACCTCCCAGAAAACTCGGTCTAAATTCTGGGTAATTGGTAGACTTGGTAGACCTGATAATAATATTTTATATATGGCAAGTATGTACGTATTTTAAGGTCATCAGGTTATTAGGGCATGGAAGAAAGTTCTGAGGTTGGAAGTACATTGAATAGTTGCTCTCCTAATAGAAAAATTCTATTGATTTAAACCCAGCTCAATAATAATCCTAAACTTTAGGTGTCAGTTTATAACCTTGTGAAAGGCTTATATGCATTTCCACAATTCTGTATAAATTACTTTTTTTTTTAAACTGGAAGTTCGTACCTTCTGATCACCTTTGCCCATTTTGTCCACTCTCCACCCCCTGCCTCAGGCTACCACCAATCTGTTCTGTATCTATGAATTCAAGTTTGCTTTTTTTTGTTTGTTTCGTTTTGTCAGATTCCACAAATTGGTGAGATCATACAGTATGTCTTTCTCTTTCTGGCTTATTTCACTTAGCGTAATGCCCTCAAGTTCCACCCATGTTGTTTTATGGCTAAATAATATTCCGTTTCTGTGTGCGTGTGTGTGTGATATATATTTGAAAAAAATATACATATAAATATATATGTGATATATATATATATATAGCACATTTTCTTCATCCACTTTTTCATTGATGAACACAGGTTTTTTCCATGTCTTACCTATTGTAAACAATGCTACAATGAGCATGAAGGTGCGGATATCTTTTCAAGTTAGTATTTTTGTTTCCTTCAGATAAATACTAAGAATTGGAATTGCTGGATCGTATGCTAGTTCTATTATTAATTTTGGGGGGGAACCTCCATACTGTTTTCCATAGTGGCTGAAGCAATTTACATTCACACCAAGAGTGTACAGCGTTCCCTTTTCTCCACATCCTCTCCAGCACTTGTTATTTATCTTTTTGATTATAGCCATTCTAACAGGTGTGAGGTCATATGTTATTGAAGTTTTGATTTCCCTAATGATTAGTGATATTGAGCATCTTTTCATGTACCCATTGGCCATCTGCTTGTCTTCTTCAGGAAAATGTTTATTCAGATCCTCTGCCCATGTTTTAATCAAATTCTTGGGGCTTTTTTGCATTTTGAGGTTTTTTTTTCTTTGGTTGGTTGGTTTTTTGCTTTTCAGTTGTATAAATTAGATTTTATTATGTTATAGTTGCTTCCAGTCAAGCGGTCAAGGTAGCACTGTAAGTTCATCCTTTGAGGTCCCCCATGCTCAAAATACATAGCAATGTGGAAAACAAAATATAATTTTTAGAAAAAGAAACTATATATATATGTATATATATATACACACATACACACACATATATAGCTTCCTTTGTGTATCTGAGCTCATAGCAAGCTGAATGGCTCTGTGGAATAGACTACTGGAACAGGTACATATAGTATAAGTAAAGCTGAGGCTGTGGGCGTGCTGGGCTCCACACCCAGATCAGGTCAAGACAGCAGGAGGTTCACTTACTGTGATGTAATGAATATTACATCAGCCTCAGTTCTTAAAACAAAGGTTTGGGATATTGTTTCCTATCCTTGCCCCCTGCTCCCACTGTGCTTTGAGGGGACAATGAAAATAGCTGCTTTGGATCACTAAGGACTATGATTTAAAGGATGACACATACTTTGAGAGACTGGAGGGAGGGAACTCAGATTTGAAGCCAGGTCTGAACCCAAACCAGATATTGGCTCAATTAATCAATTTGAAATATCCCCAGTTGGGAGCAGCTAGTCATCAGCCTAAGACCTGATTCTGACAAGGTGGCCCTAGGGGACCAGATAGAGCAACTCAAAAATTCTTAGACAGTAGAGAGGAAGACCTGGAATTTAGAGAGAGAAAAAAATTAAAGTGCATTCAAGAAGAAGATTCAGAATGAACATTCAGAACACATGAGAAACTGCCACTAAGAAAGACAACAAACAAAATAAAAATTCAGAAAATGAATTCACATCAAATAAATATAATTGAACAACTTGACAATAACTTAAAAAGTTTGGTTCATTCAGTAAGTAACCCCGGGAAAATAATTATTCAAGAAATAAAAACTTGTTCTACCTTTCCTGTTAATGACCATTAATAGGAAAATATCGAATGTCTATGAAATTATTTAAACTTGTTTGTTGGGAGACAGTCCTCCACAGCGCTCACATTTCAGCATGTCCTGCAAGAATGTTTGTGTAATGAATAGCCTTGGAAGATAGAGATCGTGTCTCCCTCTGGAGCTCAGGCCATGTTTGTTTACTCTCCAGTATAATAAACATAATATCTTCCTCCAGGGAAAAAGTATAGCTGGTTTGCTCACAGCTGATTAATAAAGATTTGGGTTCGCTAAGCTTGGGTCACTCAATCTTCTGCATATGCAGGCATTGCCTGTTCTTTTTTGTGTTACCCTGTGGGAGCTGGAGTTCAGGAAATTCGTATAAATGCTGATACTCTGGATGTTGCTCTCGCTGTTAGTAAAAAAGTCCTTTGTTTCTAACAAAGGTGTCTGTTGTCTACCAGCATCCATGAAATTGTGGCAAGCTAGATTTAACTTGCAAATAGACTAAAGTCTCAGACCCTTCACAGCTGCGGACATCGTTAAAAAGTTGAACCAAGTCTCTATAGAATGATGTGGAAAGATCTCTGAGACGTACTGTGAAGGACAAAACAGAACAAGAATGTATATACGAGTACACACATACCACGTAGAGTATAAGCCCATATTTGAGCACAACATACACAAATAGAATGTAAATATTTAAAGAGAATTCTGGAAGAATATACAGCAAATAATTTTAAAAAGCTTACTTATCTACTGGAAGAGAAGTATGATAGGCATTTGAGTTAAAGGTGGGTGGGGCAATGAATAGGGGGCTATGAGAAAAGTTCAAGCAGTTGGCTTCTGATCCATTCAGTCTCCTTTGGAGTGCGGAGCACCCCTGGGTGAAAGAAAATGAGGAAAAGTGAATTGATCTAATCTCCTTATCAGCTGGACTTACATGTAAATAGACTAATAATATTTGCTGGAAGAAAGTGACCTTATTCACAGAATTCTCTCAGCAAGCTGCCCCTGACTAAAGGATTACTATAGTACATAAATCCAGGATCTATGTATGGATTTATAAGGCGTGACTCTTGGAGAACGTCCCATAAATTATAGAATTCTCTTGGGTGTAAAATGGAGATGTTTCATAACTTACATGTTCCTGATTGTGTCAGGTAACACCTTAAAACCTTTTTTGGAGGCCTTATATTATTTGGGGCCGGAGATAGGATGTCTGTTGCAGGAGGAATGACTGGGAAAGCTATGTGGAAGTTCCAGACCTCTCTGTTTCATCTGTGCTTCTTTTCGAGGACATCCTTAAAATTATTTATAAAGCTTGATACTGGGTGAGAGATCAGATTTGTATGAGTCTGCTTTAATAATCCAGTACTTTACTCCTCAACCCACGATTCTCCTGACCTTCTCTACCCAAGGTATTTTGATTGTTCTTGACAAAAATCATCAAAAATTCAATGAACTCTTTTCAAAGTCCTCTTATATATTTGCCTAATGAAAATTATCATTTGCTTCTTTTTCAGTGACTGTTTCTTGAATTCTATTACATGGTTTCTTCCTGGCACTTTTCTACTTTTCTAGTAACTCATCATTTAATGAGCATTTACGTTATCCTAGGTACTTTGCATATATTTATAATACTCATAACACCCCTGTGATCTAAATGTTATCTCTATTTTACAAAGGAGCTCATGAGAATCAAAGAATGCACTCATCTGCTCAAATTCAAATAGAGCGTAGATTAAACCCAAGCCTTTATGATCCCAAAGGCTGGGCACTAACACTTCTTTCCCCATCTTCTCCTCTCTAACCCTTAAATGTTATTTTCCAAAACTTCTTTTCTTGTACTTCCACTCTTGCTCCAAATTTGTGTTTCTTAAACTTTTCTGGGTCAAGGAATACTTTGAGAGTTTGATGAAAGCTTTGGGCTTATTTCTCAGAAGAGTTTATCTAAAAATAAATACAAATATATTTCATACTTTTTATAGGTTTACTTGTGAAATCTGACCATGTCAAGAGCTGCTGGTCTGTGTGTCTACTCTAGTGATCTCATTAAGTTGAGGAGCTTCAACTAGCACCTATTTGTGTTTTTTTTTTTGTTTTTTTGTGGGTTTTTTTGCGGTACGCGGGCCTCTCACTGTTGTGGCCTCGCCCGTTGCGGAGCACAGGCTCCGGACGCGCAGGCTCAGCGGCCATGGCTCACGGGCCCAGCCACTCCGCGACATGTGGGATCTTCCCGGACTGGGGCACGAACCCGTGTCCCCTGCATCGGCAGGCAGACCCTCAACTACTGCGCCACCAGGGAAGCCCCGATTTGTGGTTATCTTTTATAGCAAATACATCTGGTGCCCTGACTCACATTTGCTAAGTGACATCTCTGTTTTTAGCTATGAATGGAGCTGATAGTTACGCGGGGCTCTACCTATCTCATGCTGACCAAATCTGGCATCAAGTAACCCCTTCCTGGCTTTCTGCACTAGAGTTTCTAGTTCAGACCTGTGAGAGTTAGGCGGGCCAGAGCAAGCACAGCTTGGAAGTGTGGGTGTCAATACCCTCGGGGAATGTCGGCCAATGGAATAGAATGTTATAGATTAATGCCCTGGCCTCTTGTCCTCAGATACAAGTTTCTGGGAAACATTCTGTGCCGTTCTTAGCTGGTACTAGCAGAATTGAGGCCCACTGCCCACAGTGACGACCTCAGTAACACCTTTAAATTGGTTTTTCCTCTTCGCCTGTGTCTCTCTCCCTGATCCCTCAATGCTGCTCTCTGGATCACCTCCCAAATAAAGTAAATACAAGTTCTTGCTTCGGACTGCTTTCAGAGCAATGCTATCCAAATTAAAATAACTCTCAAATTTACTTTTCTTGTCCTGACTTCTTTTTAGAGCTCCCGTTCCCCGTGTCAGGCTGCCTGGTTATTCCATGCGTATGCGACCCTTATTCTTAGCACATTGCATTCACCAAACTTCCTTTATATTGGTTACTGACACGATCATAAGGCGGTTCAAGATAAAACCTTGGTGTCATCCTTGACTCTTTCCTCATTCTCATATCCTGTTACTAAGTCCCATATATTCAATCATCAGTTTATCTCCTGAATGTCTCATCCCCCATCCTTTAACCCCTCTACCATAGACCTAGGAGCCTTAAGTATTGGACCATCGTTGACCTCTCTATAACAATAGACCAACATATCTGGTCTCACTTTCTTCCTTCTCTCTCCCTCATTTCCAGTACCTTCCCATCTATTTGCCTAAATGACCTCTCTAAAACACAAATCTGAAACTGCCTTTTCCTGCTTAAAATTATGGCAAGTAGAATAAGATCTGAATTATTTGGCATAGCATAAAAAACAATGTAACCACAGCTTATATTCTCAGTCTCATCTTCCACCCTGTCCCTCTCACGTAAGTTGTTTTTTAGCCACTTAAACATTCTCTGGTCTTACTAGGACATGCATGCTCTTCGTAGCTTCCTTTATTTGTAGATGCTGTCCCTTCTGCTTGAACTGTCCTCCCTCCTCTCCTTGTCTGCCTGGGAAATATGAAATCATCTTTCAAGAACTGGCTCAAATGATATTTCCAACCTAATTCTCATTCCTCCCAAGCCTTGGTCTTCTGCAGTCCCCAACAGTTTTCACATTTCTCTAAATCTCACAATGCATTTTCATAATTTCTTCACGTCTTTGTTTCCCTCAGTCTACCGTGTGCTCTGGAAATGCAGGAGCCAACTCTGATTTAGCTTGTCTTCCCAGTGCATAGTAGAAAGTGGCCAGTTAAAAGTGTGTGCCGAGGGACTTCCCAGGTGGCGCAGTGGTTAAGAATCCGCCTGCCAATGCAGGGGACACGGCTTCAAGCCCTGGTGGGGGAAGATCCCACATGCTGCGGAGCAACTAAGCCCGCGTGCCACAACTACTGAAACCTGTGTGCCTAGAGCCCATTCTCTGCAACAAGAGAAACCACTGCAATGAGAAGCTCGTGCACCGCAACAAAGACTCAACGCAGCTGTAAATTAATTAATTAACTAATTAATTTAAAAAAGGGTGTGCTGAACTTAGCCGAATGGTAATAAGAATGTTGAGAGAGAATTAGACATTGAAGAGAAGCACAGGGGTAAGAGGATGATGGACTTAGGAGAGGATATTATAAACAGGCAATTTGGAGGAAGCAGTGAAGAATGATGAATGAAAATGGAACTTGAATATACAAGGAAAGTCAGAAGAAGAAAAACATCTGCAGATAGAATGCAAAGAGAGGAGAGATACAGATGATACAGACAGCTGTTCAGGGCTGTTGCTGTAGTTAAAAAAAATATCCTACAGGTTATTAGCACTAAATTTCCTAAGTACTATTATTGTTTATACAAACTGTGGTACTCTCAGGGTTAATTTAATTTCAGATTTCAATTTACTCTTTAAAAGTTTTCTCTGTGAAGACAACATGTACAAAATAATGTTAAATGATTTAAGTGATCATTTCTATTTTGAAAATATTTTACATTCTGGAATTTCCCTTTTGAGAATCTCAATGGTCCAGACTTCTATATCAGAATGTTGAGCATCACTCTGAGTATCTCATATTTTTCCTGATGTAAAAGCCAGAGGTGGAGCCCAATGGGTAGTGGTATCGGGCTGCCAAAAAGACTCTGAAATTTTCACAAATGAAAAACTCGACATGCTTTCATCATACAAGTAAGTTCAGCAGAACTTGATTTGATTTATAGTGTTAATTCCCCTTGCTAGACTATATCGAGCAAGTAGAAAATATTTGAAACTGTTTTGGATTTTAATATAGAAGATATGTTGGAGAGATACCAGACCTATTAGACTGTCCGAGATTTCTGAATTCATATGAAAAAGGATTTCTCATAGTTCTAATAAAAAGAACTTCCCCTATGAGTGCAGTGTTCTTTGTTGCTGTCTTGCAGTGACATGATATTCTTTGTGCCACGATACGACGTTCCGTGAATCCTTTTTTTTTTTTTTGATACACTGTCAATGGTCTCTGTTACTATTTTCTTAATACAGTATGATTGTATTTTTCTGTTCTCTTCCTATCCATGTCTTCTGTTTAGCTGGGCTATTTTGCCATGAGTTTTTCCTTTTAGAAGGAGACAACTAGGATTCTAATGCCTGTAATATAGTCAGATTTTGCTAGAAAAGAGTCAGCAACCCTTCTTCAAAACAGTTATTCTGGTTATTCTTCCAGGATATATAGGTGATTACGTCAAACAAGGAGATACACACACACACACACACACACACAAACACAAACACACACACGCACATATTTTTATCAATATAACATAAAAAGCTTACTTCTGGGATTACTTTATACTTAAATCATATTTTTATACTTAGCTTATGTGACTGTGATAGAAATTTGTATTTGTAGCTGAATTGGAAGCAATCAGGAGATACAGAAGGCAAACTGAAAAATGATATAAACTGTTTCTAGACTAACTGAATACTATTGATATGTTGCACATATAAACTTAGATATTGTATGATTTTTATTTTTCCTTGATGAAGTTCAATATAGGTTATTAATATTTGTTCTGTCAGATTTTTTTTAATACATATATACCAGTTTCTCCCATTACCTTGTAGGAGTTTCTAGACCATAAACTATCCCTGCGAATTGATCCCACACTCCCTCAAATAAGACTTTTCATAAGCCCGGTCCTTTAAAAATACAACATTTCATATATTTCTCAGACTACATGTCAAATCAGTATCATGCAAACATAATACTTTTACTACTTTCTTAGAGCATGGTGTTGAGAGGAAAAAATTTAATATATCTGTGCTCCATCTACATTAATGCAGTGGTGCAATATTGAAACTGCTCTTATCTGCCACATTTCTCAAATGAAAGCAGCAGCTAAATTTTATGGTAGTTAAACCGTGAACCTTGCACACAATCTTGCCTGTGTGGATGTGGCCCTTTGGTATTATTAAGGCAGTAGTCTTTATTTTGTATCTTAGATGTTAAAATTTGCTGTGGATATAAGAAACCTATCATGTGGTCATGTCTACACTGTAAAATCTTTCCAAAGTATGCAGCAAATTTTTGATAGAATTCATAGGCCTTTCAAGAAATTAGAGCAAAATTTTGCCTGGCGTTTCCGAAGCTGGCTATAGAGGAGACTGCGGTCTACCTAGGTTCCCAAAGACCATAGACATAGACTTATTAATAGTTCTTGAGTGGATTGGGAATAATCTACCAATTGTTTGCATCTCCTGCTGTCTACCTTATAATCTTATATCTCACACACAAGGAAAGTGTAAATTCCACCATTTGAACCAACAATGCCTACAATTAAGTGTTTTGAGATAAATATGGTCTCTATTAGAGTTTAGTTAAATCTTTCAGAGAAATTTACCATTAAGCTGAAAAGGGGGCTGCAGATAAACCACTTCCCATGCAAATGTGTTTAAATGGCTTAGAAAGGGATTATGTTTTAAATATTCTTATACCTTTATGTAAATTGAGTATGCTAGCATCCTTGCTGTGATGCTGATAAACTCCTCTATCATCCACAGTCAACAATATCTTTTCTTTAGCTGTCCTGATTAAATGAGAGACATTCACTATTCGCAAATCCCCCCCGGAGTAACGTGAGCTCATGTGTGCCTAGCCACAATACCAGTAATGACATGATTCTGAGGGGATTTGAAACTCTACCTCAACAAATTTATTTCTGTTTTTCAACCTATATTCAAAGCAATACTTTGGTATTGTAATGCGATTCTTGACAGGGCTAAGGTAAATTCATCATGCTAAACTGAAATGTTTCTGGCAGATGTCTACTCTGTAACAATCAAATTGTGTGTGCTGTAATATATGACAACCACAGTGCTACTTCTAGTTGTAAAACTTACAAGTATAATTCTTTATTAATGCAAACGTGGCATGTAATTATGCAGTGTATTAGCCCACCATATTTTTCATTTAGAAAAACTTTTTGAAGACAATCTGCCATCTTCCAAATGACGGGAAATTTTGAGTGAATATAGAAAGAATACAACTTTTTTGTCACAAATATATGCAGGCATTTGATACTTTTCAAAATCAGATACTTGTTGAAAATTAAGAAAGCATAAAAGTAACATGTTTTCTCTCATTAAATATGAATTTTACTCCCCATGGAAATAGTCATAGGCAGATACTCTTCTTTAAGGAAGAAATGATTAAAATGCCAATAGTATGCACTGAAATATTTTAAAAATAGATATGTTTTGAGATAGCCTCTGACTAATTACTAGTACCACCTATATACTTCAGTACAGTTTATCATATTTAAGGTCAAAGAACCTAAACAACAAAACGTTTTGTTTAAAGGAAAATGTAACCTAAATAAATGGCAACCATTTGACTTCATAATATATGAAAAGCCTTAGCATATGACTCCCTTTATTCTATGATGTGATCTCTGAAAACAAAAACACCCAAGGAGTCAAAATAAACATTTTAAGAATCTAGCCAATTTAAGCTTTGGTTTGGACTTCCATTGCCTTGTCTTCCATACTTTCAATAATTAATATTTTCATGAACTCAGTTCATATTTTATGATCTAGTTGCCAGATGCAAGTCAAACTTCCACCTGGGCAGCTGTATTGTGATTCCCTTCAAGTACCAGCCTCCACCACCAGGGACAAGTGACTTCCTTTTGCCCTGGTGACTCTCCTTCTCCCTTATGATCCTCAGGACACACCTATATTTTAAAGACCTCCTTGAAAATCCATTAGTATTTGCAACGTGAATTTAAGTATTTACATTTTAACGTAATTATTTTGTAAAAAAACAGAATTTAATTCTATGATCCTTTTGCAAATTTTTTGCGAAGAATAAAATAGTTAAAGCAGGTTTGGGTCACTTTATTAGGTAGAACTAAGGAAACAATGTATTAGGTAACGTATGACCTCAGACATGATGGGAACTGGACTTACTCACTAAGCCGATTAAAGAATGATTCATTTAACCAGCCAGTAATCAGTAACTGGTTAGGGATCTTTCGATTTAGTTAAAAATGACCCATCCATTGTGTGCGTAGCCCAGTGACAATTTCCCCTCTCTTTCAGTTATTATGCTCGTAATTTTCATCCAGTGTGTTGTAGTAATACAAATCCAATTCTCCACACTGTTATTCATGATATACATATATGCTCATTTATTTACTCATTTGTTCACATATTAATTCAGTAAATATATAAATGAACACCTCTTATATGCCAGACACTCTGGAGATCCTTTGTCCATGTCCCTTTGCTTCTGTTTTTCTCTCACTTCTCCCTGTTAACCCCTGGCTTACATCCATTAGCATACATCCCTAGCATACTAGGGAAGTGGAAAATTTTACTCTAACATTTTTCTCACTGGTTCACCCACCTGAACACTATGTATACTACCATTCCCATCATATAAACCCTAAATGGAATTCTGACAAAGTTTCCTAATATTGGTGAAACTGTTTACAGGTGCTTGCAGATCCATTAACTCACTAGTGAAGACATGACACTGCTGGCCTGAAACATGTATATACTTTAAAATTTCTATGAATTTGACTTTGATTTAACATTCATACAGTTTTGTATGCAAACACAGGGCACATTTAACACGTTATTTCACCTGGAATAGTCTTTCAATTCTCTTTCAGAAATGTGTTTAATTCTGTCCCTCCCCATGGCGCCCCCACCCCCCAATCCGTTTCTACAGTCAATGCCTTAGGTCAGGCCCTCACCATCTTTTGTGCAGATGAACCCACAATCTTTTAACTCCCGACCCACGTTCATCCTCAGTCCTCTCTAATCCATCATTCCTCTGCTGCCCCAATAAAATTATATCAAAATATAAATTTGATCTTGCCATTTCCTTGATTTAAATCCTCAGAAGGCTTCACTTTGCCTACAGGTCAGAGTTCAGAAGACTTCAGCAAAGCAGTTAAAGTGCTGCCTTGTTGGACTCAGTTCTACTTCTTCCCATAATCACCAACTCTATCCTTTCCAACATTACTGCAACTTCAGAATACACCAATAACTATTTACTTTCTCCAAATCCCAGTTCAAATATTACCTCTTCTAGGAAAACTTCCTGGCTCTCCTGGGGAGCATTAGTCAGCCTCCATTTCTCCCCTCTCTTAGCAATTATACTGTCTCTATTAAAACTCTTTAATTCTATCAAATTAATCTGCATTCTCTCTCTAAACTGAGACTTCGTAAATGGACATCTTGCTATCCCTATTCCCAGCACAGGGTCTGGAACAAACAGGTTATCAGTAAAGTCTCCTTGACTAACTGGGTGAATATTGAGGCATCAGTTAAAATGTTGTCAGTTTACCAACTTGGGGGTTGAACTGGAGGACCAAGGTTGATACTGGACCTACTTTAGCTTAGAACTGTTTGACTCTGAAGGCATACAGATGTCATATTCAATTGTTTTATTACCACTGGTTACATTCACGTAGAGTCCCCAGATAGGACATTTCTGGAGGGATTCATTTCCAGGCTAAGGTTTCTATGGTGGGTCTGCTTATGTCAATAATGTTGAATCATTTTAGCTTGTAGGGAAACAGGAAAACCTCATTATCTCTAGGGATCCTAAAGCTTTATAAACTCAATAAACTTTGGACCATTCATGGTAATGATACCCTCTTTCTTTCCATCTCCTACCCTCAGCTTGTTATAGTCTCAAATATTAGCATGGAGAGGTGTGACCATTGAACCTGAAGTTGTCAAGTACATTTCTGGAGTGTCTAGTGTAGTTCTTGCGATATTAAATTAGACTGTCCATGTTAGAGACAGACATCTAAGAGACCACCAGGATTTACGTTACTTTGATAAATCTTAGAAACATATGATAACAGTATTGGATTCAGACAACATGTGCATTTGCACACACACAAACTCACTTTTACTCATTGGTCAGAGTACTGGCAGGAAACAGATGGCTCACTCAAAGGGCTTAATTGAAGAGCATTTAATAAAAGGGACTGTTTACAGAGGAACAATCAGTTGAAAGGTAACAAAACAGGGATTTTTGAAGTTCCAGGGACCAGCAGAGGTGGGAAATATTACTTCCCCATGCTGGAGGGGGCAAGATCACGGAGTTGTAGCTATGGGACAGGGGTCACTGCACAAGATCACCTTATACGGAGGAATGGAGTTGTTAAAAATCAATGCCTGGCAGGAAGGGGGCCTAGGAGCACAGTGGGAATTAGTACCTTGACCTCTCTCTCCTCCCACCTTCTGATTTCCCATTAGTGCTTGCCATCAGCCAGAGCCAATTAGAAATCAGAAAGCAAGGGATCCTGGCACAATGCAGGCAGAGACAGAGAACAGATCTGCAGGGACCTATGGAGAATGACCAGCAAATAGTCTTATGAAGAACATCTAACTCTTGGGGCTTCCCTGGTGGCGCAGTGGTTGAGAGTCTGCCTGCCGATGCGGGGGACACGGGTTCGTGCCCCGGTTTGGGAAGATCCCACATGCCGCAGAGTGGCTGGACGCATGAGCCATGGCCGCTGAGCCTGCGCGTCCGGAGCCAGTGCTCCGCAACGGGCGAGGCCACAACAGTGAGAGGCCCGCGTACCGCAAAAAAAAAAAAAAAAAAAAGAACATCTAACTCTTGACTCCTCATCCATCTAGGAAAAAACAAAAAGACTCATTGATAAGTAGGAACAGGACAGTGAAATATTGTGAGTTGATTGACTTTGGGGTCAATGTGTATAATAAGAAATAAGTAGCACATATAAGTATCTTCAGATAAGTAGCTATGATTTTCAGTCTCCCTCGGAGCCCATGCCAGGACATCCACTGAAGGTAGGAAAGATGGGAAACAAGGAACAAGGCAGATAAGAATTCAGATCCCAACTTCCTCACTCCAGTTTCAATCAGAGGCATTACAGCTGAATCTCTTTATTATATTAAGTTGTATATAAGATTGCTTAAAAAAAATACCTCTCTAATGGAAAGACCTGGGAATAGAAATCAGGTTTCCTACATTCTATCAGGAACTGTGTGGCCTTAGGAAGTGAACTTAAGCAGTCTGTCACAGTGTTTTCATCTGTAAAATGGAGGTAAAAATGTATATCTTGGATAAATCATGGCATTGTGAAGATCAAATGAGAAAATGTCTATGGTTTCCTTTTGAAAAGTTAAACAAGCTCTACAAACGTCAGGCCCTATCACTTTTGGATACTATCTTATAAAGCTGGTCCCTGAGTATAAGCTTGCCAATCATCACATCCTCTCTTTTGGGCTATCTTTCCTCTACACATGGAGCACTTCACTCAACTCCAACTGAAACATCACATACAAAGAAAAGATAAGCAGTAAGAAAATCCAAATGTATTGGCAATACCACTGCATGTTAAAAAGAAAGAACTAGACTCAGGTTGAACTCCGTTTTCGTGGTGCATAACTCCCCTTTCCATAGGTCCTATTAACTTCAAAGGGAGCTCTGTGCATGTAAATGATTATATTTATTGGACGCGCCAACTCATTCCTATCCTCCGGGCACAATTAGAAATATCATAGAAAAATGAATGTAGAGACTTGGATCCATGTTTGATATTTTATGGGAAATTTCCCATAGTTACAGATGTTAAAAATCCTGCCCAATGGTCCAGTTACAAATTTGTAGTATTTCTTCTTCTGTCATCCCTAGAATTATTTTTTTCTCTGATTTTAGAATATTCTTTTTTACATTAAAGGAAAAATATTCTCTTTAGGTCCAGATAAGCTAGTGATAAAATCTGGGCTTGTTGTACAACTTGGTATTGTAATACAAATTTAGACTGCAAACCCCTCTCTCTTCCAAGGAACTATTAGCACTTCCCTGAGAGTATATCATTAATACTTACAGCAAACCTGTTCCCACTTCAAGTTCACTCTGGGAACTGCTGGTTGTGACAGTGTCTAGGAACTAAATTCCTGGGTGTCCAGTTTAATATTACATTTCACTAAACCATACTGTAATTTCAGTGCTTGTTGTAAGTTCAGGCCATTATCAATGTTCTTGTTATCTAGTTGTAAACTCGGGTTTTTTTTCCAGTTGAAATTGCCACAGTTAGTGGAAACAGATGGTAGGTATATGGAGAACTGTACTTTTCATAATGATTTATTGTCTGTTCTTTTTAAATTTTTAAATGTCTCGTGGTTCTTGGTAGAACTGTCTCTAGAACTAATTCTTACAAACAACTTAATATCTTCACCTGGTCTTATCAGTGAATATAAGGGCCTTGCAAGTGTTACAGGCATGGCTTCTCAGCCATGCTATGTATATTATACACCCAAGAGGGCAGGTCAACTCTTTAACTGTACATTTTTTTTGTAAGTGACAAAAAAGGAGAAAAATGGAAGAAGCCCCTCAAAGTGAATATTTAGAACTATGATGAAAGAGAAAACAGATACTATTCAATGATGAAAACCTTCACTGGAAATGTACCCACATGTGATGGGTAGTGTGAAAAATACAAAGATTTTTTTAAACACTATTTTGTTAGCAATATGATTTACAAAAGATCATTCTAACTAGCCTTATGGAGAAACAAATAAAACCACATGCAAAAAGTAATTCGGATCCACTTTGAATTATTGTAAGAAATAAGTAAGCAAAGGCAGTTTAATTTTAGTAAATATTTATAGGGCAAAACAATCCCAAGTATATATAACAATCAAATTTCTAGTGAAAATGTGTGTAAGGAGGTTTATTTTGAAAGGAGAAGTCCTACTCCCAGTGTCATAACCAATTAAATTCTCCAGGTAATGACCCCATTTGCATAGTGAGCGGAACCCACAAGTGGGAATTTTAATGGGCACACCACCTGAGTACAGTAATTGAGAGTGACACAACTTGAACTAGTTTTGTGCTTACCCCACTGAAAATTCTACTCATATTATTTTTAATGTCAAGCTACAAGTCAAATTTCAAGATGATGGATTTGTTCTTTTTTAAGCACTGAGTTTGAATAAAAGAAATGCTTTAATTCTGTTATGCATTGCATATCTTTGCTTTAACTAATCTGTAGTTCTGATTCTCACCATTGCTTCATTTTCTTCAGTGATTTGAATTTAATTTTATTCATTAATTTGTGAATAATTAGATAAAAAAAAAATCATGTCCTCAGCAGCCAAATTGCTTTAGGATTGCCATTTAATGTACTTTTACCAGAATATGTATCATCGTTAAGCTGGCATAATAGTTTACTAAAACGTAATTGTGTAAATATGCCCAATTATTCTTTCTGATGATCTAACAAAATCTAATATAATATGTATTCATGGGCATTTCCCTCCTCCTTCACCTCAACACCAATAAAACGCAGTTCCTGCAGAGCTGATCACAGGTGCCTTGTCATCTGAAGGTGTTACTTTTAAAAGATATTCTCCTTATCTCTCAGGCACTATTCATGTCCTTGAAAGAATTGTGCATTCTGATTGAGGGATCATATGACGTCCACAGTAAATTATATAATAAAGGTGATCTCGAGACTCTGAGAGTCAGACACATATGATGAACTGTGCTATCTAGGTTTTGAAATGACATTTTAAAACTTCTTTTGTTTCACTCTAAGAGTGCTTGAGATCCTAACTATTTGTAGGTGTTTGACACCACTCCGCCACATCTGTAATTGGCATAGCATCCAGCAGACAGGCTCTGTACATCTTTACACTGCAACCTACCAAGTTAAGAAATGTATTGGTTCAATATAAAACAGCAGGCTGTTTTTAGACATAGTTACTAGTGCACAAGCTTTAATATGGCTTGGCTTCATCCTATAATGAGATCTTTTGGTTCCCTGCTCAACGGGCTTTTATTCCTTTGCAAAAGGCTATGAACTATGTCAAGTGGATCAGCTGCTTTTGTACACCCTCTTTCTTGGCTTTGGAATGTAATTCCTTTGCTTCTACCCCTTTATGCATCAGACAGAACTTAAGAACCTTTTCAGTTTTTCAAGCTAAACTTAGAATTTGTTTGAATTTGCTTTTCACTATTTTCCTGATAATTACATTCTCCACTGAACCTCAAAGACCTGCCTGAAAATGAACACTTAATTGCAGAGCTATACTTTGTCTTTAACACATATAGCTATACTCGATGTTGGTAATATGTCCAGGCATGGGTATCTCAAGTGATTTCTTCATGGTCCCCTCACAAATAAATTCAAGAGTCTCTTTTAGCAAGGGCTGAGGCGAGGCATCAAGGGCATACATAATGGACAAACAACAGAACTGGAACTAGTGGCCGCGGTTCAGTCGGAAGGGAGGGAACTACTCAGGTTGACATTTGGCAGCTTGGGGCTATAGTTGTTACCCTAGTGGGAGACGTCACACTGTTGTCCCAGTCTGATAAAGAATGAGGTGGTGCAGATTTCTGCTTGCCTAGATAGAGATCCTGCTTTCCAGGTGAGGCTCAGATGTGGCTTTGCTTAGAATCCTTTTCACGTACAGATTGCCGGTTGACTTTATTAAAATTTGATCATTCGGATGATACTGATTCATAGTCCTTTAAAGTACAGGAAGCAGCCATTGTTCACTGGGAATTTTGCAGTGTGAAAACACATGGTGGATTTAGTCACCAATGACAGTTTTTGCAAAAACCACTCTCTACATTAGGGCTGCATCATAACGGTGTTCCCTCTCTACAACCCCTTCCATTTTAACCAGAATCTCTAAAAGTAATCTGAAATGAGCAAGTATATATCAGTAGCCTCACTGTTGGAACTAACAGTTTTCTCATGGGAAGCGCCAAACTTCTTCCCTAGGATGAAACATCCTGAGGGTTTTTTGACTCCCTTGAGGGGCTTAGAGAAAATAGTCACTATAAATTTATTAGTTATAGGGGACATGGAGATGAAGGGTTAAAAAGACTGCCTTGTAGTACCTAATCCTCGATTATAAAATATAAATAGTGTAGAATAAACCCTATCCCTGTATTAACTGCTGTTTAAAACAAAAATGGTATGGTTTCCTATATTAGTATTAAAATAAGAGAAAAATGGATATTATAGTATCTGATTAAATTTTATCTTGCTTGTCAGATTAGATGTAATAAACCTACAGGCCTACAAATCACAAGTAATTGGAAAGGGCATAAAGGTCTTGAATAATTTGAAAAATAATCTTATTAATAAATAAACTTATTCATTAGGTGGTTGGGTAAATCTAGGCATTTAAACTGGAATTCAAGAAGGCAAGCCACAGAGACTCTGGACTCAAGTCTTATTTATGTTAGGCAGTGAGTTTGACGTTTATAACATTAGAATCTAGGGCACTGATAGAGTTTGTATGGATAAAGAATGAAAAGTTATTACATAAGGTTGCCTTGGTTACTCCTTGAACTGTTCAGAGAAGCACTGACTGCTTCAGGTGAGGAAAATGGATATAGTCGATATACTATAAAAACACAAAAATAAAATTATTATATTCCTAAGTAAAAAGGCTTCTCCTAAATAAAGTGATTTTGGGGGTTAAATACTAACAGTAAAACATTTCCTGTTACTTAAAAATTGTGACACTAAAGATCCTAGTTGAAAGTACTTCTGACGATTTACTCTTGGGTGAAATTCATTAAATTTAATACCCAATTGCACAGCTATTTTGTGTTTAATTTCAGTACACATATTTAAAAAACCTACCACAGTTTTTATAAGTTGGGAGATAATTCCAAAGCAAATGAGTAAAAGCAATTTACTAAAAAAATGTACAAAACATGCGTTTTGCTCTATTGTGAATTTTTAAAAGAAAACTATGTTTTGAAATCATTTGTCAACTATGATTTGCAGTATAAACTGATCTGAATCTTTCATAGTTCATTTATGGGCATGAGTCATGTGATTTACATAATAAGACTAGGAAATCTTTAGAGAGGGATGTAAGGAGAAAAGAAAAGCTTAAGGTTTTAGATTATAGTTGAATTCGTTTAAATATCAATATATCAATTAGATTGAAAATAGGCTAAAGAACAAGAGAGAAGTCATTTTTTAAATTTCATAATAATATATTTGGGATAATACAGATCCAGTTGAAAAATATTTAAGATTAAATTTCCACGTTTAAAAAGAGACCAAATCTATAACTGTAAACTGGAGCACTTAGTCATGATGACCATATAATTCAACAAAACATTTTACATACAGAAATTCTAAAATACATATTGAAACTATTTTCACATTTGCCTACTTTTGTTTTTTTCATTTATTTTTTAAAAATCATACATGGTACTTTATGGAATGACTGCAGGATAGACAATAGAGCAAAAGTACTGTGAATATAAATATGAGAATAAAATTCTGCTATCAACTAATGCTCTCTGTTACAGAGAAACATTATTTTAAAAGTGCTAATATCATCATCGCAAATAGTAGCAGAATACACTTAAATATTAGTCAAACCATTTGGCTGAAAATTTTTGCAGGACAAAAAGTATAATATTTTAATGATTTCAGGTCATTAGGAGGTTTTATATGTCAATATAAAGTTGATACTCTCACATCCTAATATATATGCATAAGTTAACTCTGGGTATATGTAAATACTCAGACTCTGGTTACTATGAAATAGTAGAAAGATGTTCTTATATTTCATTTGTTACATCAAAGATGCTCTTTAGACAAGGAACAGAAAGACAGCTGTTTACTAGAACTCTATTTAAACCGGACAATTTAACTGTGTGTGTGTGTGTGTGTGCGTGTGTAAACAGTACTGAAAGGGGGATTCAAGAGTCTGCTAACTTTTTTTTCTTTTTTAAGCCTTTTAAGTAATGATGTAAGTAGAAACTAAGTTTCATCTCAAAGGAAAAACCGTGGGTCTCATACCCATGCTTTAGGTTTAAAATCTTTCTTAAAAGACTAAATTTACTAAAAGGCTTCCTAAAAGTATGCATTTGTTTTTACTATCAATTTGATATTCAACTGGAAGAATCAAAAATAACTATTCATCCAAAGGTATACTTTCAAAATTTCTACAAGGAATTACATTAAATCAAACCAAACTACAATTTGGGGACATCAAACTTAGTAGGAGAGCAGGTAGTAGGAAAATTTATCCTCCCTTTCATCTGCATCACACAAAGTCTCTATGTATTAGTAACTTTGTAACTTACTAAGTTGCTAACACTTAGTAAGTCTTGTAACTGACTAATTTCTTTATACTTAAGGATATTTATAACCTGCCATAATGGTTTCATTTAGTATAAAGTTGCAGTACTGAAATTCGGTCATAGTAGTGGATGTCAAGATTCCTACTGAATTGGAAGGAATGGTTTGCATTTAAGATTAACTGTGTTTATAAATATTGGGGGGTTTTGGGTTTGTTTCTTAACAACCCCCCCAGCAAAAGACTTAAAGCTCTCAAAAAGAAAAGCTTTTGAATAAATCAAAATGAGAATGCTGAGATTTTAATATTAAAAAATCTCCTAATTTAAGTGTAACTTTTCAAAAGTATTCCACATTCTTTAAAAAACATAGCTATTTTAATAAAGCATTGTTTTTATCAAAACTTTATCATAACATCTAAATTATGTAAAAAATGCATATTATTAGTTAATTTTATAGTTTAAAAAAAGAAAATACATACTTAAGGCGTTTTTCTTCTAACAGCTCAAGGGCACACACAGCTCAGGCTAGTCACCTAAAACTTGGTCCTAAATCTAATTCATTCAAGCAGCAGATGAATCACTCATCCTAAGAGGCCTCCTTCAAATGCCACATTCTCCTTGAAGCCTTCTGAATATTCCAGTAGACATTAGCTTTCCTTTCTGTGTATTCCTATAGCCTTCTGAGTTTCTCTCTCTCATAATCCTCACTTCAATATGCCCTGTGGGCTGGTTTATTCTTTACAGTCTCTTTCCTCTTCTAAACTTTCCTATGCTCCTCTGGATTGGAGCTGAATGACATCCATCTCTGTGTTGCAGCAGGAGATTACACACAGTAGGCACTCAGCGTTTGCTGAGCGAGTGGCGAACACAGCATGGAGATGAACACTGGGTCCCCGACAACTGTGTGGGTTTGTTTCCCAAAGTTTAAAGAATACTTACTTTTAACCATTAATAAACATCACAAGTAAATTGTCTGATTTAAATCACCACTGAGAAATAATACATTTGGAGCAAGGGGCTCCTAAGAATGGTTAAAAGAAATAGAAATAAGTAAATAAAGGAGGAGACATTTTGTCTTTTTCTTTCTCCCTCTCTCTCTCCCTTCCTTCCTCCCTCCCTCTCTCCCTTCCTTCCTCCCTCCCTCCCTCCCTTCCTTTCTTTCTGTTTTGTCAAAATGTCCCTCAGTCATTGTAACCTATTAAGAAGTCTAAAAGTAGTTAAAATTTCACATATTAAACCATGTAGATTTGGTTAGAGGAGAAAAAAGGCTCTCAGAGATTTCCTAAAATAATGAGTTAACAGTGCAAATACTGGATTGTTTGATGAGAATCTTACCACGTGCTTTTCTTTCCCCCTTAAAAGAAAAATTTTAAAACACTCTCCAGTTTTAATGCAAACAGAAGATAAATATTTACGAAGGAAAACAAATTCCACAGCATTCCATACAGATTTCCAAACAGTCTGATGATTCACAACAGGCATCCATGATGCCACAATCCATGTCACAAGGGCAGTTACAGTCATCTCCCATTTCATCTCCGCAGCAACAGCAGCAGGCTTCAGAGGTGCAGATGCCACACGAAGCTTGTCCCAGGACAATATTGCAGAGGGTCAGGAATTCACAGAACAGACAGGCCAGGATACAGTGGACACAGCAATCTTCATTTTCAGTTGGGAGGAGGCCACATAGTCAGAAAAAGGAGGAACACAAAATATATAAATCATCAATATACTGAATAATAAGAATGGATGAAAATAATTAAGTAATCCAGAACCTAATGACATGCAGTCTTGGTAGTCTTTTGTGGGCTGGAAGCATAAAAAGAAACAAGTTAAATTCTAGATGAGCAATCTTTAGAAGTAGATACTGGATCTGGAAAAAAAAAAAAAAAAAAGGATTGTACTTGTGTATATGTGTGTGTGCATGTGGGTTAGAGTATTACTCACACACTGTGCACCGGTCCTGCACTTTTCTATGCCTCTCATCCGTCTTCGCTATCTACTGCTCTCTGCTAAATGACTCCATGACATTATAGTCCTTCAGAAAATAGAAATTGCTTTTCCACTTCCTGTGTGGCAAAGTACTTTACATTTCTATTATTTCCCGAGACTTCTCTAGTGATGCCTCTCTAAACAATAAATTTCATGAACTGATATAAAAAAGTGAGAAATCAAATGGATTAGAATCTAATAAATTTAGTACACCAATGTTCTAAACTTCTTTCCTGTAGAATTTTGGGGCAAGTAAGTATAAGGAACAACTGAAGAAAATTTCTATTTCTGGAGGACTTTAACACATGCAATAAAAATAATTTAAGACCAATGTTATAAGACATTTGTCTATTTTCAGAAATATTTGTGAATTTTTAGCAGGATTATTTCTGGGTTTGTATTTGTGTTCCTTTCCTTCTTTTTCTTTTCTTTTTTAAATTTCATACAATGCAAGCTTTAATGAGGGGATTCTGCTTCCAACAACAACAACGGTACGGAACAATCCCTACCCGCATCCCACTGTCACATGACTTGTGTATTTCTGTATTTGGCTTTACGACTGAGTGCCTTTGATGGAGTTTCATCAAATTGTGTATTCCATCATAAACTCCCCAACTCCTTGAACACTGCCGTTCCTCTGTAGTCTCCAACTTTGTAGAGAGTCTGTAACTTTGTAAAAGGGGGAAATGTGGGAAATGCATACTCTACATGCCAGATGGCAAAAAGGGGAGAGAGTCAGAAAAAACTCAAAAAGGAAAACTCCAGAGTTGGCTGCAGAAATAAAGTCTAGGAGTTCTCTGGTGGCCTAGTGGTTAGGATTCCCGGCTTTCACTGCCGTGGTCCGGGTTCAATCCCTGGTCAGGGAACTGAGATCCCGTAAGACATGCGGTGTGGAAAAAAAAAAAAAAAAAAAGCTAAAAAACACACCAATGTTTCCTCCCAATCTTCTCAGTGCCAAGCCCACTCTCATGTAAAATTGTCTATGGAGCAATTGGAAAAAGATCACAGAACTGTAATCTTCCCCTAATGTGTTTAGTAGTACAGCAGTCCTCCTTTATTACTGGGGGATACATTCCAAGACCCCCAGTGGATGCATGAAATCACGGATAATACTGAGCTCTATATATACCATTTATTTCCCATGTATACACACCAATGATGAAGTTTAACTTATAAATTAGGCAAAGAGATTAACAATAATAACTGCTAGTAAAAGAGAACAATTATAACAATATTCGGTAATAAAATTTATGTGAATGTAGTCTCTCTTGAAATATCTTGTACAAATTTAATGCTTTTTCTATCTTAACTACAAACTTATTAGGTACTGTGGCCATAAGTTTTTACAGTTTGAGGTATGACAGCAAAATTATCACAAATTTCTTTCTCCTTCTTCACAATTTCATGGATAGAAGAGTCATTCTTACCATAGACTTTAGCAACCTCAGCATATAATTTTTTTTCTTTCCTTACTGAGAACTTTCACCTTTTCACTTAAAGAATTACTTTACAGCATCTCTTTGGCATATCTGAGTTGCCAGCATCACTACTCTTGTGCTTTGGAGCCATTATTATGTAAAATAAAAATTACTTGAACACAAGCACCGCAATATTGCGACAGTCGGTCTGATAACCAAGAGGGCTTCTAAGTGATGGTCAGGTGAAACATGCTGGACAAAGGGATAATTCATGTTTCGCGTGGGATGGAGTGGGAAGGCATGAGATTTCATCATGCTACTCAGGGCAACATGCAATTTAAAACTTATGAATTGTTTATTTCTAAAGTATTCCATTTAATACTTTGGTGTTGCAATTGACTGTGGGAAAATGAAACCATGGAAAGCAAAACCACAAATAAGTGGGGTTTACTATATCCAATCATATTAGGAGAACAGTAAGATCAACTTCATGGATCCAAGTCCACAGCCTTGGAAAGTTCTTTGTTTCTAGAGAGTCTATAGTTTCCCTCTTTCTACATTCTTTCTATAAATTTTTATCCTAATATCTTATATGTATCTGTTCAGTAGAGTTTTTCCAGGATTATGTTATCGTGATTTGTAAAATATCTGAAATGTTATAAAGAGCTAGCTTTATTATTATTACTCCTATTAAGAAACTAGTGTTTAACTGGAAAGCAACCCAGTTCTATTCAATATGTCTTCAAACAAATATCCATATTAACTAATTCTAAGGGCACTTCTAACCTTAACTTTGTATTCTACTGTGGAATGCTTATATTTCAAGACTAAGAGGAGGAATCCACAAAAACTCACTTGATACTGAAAACATTAAGTATAGTTATTGAGCATTAGATTCTTTATGTATTAATCATAAAATATACATTGAACTGTATGTAGTGAATCTATCAGTCTTAAAGGGGAAAGAATGGCCTTCCCACCCAGCCTTAGAAATAGAGGGTAATGATACCTTTGAAGCCTCCTTTGGTCCCTTCCTAAATCATCTTCCTCTTCCCTTGCTTTTCATTGTACTTTATACAACAGTGAATGTGTAAATGTCCCTACATAATCTATCAGAAAGGAAACGATACCACATAAATTCCCATAAGTAGCATTTTTCCTCAATATTATGTGTTTCAGACTTACCCTTCTTGATTCATGTAGCTAAAGTTCACTTGTTTTCTAGATGTACAGTATTCCATTGATTTAACACACTGTAATTTATTCATTCATCCTACTTAGGAATATTTTGGTCATTTCCAGTGTTTTGCTATTCCAAACATTAATGTTTGAAACAGTTTTGTGCAGGTCTCCTAGAGTACACATGCCAAATAACTAGCAGTAGAATTGTTGGGCCACAGGATACGCATACGTTTAATCAAGTTAGGTAATACCACATTTGCTTTCAAAGTGATTGCTCCAAAATGTATTCCCACCAACCAAGTATGAGAATGCTCATTGTTCCACATCTTCACCAATCTATGAAACTGGCATATTTTCATATATGCCAATTCATTGAGTGTGAAATGGCATCTCATGGTGGTTTTATTTTGCATTTACTTGTTTACTAATAAGTTTGAACATCTTATCATGTTTTTGGCCACTCATGTTTCACCTTTGAAACAGGTGTTCATGTATTCCCCTCACTTTTCTATTGAACTGCCTTTTTCTCTTATTGATTTGTAGAAGTTCTTGATATAGTCAAGACATCAGTCTCTTGTCAAGTATGATTGTCCTCTCTCAGTATGTGGCTTTTTGTAGTTAAAAGAGATAAGATACAGATGAGTTATCATTTAGACCTTGAGAGTTTGAACTGATGAAGAGAAATTCAAATCTTGTTTTGAGCTGAAGATACGTGATAATAAGGCTGAGGAAGTAAAGTGGCAGATAGCCAAGTTTGGCAAATGAGTCAGTGAAAAGGAGAGGAGGCATTAACAAGATCCAGTAGCAGAAAGAAAGAAAAAGTTTTAGCGTTTGATTCAAAACAAGGGAGTCCAGCCATTCCGATATACAGAAAGGGAGGGGAAAACAGTAAGTAATCAGGAGGGAGGGACTGAACGTAACATGTGAAATCAGCTGCCCTCAGGATGAGGAGGAATGGGAGTGACATCCCCAACTAAACAACTCATTGGTGCTCATAGAACATATTAATTTGAGAATCAAAGTCCCTTCCAGATCTTAGACAATAATGATGGTTGTTATACAAAAATCAGAAGCCCTAAGCCAAGAATAGAATCTCTCCAAACTCCTGCTTTTAGCCAACAAGATCTACAAAGTAATTGAAGTCTGTTAAACTTTGCATTTTTAGTAAACAAGGAACATGAAAAAATAAATTCTTAGCGCAAATAGATCGAACACTCGTTTTCTAGACTGTCTTCAACAACATAGTGTAATTTCTCTTTTTTTGTATTTTATTTTATTTATTTTTTATACAGCAAGTTCTTATTATCTATTTTATACATATTAGTGTATATATGTCAATCCCAATCTCCCAATTCATCCCACTCTCCACCCCACCCCCATCCCCCAGCTTTCCCCCCTTGGTGTCAATAGGTTTGTTCTCTACATCTGTGTCTCTGTCTCTGCCTTGCAAACCGGTTCATCTGTACCATTTTTCTAGATTCCACATGTATGCGTTAATATACGATATTGTTTTTCTCTTTCTCACTTACTTCACTCTGTATGACAGTCTCTAGGTCCATCCACGTCTCTACAAATGACCCAACTTCATTCCTTTTTATGGCTGAGTGATATTCCATTGTATATATGTACCACATCTTCTTTATCCACTCGCCTGCCAATGGGCATTTAGGTTGCTTCCATGACCTGGCTATTGTAAATAGTGCTGCAATGAACATTGGGGTACATGTGTCTTTTTGAATTATGGTTTTCTCTGGGTATATGCCCAGTAGTGGGATTGCTGGGTCATATAGTGTAATTTGTACAATAGATACAAGCAATGGTTTTACATAGAATAAGAAGCCTGGCATTAATGAAGAAAAAAGCATTTATTAATTAAGAATGTGTAATCTTAGGAGAAGAGATATTTTCATCACTCTTTCAATTTTTTTAACTATTTAAGAAACTTGGCAATTCTGTTAAATTCTGGTTTAAGCTCTTTACAAATACGAATTCATTTGATTCAAATAACATCCCTAAGAAGCAGTAATGGTATTATCCCCATTTTACCACAGACAGATTACAGAAAACTTAGGAAATCTTCTCAAAGTCACAGAGTCAGGAAGTAGTAGGCAGGGTCAGAACCCACACAACCTGCCTGTGTAATCCATGGTCTAATCCAGCATGCTATGCTGCCAGTACAGGGATGGGTCACTTCTAACAGTTCATCTTCCTGGCGGGAAGAAGACCAGTTATAAATCCAACTGATTTCTGCTGATTTGTCTTGCTGATCTGTTTTCAGCCTCGATTCACATTTCCTTTCTAAAGATGATTCTGAATTTTAGTTTTAATGAAGACTTGATAGTAAGTATTATCCTTCAACATGTTAAGAGCAAAGCTGCTGAGTTGGAGAACTCATAAACTTCCAGTTACATTGTTGAAACAGACATAAGACGTAGGCAGCCAAGAGAGAGGTGATGTGTCAATCAAAAGAAATCTAAATTTAAAACTTAAAAATTAAGGTTCATATTTATATGAACAGAAGCATTGTAGAGATTATATAGGAACTCTACTGGTAAAATATACGGTTATGACAGAGTTCTCAAAAGAATAAGCCCTTTATGTAAATACTAAAACTTACAAAAATAGTCATCCTCTTAAAACGTAGGTCCTACATAATTTACTAGACAAGCACTTTGGGCTGCTCTGAAAAATCAAATCTATGATTAGGGCACGTAAAGAAGCCACAAACCAAAATTCATTTTAGTTATTAAAGTGATATTAAGCAAGGTGCATTTACAGAAACATCTACCAGAAACACATTCATTTTCTGTAGCTTATAAGTAGAGAAATACTTAAGACATGACAACAAAAAAAGAAACCAAAAACTGAATCCCTAAATCCTATCAAATCAATTTAATAATCTGGTTTGTATTCCTTTCCAAAAGCATTTTTCTTTTCAGTTGTGTTCTAGAAAGAGTAGTTTGATTGTGATTGGGGTAACGAAAAGGTTAAAATAAACCAAGAAGAAACAGCTGTTACAGTTTCTGTCACTGCCACCCCTCCCACCCCCAGGGGGATGGAGAATCATAAAAGGCATTATGTTGTTGGTTTTATTTGAAGCAAAGAGAGGATCGTAAGAATTAACAAACTAAGAAGACCTAAACGGAGAAACAAACTTTAAAAGAGACGAGTCCTCTGCATCCATGTAGTTCACTGTCAGAAATAATTGTTTTTCCTGCTGTTCTTGTGGTTTTTCATTTTCATGGTTTTATTCGGTCATATTTGCAGTTGTTTGCCAAAAGTGTTTAACCTTTGAGAAGCCAACTAGGTTCTGGGAAGAATGCCTGTTCCAAACTAGGCCCAAAAGAATTGCACAATTCAGTGTATTACTGAGAGGAGAACTCAGCACAAGACTGACAGCTACTGTAAATTTAGGAAAACAGAGAAACACACCAGCAGCCAAGGAACTAAAAAGAAAGCATAAAAGGAAATCTTTAGCATAACATTTGACTCTTAAAAAAACTGTTATGAATTACTTGCAGACACAAACCCAAACAAAATCTCTGGGTCCTCTGAAAGGTCATCAATGTTAAATCCATGCAGCTGGCATATCTGGCAAGTGTCTAGCTTCCCAACACCCGGAAGGTAACAACTGAAACTTACTTAAACAGCATCTTTGATGACTGGTGAAAATATCTGTGACTGATCTGAGGGCCTTTGTTCTCTTGAAATGAGATGGAAGACTTATTTTTATAAGAATACACGAATTTAATAATAAAATCCCAAATTGCTTTACCCAATCATAGATGGCTCAAAATACTAGGCAAATGTGAGGAGAGCAGTTATAGTGAAAGGAACCCTAAGAACCATCAGAAAACTCTTTGCACAGGAAACTCAGCTGTATTCTAAATAAGTCTATTTTTTTTAGTTTCCTTCTTTTAAGATGTGGTATGACAGGTGCTTTGAGTCTCTTGAAACAAAGACACTGTACAGCAGAGTACAGGGAAGGGCAAAGAACAGTGAATTCTGAGAATAACCCATAACCCATTTTTAAGCGAAGGTAGATTTGTATGTGTCTTATCTTGACTGATCTCTAATAACATTTCCTATGACTGAAAATGCTTGAAAATACTTTCTTAATCAGGTCCCCATCATGTAGACTATATACTAAGAAACAGGGGTTCATTATTTTTTTCAACAGGTCAACAGTATGCCAAAGAGCAAATGCAGGTTAAAGCATGAACAGTCAGTTATGTGTAATCAGTAATTTGGGAGATTGTATTGCGATCAAACCTGACTCTAGCTTTATAATCAAAGCCACAGAGAACCCACAGGTGTCCCCATGTCTTTAGCTGCTAAGGCTCACATCCGCCCTGGGAGGGCACAGGGGGACTCACCGTGCAGAGCAAGAGGCATTCCTCTTCCCAGATATTGCTTTGCTGCAACTGTTTCTCAATACAAAATCAAAAAGCAGGCTGAAAGTGGGTTTTGGTCATCCTGAATTGCAGCCAGGATGGCTAAGTCAGTATCTGGCCTCTGTGAAAAGCCAGCTGTGAGGGACGAGACACAGACATCTCCAGGGAGTTCTGCTCCTCAAGTGGTCACGGGGGCAGGAAATATTTACTAAGACGGCACGATAGCTTAGCTCCAAGTAGCTGCATGTCTCCAAGCCAGAGGACGCACAGCATTCTGGCCTACAGCCCTAGAATGACCTGCTGCTTGCATAAATTGGCCTGAAGTATGCCTCCCACACAGAGCCCTCTGGCACACTGCTGTCCCCTCGAGGCCATGCATCTTAGCCAAAACACAGTCAACATTTTCCTAGTAGGGAAGAAAGCGAGATAGGTCAGGAGGTAAAAGAAAGAGAGGAGCTGCATTTTCCACTGCAGCACAAAGAGGACCCCACACTTACAGAAACTGAACAATAACCTTTACTATTATCTTTCCTCTCAATAAACTCAAAAGAACTATAGAAAAAAACAGTACCATTCTCCCACACCCCACAAAAGGACTCCTCAATCATATACCTAACACGTGTCCAAATCCTAGAATCCATCCTCCTCCTGTGGGAAGTGCATTCGTATTTTAAATTACAGTAAGTGGATAGCACAGATTTTTTTTTTTGATTCTCTTATTTGTTTGCCCTGCTGCCTCCTCTGTTGCTGATTCATTAAATATTCCAAACTCTCAAGAGAGATTTGATCCAGTAATTGTTGGTCATGACTTAACTATAGCACTGATTCAAGTATTCCTTTCTAAAGAGTCACACTTTATAAAGTCTAGGAAGATAACATATATATCAGGTCACCTTTTGTTTCCCAGGAGCTTAACACAGAAATCTGCCAGGGAGTAAACACTCAGTTAGTAGAGGTGTTTATTTAAAACACTTAAAATGCACAGTTAGTATGTGGACAGAGAGGCAGGGAAAGAAGAGTGAAAAAAGAGCAATGGTGCAAGTATTATGCATATGAGTTTATTGAATCTCTGCAGCACTTTAAGATCACACATTTGATAGCTGGTAATAACAGTACTGTCCTCATAGGGTTATGGTAAGTATTAAAAGAGACAATGTATATAAAGTACTCAGTAAAGAATTCATGTACATACTTATTAATATTACTGTGATAGCAACAAAGATAATGGCAAAATATTTATTCTAGAGAGGGTACAACTCTCTACCTTTCGATGTTTCATTCGCTCTGATTACCACAACAGAATAGGGCCATTCAATTTTAACCTAAGGAGGTTTATAAAAGGCTGTTCATAGTTCAAATACTTAAAAAGAGAGAATCAAGAAGGTAGTTCTAAGAGACAGAATCTGCAGAAGAGTGGAGCAGAAATCTGCCCGGAAAGATTTAGTCAATCTTATGTTTGGCTATGACAGGAGATTTAAAAATAATAATCATTTTCCATATTTAAACTATTATCCATTTATTTTCTCAGGAAGCTAGAAAGCAAAAACAGAGGAAAACCATACTTGAACCTACTCAATGGTAATTTTATTAAGTTGGCCAGTTGAAATATCTCTAATCCAAAAAGTTTAATTAATAGGAAGGTTGAATATAACTTTTGGATAACAAAATCTACTTTAGATCTTAAAAGCATTTTCCTAGAAAGAGTCACTGTATAAACAGTCTGCTAAAGTTGGTCACAATATCATCTATGGTTAGGACAAAAAATAAGTAAATCCTCTAGGTTTAAGGAAAATATATATTTGTATAAAAATGATGTAAGAAATCTCTCCCAAAAGCTTAACTTAATATTTTCCTGTTTTCACTTTTGTAACTGTGTTTATTTAACAATTCACCTTTCAATTTCATTTCTGATTCGTGCTTGTTTAAATATTGTGCGAGGTATATTATGAGAAAAATCAGCCTTTTTTTTTTTTTAAAAGCCATGTAGTACTGCAGTTGGGTGATCATGTAAAAGGTGATGATAGTAAAATAATACCTTTGCCATACGGGATGCTATTTATTCATTTTTATTGAGGTATAGTTGACATACAACATTGGTTTCAGGTGTACAATGTAATGATTCCATATATGTATATAATGCAAAATGATCACAATATGTCTCAGTAACATCCATCACTGCACATAGTTACAACTTTTTTTTCTTGTGATGAAAACTTTAAAGATCTAATGTCTATCAGAAAAATTTCAAATATGTAATGCAGTATTACTAACTATAGTCAATCCATATGACTTATTTATTTTATAACTGGAAATTTGTAGCTTTTGACCCCCTGCAACCATTTTGCCCACCCCCACCCCTAGCCTCCAGCCACCAGCAACCTGGTCCTTGTGTCTATAGCTCCTAGCTGCTGTTGTTTGTAAGAGGCCACATATAAGATCATAATGATATTTGTCTTTGATTTATTTCACTTAGCATAATGCTCTGAAGGTCCATCCATGTTGTCGCAAATGGCAAGGTTTCCTTCTTTTTAATGGCTGAATAATATTCCATGGCATAAATTTCCACATTTTCTTTAATCATTCATTGATTCATGGACACTTAGATTGTTTCCACATCTTGGCTATTGTAAATAATGCTGCAATGAACACTGGGTTGCATATGCCTTTTCGACTTAGTGTTTTTATTTCCTTCAGATAATACCCAGAAGTGGAATTGCTGGATCACATGGTAGTTCTTTTTTTTTTTTAATATTACTTATCTTTTTTTTTTTTTTTAATTTATTTTTGGCTGCCTTGGGTCTTCATTGCTGTGCACGGGCTTTCTCTAGTTGCGATGAGCGGGTGCTACTCTTTGTTGCCGTGCGTGGGCTTCTCAGGGCTTCCCATTGCGGTGGCTTCTCTTGTTGTGGAGCATGGGCTCTAGGTGCATGGGCTTCAATAGTTGTGGCACGTGGGCTCAGTAGTTGTGGCACACGGGCTTAGATGCTCCACGGCATGTGGGATCTTCCCAGACCAGGGCTCGAACCCGTGTCCCCTGCATTGGCAGGTGGATTCTTAACCACTGTGCCACCAGGGAAGCCCACACATGGTGGTTCTATTTTAATTTTTTAAGAAACCTCCATAGTGTTTTCCATAGTGACTACCAATTTACATTCCCATCAACAGTGCACAAGTTTTCCCTTTTCTCCACGATCTCACCAACACTTCTTATTTCTTTTTTTCTTTTTTTTGGCTGTGTTGGGTCTTCATTGCTGCACGTGGGCTTTTCTCTAGTTGCAGAGAGCGGGGGCTACTCTTCACTGCGGTGCACGGGCTTCTCATTGCGGTGGCTTCTCTTGCTGCGGAGCACAGGCTCTACGCGCATGGGCTTCAGTAGTTGTGGCTTGCAGGCTTAGTTGCTCTGTGGCATGTGGGATCCTCCTGGACCAGGGATCAAACCCATGTCCCCTGCATTGGCAGGTGGACTTCCAACCACTGAGCCACCAGGGAAGTCCCAACACTTCTTATTTCTTGTCTTTTTGACAACAGCCATTCTAACAGGTGCGAGGTGATATCTCATTGTGGTTTTTTTAATCACATCGTTTGTTTCTTTGTTATTGAGCTATATGAATTCTTTATATATTTTGGATATTAATCCCAATTTGCATATACTTTCTCCCATTTAGTAGGCTGCCTTTTCATTTTGTCGATGGTTTCCTTTGCTTCGAATAAGCTTTTTAGTCTGAAGTAGTCTCACTTGTTTATTTTTGCTTTAAAGGCAATGCCTTCGATTTTTGGATCAAATCTAAAAAATCATCACCAAGACCTATATCAAGGATCTTACTACCTATGTTTTCTGCTAGGAGTTTTATAGTTTCAGGTCTTACATTCAAGTCTTCAGTCTATATTAATTTTTGTGTATGGTGTAAGATAGTGGTCCAGTCTCATTCTTTTGAATGAGAAAACTATCCAGTTTTCCCAGCATCATTTATAAAATGTCTGTCCTTTCCCCATTGTATATTCTTGGCTCCTTTGCATAAATTAATCGACCAATATCCGTGGGCTCATTTCTGAGCCCTCTATTCTGTTCCATTGGTCAATGTGTCTGTTTGTTATGCCAATACCATACTGCTTTGATTACTACAGTTTTGATATAGTCAAAATCAGAGCACATAATTTCTGAAGTTTTGTTCCTTTCTCAAGATTGCTTCGACTATTCTGGGTCTTTTGTAGTTCCATACAAATTTTAGGATTGTTTGTTCTATTTCTGTGAAAAATGCCATTGGAATTTTGATAGGGATTGCATTGAATCTGTATATTGCTTTCGAGGGTATGGACGTTTTAATAATATTAATTCTTCCAATCCATGAGCACAAGTATCTTCCCATTTATTTATTTTCTTCAATTTCTTTCAACAATGTCTTATAGTGTTCAGTGTAGAGGTCGTTCATCTCCTTGGTTAAATTTATTCCTGGGTATTTTATTCATTTTCATGCAGTTATAAATGGGATTATTTTCTTAAGTTTGATAGTTTATTATTAGTGTATAGAAATGGAACAGATTTTTTTATACTAATATTGGATACGGCAACTTTACTGACTTCATTGATTAGATCTAACAGTTATTGGAAGTGTCTTTACACGGTTTTCTACAAGATCATGTCATCTGCAAACAGAGACAGTTTTACTTCTTCTTTTTAAATTGGATGTCTACTTCTTTTTCTTGCCTAAATGCTCTGTCTAGGGCTTCCAGTACTATGCTGAATAAAAGTGGTGAGAATAGGCATCCTTGTTTTGTTCCTGATCCTAGAAGAAAATCTTTCAGCTTTTACTGTTGAGTATGTTAGCTGTGCGCATGTCATATATGGCCTTTATTGTGTTGAGGTATGCTCCCTCTCTGCCCACTTTGAGGGTTTTTATCACAAATGGATGTTGCATTTTGTAAAATGCTTTTTCTACATCTGTTGAGATGATCATGATTTTTATCCTCCATTTTGTTAATGTGGTGTATCACACTGACTGATTTGTGGATGTGGAACCATACTTGCATCCCTGGAATAAACCCCAGTTGATCATGGTGTAAGATACTTTTAATGTATTGTTGAATTCAGTTAGCTGATAGTTTGTTAAGGATTTTTGCATCTCTGTTCATCAAGGATATTGTCCAGTAATTTCTTTTCTTGTGGTGTCTTTGTTTATTTTTGGTATCAGAGTAATGCTGGCCTCACAAAAATTTGGAAGTTTTCCGTCCTCTTCTAGTTTTTGGAAGAGTTTGAGAAGGATTGGTATTAATTCTTCTTTAAAGGTTTGGCAGAATTCACCAATAAAGCTGTCTGGTCCTGACTTTTGTTTATTAGAAGGTTTTGGGTTTTTCCGGGGGTTTTTTTGTTTTGTTTTTTATTACTGATTCAATCTCCTTCTTAAAAATGGGTCTTTTTGGATTTCTATTTCTTCCTGATTCAATCTTAGTAGGTTGCATATTTCTAGAAATGTATCCATTTCTTTTAAGTTGTCCAATTTGTTGGTGTATAATTGCTCATAGTAGTAGTCCCTTATGTTCCCTTGTATTTCTATGGTATCAGTTATAATGTCCCCTCTTTCATTTCTGATTTTATTTGAGTCACCTCTCTTTTTCTTGGTGAGTCTAGCTAAAGGTTTAGCTAAAGGTCTATCAATTTTGTTTATCTATTTCACTTATTTCCACTCTGATTTTTGTTATTTCCTTCCTTCTACTAACTTAGGGCTTTGTTTGTTTTTCTTTTTCTGGTTCCTTGAGGTATAAGTTAGGCTGTTAGAGATTTTTCTTGTTTCTTGAGGTAGGCATTTATTACTGTAAATTTTCCACATAGAACTGCTTTTGCTTTGTCCCATAAGTTTTGATATGTTGTATTTCCATTTCATTTGTCTCAAGGTATTTTATTTCTCTTTTGACTTCTTCTTTGACCCACTGGTATTTGATAGCATGTTGTCTAATCACTACACATTTGTGAATATTCCAGTTTTATATATACATGTAGTTGATTTACAATGTTGTGTTAATTTCTTGTGTACAGCAAAGTGACTCAGTTATGCAAATGACATTTTTTCATGCTTTTCATTATGGTTTGTCACAGGATATTGAATATAGTTCCCTGTGCTCTACAGCAGGACCTTGTTGTGTATCTAACCTATATGTAATAGTTTGCCTCTGCTAACCCCAAACTCCCATTCCTTCCCTCTCCTAACCCCCCCACCCCCACCCCTTGGCAACCATCAGTCTGTTCTCTATGTCTGTGAGTCTGTTTTTGTTTCATAGGTATATGTGGAATCAAAAGTATGACACAAATCAACATAAGTTATATCATATAGTATCTGTCTTCCTCTTTCTGACTTACTTCACTTAGTATGATAATCTCTAGGTCCATCCATGTTGCTGCAAATGGCATTATTTCATTCCTTTTTTATGGCTGAGTAGTATTCCATTGTATATATGTACCACATCTTCTTTATTCATTCATCTGTTGATAGACATTTAGGTTGTTTCCATGTCTTGGCTATTGTAAATAGTGCTGCTGTGAACATAGGGGTGCATGTATCTTTTCAAACTATAGTTTTGTCTGGGTATATGCCCAGGAGTGAGATTGCTGGATCATATGGCAACTCTATTTTTAGTTTTTTGAGGAACCTCTATACTGTTTTCCATAGTGGCTGCACCAATTTACATTCCCACCAACAGTATAGGAGGGTTCCCTTTTCTCCACACCCTCTCCAGCATTTGTTATTTGTAGACATTTTAATGATGGCCATTCTGACTGGTGTGAGGTGGTACCTCATTGTAGTTTTGATTTGCATTTCTCTAATAATTAGTGATACTGAGCATCTTTTCATGCATCTATTGGCCGTCTGTATGTCTTCTTTGGAGAAATGTCTATTTAGGTCTTCTGCCCATTTTTTGGTTTAGGTTTTTTTTTTTGTTCTTGTTGAGTTGCATGAGCTGTTTGTATATTTTCGAAATTAAGCCCTTGTTGCTTGCATTGTTTGCAAATATTTTCTCCCATTCTGTAGGCTGCCTTTCTGTTTTGTTTATGGTATCCTTTGATGTGCAAAAGCTTGTAAGTTTGTTTAGGTCTCATTTGTTTATTTCTGTTTTTATTTCTATTGCCTTGAGAGACTGACCTAAGAAAACACTGGTATGATTTACATCAAAGAATGTTTTGCCTATGATCTCTTCCAGGAGTTTTATGGTGTCATGTTTTATGTTTAGGTCTTTAAGCCATTGTGAGTTTATTTATGTGCATGATGTGAGGGTGTGTTCTAACTTCATTGATTTACATGCAGCTGTCCAACTTTCCCAGCACCACTTGCTGAAGAGTCTGTCTTTTTCCCATTTTATATTCTTGCCTCCTCTGTCGAAGATTAATTGACCATAGGTGTATGGGTTTATTTCTGGGCTCTCTATTCCATTCAATTGATCTGTATGTCTGTTTTTGTGCCAATGTCACACTGTTTTGATTATTGTAGCTTTGTAGTATTGTCTGAAGTCTGGGTGGGTTATGCCTCCTCCTTTGTTCTTTTTCCTCAGGATTGCTTTGGCAATTCTGGGTCTTTTATGGTTCCACATACATTTTAGGATTATTTGTTCTAGTTCTGTGAAAAATGTCATGAGTAATTTGATAGGGATCCCATTAAGTCTGTAGATTACTCTGGGTAGTAGTGCCAATTTAACAATATTAATTCTGTGAGTCTGTTTCTGTTTTATAAAGAAGTACATTTGTATCAATTTTTTTAGATTCCATATCTAAGTGATATCATATGATATTTGTCTTTCTCTGTCTGATTTACTTCACTTAGTATGATAATCTCTAGGTCTAATCCATGTTGCTGCAAATGTCATTAAGTCATGCTTTTTTATGGCTGATTGCAGGATCATACGGTAGATCTATTTTTAGTTTTTTAAGGAGCCTCCATACTGTTCTTGGATGGATGTTTTGAATATATCTGTTAAGTTCATCATGTTGTTTAAGCTATCCATTGATGAAAGTGGAATATCAAAGTCCCCTACCATTATTGTACAGCTATTTCTCCCTTTAGATCTGCTAATATTTGCTTTATATATTTAGGTGCTCCAATGTTGGGTGCATAAATATATATAAATGTCATATCCTCTTGTTGGGTTGACTACTTATTGTAGTTAAAGTTATTTTTACTACTTTTGTCTTTTAACCTCGTAATTGCTTTATAAGTGATTAATCTACCACATTTACAATGTTAGATTATTCTGAATTTTACTATATATTGACCGTTACCACTCTGATTTATACTTTCATGTTTTCCTGTTACTAATCAGTGCCCTTTCTCTTCAGCTTAAAGAAGTCCCTTTAATGTTTCTTATAAGGCCAGTCTAATGATGATGAACTTGTTTTGCTTTAGCTTTTTTGGAAAACTCTTTATCTCACCTTCAATTCTGAAGGACAACTTTGCTGGGTAAAGTATTCCTGGTTGGAAGTTTTCTTTCTGCATTTTGAATACATTGTGCCACTCCCTTCTGGCCTGCAAAGTTTCTGCTGAAAAATCTGCTTATTGTCTTATGGGTGTTCCCTTATGAGTAACAGTTGTTCTTCTCTTGCTACTTTTAAGATTCTCTCTCTGTCTTTAAATTTTGACATTTTCATGATAATGTGTCTTGTGGGTCTCTTTGGGTTCTCTTATTTGGAAATTTTGGGGCTTCCTGAATCTGGATATCTGTTTTGTTCTCCAGGTAAGGGGAGTTTTCAGCCATTATTTCTCAAAATAATTTTCCACGCTTTTCCCTCTTTCTTCTCCTCCTGGGACCCCTATAATATCTTCACCCTTTTTTTTTTTTTTCATTCTGCTGCTCTGATTAAAGAGTTCCACTGCCTGTTTTTGAGTTCACTGACCCTTCTACTTCATCTAGTCTGCTGTTGAATCCCTCTAGTGTATTTTTCAGTTCAGTTTTGTGTTCTTCAGCTCTGTGAGTTCTATTTGGTACTGTCTCATATTTCCATCTCTTTGTTGAAGTTCTCACTATGTTCATCCATTCTTCTCCTGAGTTTGGTGAGCATCTTTATGACCATTATTTTGAACTGTTATCAGGTAATCATTCATCTGTTCTTCATTAAGAGCTTTTTTTGAGAGTTTTTTCTTTCTCGTTTTGCCATTTGAAACATATTTCCGTTTCTTCAATTTCTTTGACACCCTGTGTTGACTTCTATGTATTAGAGAAAACAGCCACCTCTCCCAGTCTTGAAGGAGTAGCCTCACATAGGAGATAAACCTTACCGTTCAATCCTGCCCTAGCCTTTGGTTGTCTCTCAAACCTTTGTGATTGTTGAAGCAGCCTATTTTATTTTTAGCAGCTCCCAGTATTTGAGGGTGTGCCAAGACCTAACAGTGTCCCTAAGAGGAGAATTTCAGTCAGCACCTAGGTCCAGGATGATTAGAAGCTAGACCTTAGTTAGCAGCTTTTAAATATATTACACTTCTGTGGGACCACAAGCATAAGTTCACTGGCCACCAATCTAGAGGTATCCCCTGGGTAGCAGTCACAAAATCAGGGCAGACGAGTCTACAAGTTCCTTTCCAGGAGATACTGGTGATCTGCAGCAAGGAAGAGAGGCAGCGCAAAGATGGCATCCATTGACCTCCATCCCCAAGTGTAGCTCTGCAGCCCCCTAGATAAGTGCCAAATCAGAAGCCTGCCCCTCCGGCCAAAGCTCAGTTCAAGCAAACAGGCATCTTTCACAAAAACACTGGGGATGTGTTTTAGTCTTCTGTCTGTGAAGTGCCCTGGGAGTGATAGCTAGCCAAGAACTGTCTCTCCATTGGTTACGTACCGTGGGATCTAGGAACGCAAGACCTGCTGGCCTCCTGAGCTAGGCGATCATGGAGCGTTCCCTGGCCCCTGGGTGGCAACCATAAAAACTGGCCACCAGATGTGTATAAAAGCTCCCCTGGTGGATACATGGGTGCTCCAGAGCAGAGTGGAGGAAGAGCACACAGACAGCGCCTGCCCTCAGGTTTACATTGCAGGCCCTTAGAGGTGTGTTTAATTGGAAGCCTGCCCCTCAGGCCATAGCTATGAAGATAAGCTAATAGGCTTCTTTCACAGAAAGAGTTTCTTAAGACTATTGCCTCTTGATGTGTGTGGGTAGGTGGGGGGGGGGGGTTGTGTGGCCATTTAAGAACTCTTTGTCCTTTGGTGATGGTCTTCTGGGACCCTTGAGCATAAGCCCCAGTGGCCACCAGAGCTAGGTGATCTAGAGATATCCCTGGGCAGCAGCCATAAGAATCAGGGTGCTAGAGGAGGGTACAGGTTCCTTTCTGGGAGATACCCAGTGAACTGGAGGGAGGCGGGGTGGGGGCACAGAGATGCAGCCTGCCCACCTCTGTCCCCAGAAAGAACTTCAGTAGGCCCTTAGATGTGTGTTAAATTAGAAGCCTGCGCCTCAGGTTGATACTTTAAGTTAAGCAAATAAGTCTCTTTCACATAATGTTTGGTACCTCTCGATTGGTTGTCTTTGCACTGGTCCCAGGTGACAGGTGAGTCACAGCAAACAAGCCCTTTAAGACTTGTTTCTCAGTCACTGTAGCCTTGTTGGTCTCACGGAAACGAGTCCCACTGGTAATTAAATCTAGATGTTTTGGGAGCTCATCTCTCTGTTGCAGGTCTTAAAAGTTGGTGTCTCTGATGTGAGGTTTAAACCCCTCACCCTCAGGGAGAAACTCCAGGTTTTGAGTTCTCTCCTGATGGTGCGTCACTGCACCAGGGGTGGGGTTTACGGTGAGATTGTGTCTCAGCCTCTCTTATCTTCTTTGATGTGGGTTTTTTTTCTCATTTGCCTGATGTGTAGGAGTTGCTCAGCTAGTTTTTAGGGTTCTTTTTAAAGAGGAACTTGTCCACTATGTAGATTTGGTGTGTCTTTGGGAGGAGGTGAGTTCAGGATCTTCCTATATCACCTTCTCCCTGTGTAGAATGTTCTTAGGCTAATATCAGTGACTATTACAGAGCACCCAGGGTTGGCCATGTGACACGAAGTTTTTGTGGCAGTGTGGGAGTAAACAAACACACTAAGAGGAAGCTGACAGTACACACAAGGCTGGGGTCAGGCACAACAACGCTCCAGGCACTTGAGCGTTCCTTAGCAAGAGTCCAAAGGGCTGAGCGGCCCCAGCAGTGACTGTTCCTGCAGGCCCCCATGGAGGCAGGGCAGCACCCCCAGCAGGACGCACAGGCCTCACGCAGGCAGGAGGAGCCTCACTTGAGAAGGCCCAGGATGTGCTCCCTGGCCCTGACAGAAAAGCCAGGCCCCAACCAAAGAGGCACAGCAGTCAACAGACACTGCAGGAAAGATGAAGGGAAACAAGCCGAGTAAAACGTTAGGGCGAAATGAGATACCAAAGCACATTTCAAAGCTGTGCACAGGAGGTAAATCCTGTTATTTATGGGATTAATTTGTGAATCAGTGATGCCATTGTTCCTCTTTCCACATCGCTCTCTCTCCACCCATGTTATCTGTTAATACCATCTGATTTTTTTTTTAAGGCACCATTACAAGTCTTAGATGAACAGGACATTGAAATTATAAGATATAAATACCTCCACCTTAATTTAGCGTACAAAAAACTCCAGAGCCAAGAAAAATGTATGATCTTGTTGTTTGCAATACTCTAGAATCGACAACAGCATATAAACCTGGTCTTCTCATACAAAAAAAAATTGTGTAGCCTTGTTAGTTATAATACTGTAAATTGTGTAAAAGAAGATAAAAACCCTCTTACTTAGCTGCTTCCCAATCCTCTGCACTTCATCAGGGCCACCGCCCCCCCCCCACCCCCGGCTGAGGTTTCCCTGAGTCACAGCTCATTACCTACTATGACAATTCAGGCAGCAAATGGCAGAACTACCAAAAGAAATGCTGTAAGTGGTGGCGGTTGCTGTTTGTACGTCTGGTTTTGTGCCCCCAAGAACGTTATTTCCCTGTTGCTGGAAGCCTCATCGAAACCAAAGATGTTTCCATTTATGATCACCCTGCCATCTTCATGAGTGGCACAGACAGCCAAGTATTATCCTATGTATTAGGATCTGGAAAATTAAACCCTGTTTTCTAGTCTTGACTCTGTCACTAGTAGGCTCAGTGACCTTGAGCAAGTCATTTCACTCAGTGTCCATATGCATAGAATGTGGGGGAAAATGATCTCCAAGTTCTTTTCAAGCACTACGTTTCTATGATGATACAACCTACTATTATCTATAAACAAACAGTAGATTTTAAAGCTCAGGGTCTTTTCTTGGCCTTGAAGAGAGCCATTGCTTGATTAACACAAAGGTCAAAGCACAGTGGAAAGTTAATTAATGCTGAACAGGAGTTGACTCCAAGCCAGCTAAGTCCCAGGAGCAGATGGTCAGATAGCATGTGTTTGTTTGTTTGTTAGGTGAAGAGAAAGCAAAGATGGATACAGGTAGTGGAGAGGCTATGCAAAGGCACACAGACAAGAAGATGATAGTTTTAGAGATAAGAGTGGCTCGGTATTGTTGGAGCAGGAAACCCAGGTAGAAAGCCTTAAATTTTCTATTTCAGAAATGAGGAGGTAGGGACAGCATCAGTGGTAATAATATGGTATCAGTGTGGGTCAGGCAGGATGACTCTGAGGAATATTAAAGAAGGTGGGATTAGTAAGAGTTGATAAGACCCTGGAGAAGCAGTGATGGGAAGAGAAGAGTCAAGTGTGACTTCCTGGAGCTATTGACCAAGAAAGAAATAGAGGAAGAAAAAGAGTTTTGTTAAAAATATTTTGAATGTAAGACAGGTTAAGCCTGAGAACACTCAAATAGAGATGTCCAAGAGGTGGCTGGAGACACTAGTTTGGAGATTGCGATAGAGCTGGGCTAGGGAGTAAGGCGTGCCTGAAACTCTTAAGAGTGAGTAAAATCAAGTAGCCCAGGGAGAATGTCCCGAATGAAAAGAGAAGAGCTGCAAGGGAACAACAGCATTTAAGGAAAGGACTGAGCACTTAACAAGGGAGCAGAAACTCCAGGAAAGGGATGTGCGTTGGAAGCAAGAGAGAAAAATATTTCTGGTGTCAGCTCTGTTTAGCCAGAGAACTTTCAAGGATGGAAATGAATAGCAGTGAGATAAGGAGTGACGACTGAATAGAGAAGTAGGGACTACAAATGCAGATAGCTTTTCAGGAAATCTGTGAAGGGAAAGAAAAACCTGAGGAAGCACTACAAAGGGACGCAGAATTGAGAAAGAGACATACACAAACACTTGGATAAGCTCACAACATATATGCTGTGAGACAGGGAAGACTTGCGTAATTGCAAGAGTTAAAACAATATGGGAAGGGGTACTCAGAGGACTAAGTGGATGGCAGGACCTGCAGTAACAGGATGTGCTGCAGCAGAAGGGAGCCATCTGTTCCTTTGAGATGGGAGGTAAAAACAGGTTCAGATTATTTAGGTAAGTTTAGGTAAGTTTGCGGGAGAGGCTCGAGGTGGAGAGATACTGAGGAAATGCTGGATGGCCTCCTCTCCCCAGGCAGAGTGAGGGCAAGTTTCAGAGAGCTTTGTTGAAAGAGTAGCAACAAAATGAAGCAGTCATTGTGGAAAATGGGAGAGGGCAGGTCTGCACAGTTTGCTGCTGGATCCTGGTACCTGAGGGTCTGTGAGAATCCAGTTGAGACCCAAGACCACACATGGGTAGTGACAGTGCTTTTTATGGATATCAAGCCTTCTTCACTATTGTTCAGCTCCTTGGTATAGAGAGAAGGTGAAAAGACAGTGTAGATTTGGGGTTCTGAAAGACAAGTATGTCAGAATGACAGGGTCTCAAGCAAGTTACGAGACTCGTCAAGAGATCCAAATATATATATATATATATATATATATATATATATATATTCCAAATACATATAAAAAGAATATATTAGAATATATTTAAATGTATATTGTTTGCATATATATTAAATGCCATCATATAGATACTATTATGTGTGTGTGTGTGTGTGTGTATATATATATATATATATATATATATATATATATATATAATAAAATGGTCAACTGGGGTTCAAGAGCCAGTATGTTCATATTTATTTCTGACTAAAACTATAGTTTTTTAAAAAGTAACAACAGTAATCAAAGGCACTAGGTTAAAGAATAAAATTGCACTGCTGTACAGAATTCAGTGCACAAGCCTGGGCACATGGCAGACCCTTAGTAAATACCTGTTGACTTGAAGAAATTCGTTTGTAGGGCCTGAGGCAAAGATTCCTTTTGGGTTTACTTTCACTTCTCCTACCACTCTACAGAACACATTTTCTAGGAGATAGCTACCACAGACGTTAAAAAGTTCTTTCTAAAGTAACTACTCTCCTGTCATTCCAAAATACAATTTCTGCATCCCTCACTGAGCATAATTATTAGGAAAAAAAATAAACTTCAACTTCTAGTGTCAACTTTAAATTATGTTATGTTATGGGATGTTATTCCCCAAGAGGGCCGGTTCCTCCAGTTTGATTTCCCAAGAGAAGTCAGAGTAGAAATTTAGGCAGGTTTAATACATGGTTGGAAAAGTAGGATATTAATCCATTTTGCTCTTTTCTTTCAATTATCTTCGCATTTCCCCCAAACTCCTGGATTTCTCAGTCTTTAGGAGACAACTACTATTTATTTGTATGAATATTCTTCCCTTCAAAATAGGAAACGATTAATTTCCCTGAGCAAACTTTTATAATTTTTCGATTTTTTTTTCTTCTAATTGCTTCCTATATCCACTTGAGAGAGGTCTACCACCTTCCATTTTCCCTTCTGTCAAGTGTACAAGAAGTAGGGAAGCCCGTACAACTTACAAAGGCCCTGTGCTGGGAAGGGGCCTGAGGCCACACTCTGCTGTATATCAATTAAAATCCCTTCGGAAGACTGATTAGTCTGAAACATTTTTCACCAGGTTGTTGACTTTGATTCTTTCCTCTGTTTTCTCCCATACTTAGTTATGGAGAGTTACATTAAGATTATTCAAATGGTGGCAGGCAAAACCATGAAGTTAATTTTCTCCATGCCTCTGTGTCCTGGTATTGCTGATAATGCCTTGGTAAAAGAATATCATTAAAATGTAAAAATAAGTACAACAGTAACTTAGGGATTTACTATTTAATATAATTTTTAAGGTAGAAATTTGAATACGTCCTCAATTTAATATGAGCAAAAATTAAAAAGCTATTTACGAAAATGTGTCCTCTGCATTATGAAAACTGCACACAGACATGTAAGTTTACAAGACAAGTATGTTACAAAAGAAATTTATACTACGAAGAATGTTATACTACAAAGAATGCTTAGGATGCAAAGGGAGCTAGAGCAGGGATCCTTGTTTATTTCCAAGTGCCATGACACGAACTAATATTTTTAAATGTGTAAAATGAAATATAAAAGATTTCAATGGAAACCAATTATGCTGGAATAGTTATCATAGTATTAAAAGTTGAGATAAATATGTGCTTTTTTTAACACATTAAAAACAAGATCTAGAGATGATCTCATAACTACTATAATTTTAAAGTAGTGACTAACATAAATAATATTTCATGATTTCTGAAATAACTGTAATGTAATGTAAAAATATCAGTCCCAGGTACTACTAACGCTACTTAAGTTTATTGCTTTCATTTATAATTAAGGAAAATTTAGCATTTCCTTCAAAGTTTAGAGGTTACTGACATTAAGTGGACTTTTTTTTTTCCCCATCAAAGTCATGGGCTCCCCTCAAAGCTAAGAACTCCTGAACTGGAGGATTGTAAGTGGATCTTTCAAATAGCTTCCTTGTGTATTCAACTGAACCCTTCTATATAAAACATTTTTCATCTTACAGGAGTTTTTCAGAAATATGGCAACTTTATACCACGAGCTCCCCTCTATCCTATTTCATACTATACTAGTTGAGAGTTATATAAATTAACTATAAAAGGTCCTCAAAACTGTCATAGTTTAACACTATATGTAAGTATTAAAATTAATGAGAAAACTTCTAAGAGAAGCTAGTGTTTTTGTGTTACCTCAATTAGTTTTAGGACTCAGGCAGGGTCATTTAAGAATGCGGTTTTTTAAAAAAAAAAAAGTAACTATGTATTCTGAAAGAAAAGAAATCAACTCAAATATCATGAGAATCTAATTCAACCTAGAAAAGAATCACCGTTAAAGTCTTGGGTCTTAGAGAATTTGGGAGTTGCTTCTTTTAAGCTATATACCGATACAAACATACAAACTAAGAATAGTTTCAGATAGTTTTGTCTGAAAAGAGTATTAAAACATTTTTATTGAAAATGTCATGAATCACTGCCATTTGAGTTCCTCTAAATTGCGTAAATTGTTGAGTGAAATCAGGCAAAAGTTCTAACTGAAATGAGTCACGAGGGAGGAAAGACAGAAAGTAAGAAAAAGAAATGAGGAGGCAGGGTGTTGAAAGACTGACAGACAGGTGGACAAAGATACAGAAGGTATGCTTTAGAATAACAACCAAAATAAGATAACCAAAATTCTGGGCTCGCAGGCCAGATCTTTAAAGATGGAAGCTTCTCTGATGAGTGTACAAAGCAGACGTATTTCTAGACGTGTTCCTGTTCCTTAAGAATCTTCTTTTTCAAAAATTCTTTGTTCAAAGTTTATTTCCCTCCAATATTACAGTTCTCTATTCATAAACATTTTAGTGTCTATTTAGCCAATAAAACACTAGATCCTTTAAGTGTATAGAGAGAGCGGTGGCAGGCTCACCAAGGAAGGAATTGGGAAAAAAAAATCTAATAATAAAACACTGGGGAAAAAGAAGGAAATTTACAACAGCACCAAAGATAACAATAAAAAAATATAGTATTACTGAAACAGTTTTAGTTAAAGACAAAGGTATGTGAATAATCTATTTAGGTTTAAAATTCTGAATTTTCTCTTTCCTCCAGATTGTCAACGGGCAGACCACATGGCATTTAGACGTGAACTGAGGTACAAATGATACATCAGTATTTTCTTCAGTTCATCAGCTGAGGTAAATATTTTTATTCGTCTATCCTTAAAAATGAAACTAATTTTTAAAAAGTGAAAAACACTTTAGCTAAAGTAAAAATTTAGGCTAAGGTGAAACACAAAATGTAACGAAAATGTTTTGATTTGTCATGAGCATCTAAGATAAAGTTTTGCCCTAGGTGGTCACCTCTAATATTTGACGACAAATTATATTAAGTGAACAATGCTCTCTGATACTATTTTTCTTCATAAACTACAAGAGACTAATGAGTCACCAGTCAGTTTTCGTCAGAAGATTCAAAACATCCTGCATCTCTTCCCAAAAACTTCTTCCTTTGGGAATTGTAGTATTATGCAGTGTCTAGTGCTATTATTATAACTAGGAAATAATATTTTGAAATCCTTCTAAAATGAATGGAAACTTCTAGCATACTTTACATCATTACAAATGATAATTACAAATGATAAAATAGTTTCTTAGATAGAAGGTTTGCAAAACTGCAAATCCACAATGTCAACTCCTACTGGTCATTTGAAAGATCACCGGTTAAATAAATACAAAGTGCCTCATATGTGTAAGGCTCCTAAAGAAGGCACTGGAAAAGATAATGGCAAAATGCAGGGGACACGGGTTCGTGCCCCGGTCCGGGGGGGGGGGGGGTCCCGCGGGCCGTGGCTGCTGGGCCTGCGTGTCCAGGGCCTGTGCTCCGCGGCGGGAGAGGCCACAGCGGTGAGAGGCCCGCGTACCGCACGTACACACAAAAAAATGTGGCCACTTTTTGCTAATGATCTAAAATCTGAGAGGGGTGATAAGAAATAGATACAGAAATCAATAACTACAATAGGCACCTTCTAATGGATCTCTTCTGCTTCACCTACTCAAGGACATCCTTGTCCTGCAGAATCTACCAACTTCTTCTCCTCTACTAGCTCATTACCAGTAACACTCGACCAATACATCCCATTTCTAAAAATATTCCCCTTTAGCTCACAGCCCTTTTACTATTCTCCTCTAGGAAAACTCCTTGAACAGAGTAGCCTAGACTTGCAATCTTTAATTTTTCTCTTTTCATTCTCTCTAGAACCCACTTCAATCAGACTTTTGTCCCCCTCACAACACCAAAAGTATGATGGTTACCAATAACCTTCACAGGACAATGTCAATGGTCACTTCTTATTCATCTTACTGGTCTTCTCAGTTGCCATTTGACACATGATCACTCCCTCCATCTTGAAATACATTCTTCATTTGGTTTCCAAGTGGCCCCCTCTTTATTGGTTTCTTCTCCATTGCTGACTACTCATCCCATTTTTTTCAGTTCCTCTTCATTTTCTGATGCCTACACATTGGACTGGTCCATAGCTCAGTTCTTGGAATACTAATCAACTTCCTGGGCAGTAGTTCGCAACCCTACATGTATATTAGAATCACGTGGGGAGCTTCTAAAGGATGCTGATGCCTTGGCCCCACTCCACTCCAAATGAATTAGATCCTCTGGGGTCTATACCCAGAGTGATATTGCACATCCTACTCCCTTTGCCCAGAAATTCTTACTCCAGGTACCCAGGTGCTGGAATTGAGAACCAAAATCCTAGGGGATCCCATCCACTGAACATTCTGTACCCTGATGACTCACAAAACATCTCAGGATGCAGAGCTTTCCTCTCACCTCCAAACTCCTCTATCCAACCACTTATTTCACATCACCACTTAGAACGACCATGGGCATCTCAAGTCCAACATGTTCAAACCAAACTCTGTTCTTCCCATCTCTGTTAATGGTAAATCCATACTTCCAACCGCTCAGGCCAAATAACCTGGAGTCATCCTTAACCCCTGTCTTTCTCTCACAGTGAAATATCATCCTTCAAGAAATCTTACTCTGCCTTCAAAATACATCCGTATACAACAATATCTCACCACTTCCACCACTGCCACCCTGATCCAACCCCATCATCTCCCATCTGAATTACTGCAAGAGTCACATAGCAGGCCCCCCTTCTTTGGCCACTGGGTACCTGGAGTCTACTCTCAGCACAGAAGGCAGGTGATACTTAAAAATGGTAAGTCAGGTCATGTCAGTCATCTGCTCAAACCTGTCACTGGCTTCCCACCTCGCTCAAATCAAAATCCTTACAGTGGCTCATTAGGTCCCCCACGCTCTGCTCCTCACTTCACTGTTTAGTTCTTAGAGATATTTGATTTTAGAATAAGACAGCTGAAGGTATCCAGGGTCTTTTGTTACCTTCAGGAATAACACAAGCTCTAACAGGATTTTGATACTACCTTAAGGATTTTGTTACTACCTTAGAAACCTGAGGGAAAGAATCATAACTGTTGTTGGATTTTCAAAGAAGCCCACGAACCAAATATAATCAGAATCTCTAAGAGACTATCACAATTAAATTAATTGGAATTTTGATTGTCTTAACCTTTTAAAGCCTTTGCTGGTGATAGTAATTCAGTGAAGAGTAGACCACATTAAAACACAAATATACTTTCAAAACATTTTAAAATTAAGCTACTGGATTCTGCAGTAGTTTCCTTACTCATGTTTCCTACACTTTTCTTCTAACTCTTTAACTGCGTGTTTGCGTTCTATTTCCTGTCTTATACTATACTGTGTGTCAAAGCTATGGTTAAATTCAATCAAGGGCCTTAGCAATCTAAAGTATAAGAAGCTATCAACTTCCATCAACTTATGGTCCCAAACACAAGTCAGGAATTTGGAACTCAGAATCATAAATGTCTGCCCTGTCAGTGTCTTCCATTCAAATGCAATTAACGCTCCTGGAATGAGGTACGAGTGGGGACTTGATAGGCTTTTTAATCATTTCTTCATACCAACGTATTCCATAGAAGTTACTCAAAAAGCTTCTAAGATTAATCAACCGTACAACCCATAAAGAGTGGAGTTACCTAGGTTAACAATTCAGTAAATGCTTCTCTGATTACTCAGTTCTCATGCTTTGATAATGGATGTGCACTTACATAATTCAGTATACTGAACTCTAGATCTAAACTCTAAAGAAAGGACATGCTGGCTTGTCAATAAGGGTATCATTATTGCCCTCTTAAATCTTCAACCTTTCCCCCTCTCCAGGATCTTTTCCATCCAAATGTAAACACACACAAACCTTTCCCATCTTAGAACAAAACAACCCTCCGTGGACTCTGGCCTTTCTAGAGCTATTGTCGTCAGTGTGTTTCAACCACAACCCCCATCATTCTGGCTTCTCCATAAAAATGGCTCTTAATTAGGTCATCAAATGACATCCACATTGTTAAATCCAACAGAATTATTTCAGTTCTCATCCCACTGAGGCTGTCAGCAATAACTGGGGCAATATTGGGTGCAGGCCTCTTCCTCGAGTTAAAACATTTCTTCTCTGGCCTCCATGACACCACCCTCTCCAGTTTGTTTCTTCTCTCACCTTTCTTACTGATTCCTCTGGGCCAGATCATCTTCCTCTTCTCTTCTTTCTGACCTCTCCCCTAGGCTATCTTATCAGTGCCACGGCCTCACTCTGACGTCACCGCTGGAGAAAAGTTTGAACTTTCCATGGGACTGTCTCCCAAGTGCTCAAGCTGGATCCACGCTCCCATCCCACCAAGCTGGCTACCTGTCAGTGATCCCTGAGTCACTCAGTTCTCAGCCATGCAACCTTTGCTCTTAAATCTCTATTTGAGAACTCTCATCCAGATGCATCGTTTCAAGTATCCCCTCTATGAGAACAAATATAAACTTAGTATGCTTGCCCCTAACTCCTTCGCTGAAGCTCCAGTGGTATACTTCCAAATGTTCTTGGATTGCATAGCATTATTTGAAATTGAACAGGTCTAAAACTCAACTCATGGTCAGCCTCAAACTATATTCAGCTATTCTTCATGATTTCCTAATTTCTATTCGTTTTCCCAACTAGTTGAACGAGACGATGAATGGCAGTCCTGCTTAGAACGCATATCTGACTGCTGCTTCAGTTCTATTCAGCTTTAGTCCTGGGCCAGAACCCTTAAACTCAATCCTGAAACCCTAAAGAAAACCTTCACTGCCCACACCTGGTACACCTCTTGGGGTTGAAAACAAACTGTAATCTGAGTAACCTGGGACAAGCCTGGCTGCTGCACCTACCTGTTACTGTTTCACCTAATAAAACATCACCTAAACTTACCATCACCGGATAAAGAAAAAATTAAAACCTGGATATATTAATAGGGTCATTAGATTTATGCAATTCTTCTTTCCACTTAGCCTATTATTCTGAAGCTGGGTTTCTAAACAGTCTCTTCACTCAGCTACCCCACACCCCAGTGCTTCCTGGCCAATCTATCTGTATCTCCATTGTTTTGTTTCCTCCCCACCCATCTCCTGAGTGAATGCTAAGCTAATTTAAATTGTTAGAGCAGTGGGCTAAGCGTGCCTACAAAACCAAAACACCATAGGTGGAGTCCACATGCAGTGGCTAGCTGTGTCTATCTCTTCTTTAACATGGCCCACAAAGCTGTCAGTTATTAGAAAAGAAGCACTCCAAGATTTGAGGCATATTTTGAGGCGTTTCTATGTTTCAAATGTCAAATATATATATATATATATCAGAACCTTGTAAAAATCTTTGCTTTTCATCAAATGCATGGATATGAGAATAATTTACTGTAGATCATAAATTACAAAGTTAACCTATTTTCCTAAACTCAAAAGGAAGTGTACTTAAATACTTACTTTTGGTCCTAAAGTAACACTTAGCACTTATAAATACTTTGATAGATAATTGTTTTAAGGACAGCTGATTGATTCAATCCTTCAAGTAAATAAGAAGCAATGATTATATGTGCAGAGTAACACAGTCAAGTTTGGTCATGCCTGCTCTCCACACACACATTCAAACACCCTTCTCTTTGTGTTACTGTTGTTCCAGTTAGCTTGCTGGCTGAGCAATGAAATTTATTAAAATCCTGTTTTCCACTGGACTGGCAAATATTGCATCAGCAAGCAGAATTCTAAACCTTTCTCCCACACAATTATTCTGACATGGAATGGAAGGCACTGTGCCTGAGAAAACAGAACAAAACAAAACACAACATCATCCAAGCAAGTTAAGTATTTTGAGGGATGCAGCAATATATCTTGCCAAAGTTGCAGGAAACTTGTTTCTGGAATCTCAGATTATAATACTATGGTCACATCATGAAGTCCTATTATTATCATTCCACTAAAATATTAGTACTTCTACAAGAGAATTTTTTATGGGGGAAAAAGTGAATAAGATTTTATAATACTATTAAAACTAAGAATGAACCATTCAATTCCAAGTTTACCTTTCTAATTTTTTTTTTATGGTTTTAGGATTTGGGCACGTATAGTTGACTGAAAAACCATACGGAATAATGAGAAAACCTGATGGGGCTGGAATACAGGAGTTCTGAGTTCCAAGTCTGCCTTGCCTCAGCTGAGTTTCTTTTTTACCTTTCTTTTAGCTCAAATATCTGCTCTCCCTTTTATCTCCCCTAAGGCTTTCAGCAGTTCCTGAGGTTTCAACCATAATGTCTGTGAAATGTTAAAGAATAAGTATCTATGTTCTCCAATTTATGTTCCTTACCTGGAAAATGTTATGTTTCAACATTTATGATAAGTCAGGCACTAGGCTGTGTGCTCGAAGCTAAAAGATGAATAGAACAGAATCTTTGCCTTCAATGAGATTACATTTTAGTGCCGAAGACAGAGAGTAAAAGAAACAAACTCCAGTATCATTTTGTATTTGGAGGATACGATGGGGACCCAAAAGAAGAGCAATTAGCCCAAAACTGGGGCATCAGGAGATGATGCTCGAGTTCTGAAAAAAATGTGTAGAGGTCAAGAAGGCAAAGTAAGTTATAAGAACATTCCAGGATGAGGGAAAATGAGCAGCAAAGGCATTCAGCTGTGTCATTAACCATGTGTGCAGGGAACTTCAAGCATGCAGAGAAGGCACAATTTCAAGTGCAAGGAGTTAAGTCAGGGTTTGCAGATGATGAGGAGAGAAGGGGAAATGGTGAGGTCAAGGAAGGAGGGGGAGGGATCTATCTGAATCACCTAGTGGGCTTTTCAAACTGTCCTGCTCAGTTGTGCTATATCTCCTTTGAAGGCTGTGTGCCCCACCCAGACTGCCTCCCGGTCATGGCTGTACTCCTTCTACTGGTGACATGATGCCTGTCCCTATGGTAGTTGCGAAATACGGCTACACTATGAATGCAAGGGGAAATGCACTGAAAAGAAGAGGAACAGGAGTCTAAAAACAAGACCGAGGAAAGGTAAGAAGCCAAGAGACTAGTTTAAAGAAAGGGAAGCAGAGAGAACGAGTAAAATGGGAGGACTGGGCTTAAGTCCCTCTCTATAGGTCCAAAGCTTTCCTAAAGAACTTGTTAGCATCCCCAGCTCAACAAGTCTAAAACCAATTCATCGTTTTATCTATGGTAATAGTTCATTACTAAAATACAAAAAGATTATAAAGGCAATCAGAGTACAGATGCTTAACACATCGCAGTATTCTGGGTTTACATAATTGCAACCATAGAATTTCTGCATCATGGAGAAAAAAGAAATACGTTTCGTGATATAAAATGATGTCCTTCAGAGAAGTTGTAAGTATCTGGCTACATAGTTTTGGAAGAACAGGGCATCCCAGGCTGCCTGTGGACTGGTCCTTTCCAGTCTCATCTTTGCTACTTTGACTCCTCAGCAAAATACTATTTGTGGTTCTCTGAACAAAATACATTATTTCACAAGCCCCCTTCAGCCTTGAATGCCTCTTTCAACTCCCTAACCTTGTCTTATCCTTCAGGTCTCCATCCAGGCATTGCCCTGTCCAGACAGCTGACATTCCTGACCCTTCCTTCCCTGTGTGCTCCTTCATGATGATGATGATAACAGCAGAGCCTGGCCCGGATGAAGTATATGCTAACTCAACGGAATGCAACATCAACTCAACTCCTCTTCACAACCGTCCTATGATACAGGTAACTAATTCTATCCCCATTTTACAGATAAGACACTGAGGCACAAAGAGATTAAGTAACCTACCCGAGGATACAACATGGGCCACTGGTAAAGCCAATATCTGAACCCAAGAAGACTGGTTCTAGAGTCTGTGCTCTAATCACCAGGCTATGCTGCCTCTAGGATTTAAAACGAGACTGTTCTTAGATATTGCCATGTATGCAATGCTCCTGACACTTTTGTGCAGCATTTATGTTCAATGAGCTGCTGGGATGGGATATGCAATTTCTCTATAAGTACTAAATCTATATTTTAATATGAAGTATGTTAACTATCAAATATTCCTAAAAAGTATAATCAAATATTCCTAAAAAGTATAAAAATCTCTTTCCAAAAATATCTTCGTTGAAACTTAATTTTTACAAAAACAAACATACAGCTATAACTGGCACACCTAAGATGTGTTAGGATTTACTATTCCCATAAGAAAAATCATCTTAGCGTCTAATGAAAACCCTTGGTAATTTGAATATTATAAGATACTAAATTATACTATAATTATTTCAAAGGTCAAGAATCTTAAACATTTAGTCTTAAAACTTTCTACCTGGGTGATGCAATCAGGAAATTGAAGTATGTATGAAAATATTTAATTATATAAAACAAGTAGAAATCTACTAATTTAATAATCTTTAAATAAAATGTACAATATTTTCCCACATGGGGGTTTTTTCCCTCTATTTCATAAAAGGAACTTTTTTAAAGAACATTTTTTTTTAATGAATATGAGTACATATTTTAACTTTCCAGTGCTAGTTTCAAGGAAGTAGTTTGGAATAAAACATAGTACTGAACACCACTGTAAATTTTTAAAAACTGGACTCAGACCCAATCCAGTCTCTTCAGAAATTTATGATCTAGTAGGGAAGGAAAATGGACACAGAACACAGGTATGAGAACTGTTTTTAAAATTTTAGAAGAATTTAAAGAAGGCAAATGTTTACTAATCAGAAGATCCCTGCCTGACCCACAGCTGCAATGATATCAATGTCCCATGTGATGTTAGAATGGCCACTAAATTACCTTTTCCTCAGAGAACTTTAAGGCAAAATGCCATAGTGGTTTCGAGCATAGACTATAGAGCCAGAATGATCTGGGGTTGAGTCTCATTTCTATCAATTTCTATCATGTACTAATTTGACTTTGGCGGGTTCACTTAACCTTTCTGTGCCTCAGTTCTCTCATTTATAATTAAACAATTATATACAGTTCATAGAGTTATAGTGCTATTAGGAGGATTAAATGAGTTCATGTGAGTGAAGTAGGTGGAACAGTACCTGGTATACAGAATGAACCTACATAACTAACTATGAATCAACATAGCTTAAAAAGAGAACCTGATGAAACACATGTCTATTTGTACTGAGGCCTTAAATAACCCACAGTTCAAGACATATGAAAAGATGCCACCAGCCCACTGACCCAGTTATGTGGCTGGGTCCATCCTTACCTCTGTATAAGCAATGGACCCACATCATAGCAGTGTTTTCCAAACTTGGTCAGCAAAGCAGCCCTTAGTGCCCTTAATGAAAGACTGTGAAAGAGTTATACATTTAATTCCACCATCTGAACCAGAACAATGTCCCTCTGGTTGTCAATATTGTAAATCATAACCGCAAGCACCATTTATCCAGGAAAAAACACACATTGCCAATCTGGGCAAGGTTAACTGTTTTCAGCGAATATTGTTTTGCTAGCATTTGCTCACTTTGCTATAAGAACAGGCATAGACGACAAAGATTTAAGAAAAATGTGAAACAAAAGGAAAAACATAAAATGAGAAAAGTCTAGTAATTAAATCCCCCATTGATTTTTTAAAAAATAATTTCTATCCATTTTTAATAGTATCACAAATCAAGCCTGTTCAAGACCTACTGTTCTGACATACAGGCCTCCTGAAATCCAGATATTATCTCTGTTTATCGAAACTATTTACAATAGCCAAGACATGGAAGCAACCTAAGTGTCCATCGACAGATGTATGCATAAAGAAGATGTAAATATATACACAATGGAATATTACTCAGCCATAAAAAGGAATGAAATAATGCCACTTGCAGCAACATAGTATGATAATCTCTAGGTTCATCTAAGTGAAATAAGCCAAAGACAAATATCGTATGTATAGATGACAAATATATGATATTGCTTATATGTGGAATCTAAAAAAATGAACACACTTATGGTTACCACAGGGGAAAGTGGGGGGGGGGAATAAGGAGTTTGCAATTAAAATATAAACAAACACTACTACATATTAAATAAACACAAAGGACCTACTGTATAGCGCAGAGAACTGTACTCAAGATCTTGTAATAACCTATAATGGAAGAGAATGTAAAAATATATATATATATATATATATATACACACACACACATATATATATATAAAAATCTCTTTGCTGTGCACCTGAAACTAACACAACATTGTAAATCAACTATATTTCAATAAAAAGAAATAATTAAAAAAGAATTTCTCCCGTTGCCCTGTTCTATCAGCAGTTATTAGATTTCTCCTTGCCCAGAATTCACATATTCTATACAGCAAGAGACCTGTTCTGAGAGTCAAGCAGCTTTGCTATAAAGAAAGCACCACAGAATCCTGGAATCGAACCTAACCTTTTAGATATCTAATCCAAGGCATTTTCTAGAAAAAAGCAGCCCCAGACCCAAGTGCCCCAGCTAGTTGGTGGCAGAGCTGAGGTCCTTTTCCTTTTAATTTGCCATCTACCAGTTCTGTGCTTTTTGTTTGTTTAAACTTTCCTTCAAAACTGAAAGGCAGAAGAAACAATAAAATTTGAAGGCACAACCTTAAATAGCAGCAAAAAGCAGGAAGATGTCTATGTAGTAGGACAATGGAATTTTCATCTAAGTTCAAGTAATCAATCACAATAAAAGGAACCTACCATCAGGCTAAATTGAATAGCGTAAGAGTGAAGTAAATGGGTAGGACATTGTACAGTATGTTTAGACAACTCCACTGGCATTTCCTACTCCTCATACCCCCGATCCAATCTGGAACAGATTTTGTAATAAGAGAAGGATTACAAGGGACTTCCCTTATCCACACCTTTGTAGTGTGGGGAAGAGGAGGATAGTAGAGAAAAAGCAAGGAAGAGGAGAGAGGAAGGGAGAGTAGAATTATATTTCATTTATATTACTTCATTTATATAACTACTGGTTTTCCTCTTCCTTCATATGTTACTTACAAAGCTGCATTCTTCCATTAGAAATCAATTCAGACATGGTATTAAAAATAAGTGAATAATAACAAATTTTATAAAAATTCCATAAGCTATTTCAAGTTGGATATGCAAATGTTACCATTATTTAAAATCAGTAAATATCAAATGGCAAATTAGAGGTTAGGGGCACAATAAGAAAAGTCAAATGTATAAAACAAGAAGATTTCAATTGCATTCAATTATTTCACCCAATCACCTAGAAGCAAAGATTCTCTCTCAAAAATTGCATTGCCTTCCCAACTCCTTGGAGAGCCAGTTTAGTTAACAGCCTACCTATGCTTCAGAGATGACCACGCAGCTTACATGTCAAACTCATTTTAAAGTGTCAATCATGTCCCTTTCAATCTAATTAGTTTGGAAAGTAGTGTCACTGACCTGGAACTATGCAGACCATTTATTATCATATCATTTGATCAACCTAACACTTTACCTCAGTTGAGTTTGAGACACCTGTAGCCAAAAATGTAATATCCTTTCTCCCACTCATTACTGGTAACTCTCAATACAATTTCCTATTTACAACTCAATTTCTCTCTCTATGAATAAGCATGGCCAACTTCACAGAAGCATCCCCAGAATTTCCCTTCTTTAAGATTTCATGATAATTAAAATAGAAAGGTAAGGGGAATAAGAAAAACAGTTTCTATTTTATCTATATGAATGTATATATATACACACACAAACACAATACCTGAACCAGAAAAAATACATATATATATTTAAAAAAAAAAGATTCGAGTTTTTGATATCCACGAACTGCTGAAAGGAGGGAAGAGGTAGAGCAGAGGAACATGCATATATGCTGGGAGAAATCTGGGACCTTAAACTTGAGGGAAAGCTATTCTTTTTTTTGACACAACACCACCGCCATTTTTATAAAAGGAATCTGTAGGTTATAAACCCAGCATCACCAGATGGGTTTGTGTTATAATAAACAAAAGCTTTTCCAGCTTCATAGTATTTAATTAACAAGGTAATCACTAATTCCTGAGAGGTCAGAGAACGTAGCCTAGTGCCTCTAGGGAAGGCGCTAAAGGCCAGACCACAGTGAGCTTGGAATGAGGCAGGGCTGGGGGAGGGGAGCTGTCCAGGGCAGCACTGGTAGCTGGAAGATACTGGTCCTCAAGCAACAGAGATTACCTAGCCCACTCCCTGGCAAAAGCACGAAAATGACCAAATCTTTGCTTTAGTTTTGCATATTTAAAAACTGATTTGCAAGACAAAAATACAACCGGGTATCTCTGAACCACAGCATAACATATTGAATCAGGGATGAAAAAAATACATACATTCATATGCCACCAAAACGTTGTATTTGTATTTTTAAAGGTGGTATTAAAAAAAGAAATATAGCAGTCATATTTAAAGTAATGAGTGTTCACTCTAGAAGACAATCTAAAAGCAGGATGTCAGCGGCCAACGCTTCCGTTCCCGGCCTGTGCTTTCCTTTGGGGAAGCTGCATTTTACCAAAATTCCTGTTTGGAGGCTAAGCAAGATTCTTCATTTACGTTTGCTTGATCAAATAATTATTCGCGAATATGATTTTACATCTGGTCAAATAAAATATGCATATATTTCACACTTACCTTCAGGTGAAGAGCCTGTCTTTTGAGAAAAGACAGCATTTACTTTACTCTTCTTACTGATGTCACTGCTTACAGACAAGCTGGATTGAATTTTTCTATGCATTTTTTGAGAAACGGGTGCTGAAAGTCTTCGATTCTCTGCAGATACATGTTTGGCCCCGTGGTGGATTCCATTTCCATTGCTCAGACTTGGGTGGCCGTTCTTTATCTTGCTTATTTCCTCCTCACTTTCCTGTGCTGCAGTTTGAAGCTGAGGCAAGCGCTGAGGTTGGGCTAAGTGAAGAAAACAGGCAAAGTTTATCCAGTTAAAAAAATGACTATTTGAAAATAATCAAAATAGACTCAGTAACAGACTTTCTTGGATTTTACCCATGATCCTAAAAGTGAAGAGAAAAAAAAAAAATAAAAGGAAAACGTGAATAAACATGAACATAGAGAAAGCATAATTACTAAAAGGGAAAATGGGAAGGGGGTCAATCAAGGGCGACTTTCCACAAGGGATATAAAAAGAGGAGAAAAAAAGGTATTTTTTTCCTTTAAAAAATTTAAGTTGCAAATTTGAAAAACATTAATTCAAAACTCATTCAACAGCTAATGTGGATTGTTTTCTAAGTCCCAGGTCCTTTTTTAGGTGCCATAGACTAACAGTATTATAGCAATATCCCTGAAAATGATAAACTGCTCAATTACCTTTTGAGATAAGAGGCAAGGAACAATGAGGTCAGGTATCAAAGCTGGATAAGAGAGAACGAGATAGTTGTTTTTCTTTTTAATTCCACTTTAAATTCTGAAGAAGAAAACCTTTTCCATATTCTTTAATTTGATTTTAAAATAAACCATTTATGGAAAGATAGGAATAGAAAAGAACTTCCTTAATCTGGCAAAACGCATCTAGCAAAATTAAAAGTCAACACTGGAGAAGTGCTCCTGTTTGGTCAGGACCAAGAAAACAATGCCCACCTTCACCCTCTTATGCCACATTACACTGGCAAAAACAATAAACACCAAAAAGAAAAAAAACAGGGGTGAGTCCTGGAAAGGAAGAAACAAAATTTCTGAGATGGGTACATAATTGAATATTCCAGGGGAAATCTAAGAGACTGTACATTCTGAAAAACTAAGAATTTAGCAAGACTTACACACGATGAACCATATTCAAACCAACCAAATTCCACAAGCCAACAGTAAGCAACTAGTAAATATGCAAGAAAAATTGAACTCTTCATAGCAACAAAAGAAGAAAAACAAGCCAACAAACAAAAAACCCTATAAGTATCTAGGAATTAAGCTAGAAAAAAGGCGGCAGAGATTTCGTGGCAAAAATTACAAAATATTACTGAAAGACATAAAAGGAAACCCTAATAAATGGAGAGAGTATAAATGTTCATTCTGATAATATGTTAATTTTCCCCAATTTATTTAATGTAATTCCCATAAAATTTCCAAAAGGCTTATTTGTGGAACTTGACGAGCTGATCCCAAATTTTATAAGTAAGAGTACAAGAATCACAAAGGAAATTTTAAGGAAGAAAAAGACAAATGTGGGACTTGACTTACCAGATATAAAGTCTTATTTTAAAACTACAGTAACTGAGACAGTATGGTGGTGGCCCAGGCATAGACATAAACCAATGGAACAGCAGAGAAAGTCCCCAAAATGTATATGTGTGCACATGCAAATGCACGTGTATCTCATACAAAGAAATTTCAGATGGATTAAATGTCTATATATGAAGAGCTTAAAAGAAAATTATAAAAGAACATTTTATTAGCATGACACTAAAAAGGGCAAACTACTTTGACTCTTTGGACAACAAATCACAAAACAAGCGGGTGACTAGTGATCATCTGTCTGCCCAGCATTTCTGAATACGCCCATAGCTTTTGATAACGTGCTCTATCTCTTCCCTACATTCCTCTTGAGTTAGAGGGCACATACGTGACTTACATTCTACCAAGGAGAAGTATGCAGAAGTGCAGAAGGTGCAGAAGTACCAATGCAAGATGGCAGCCACACCTGGGTCGTGGAGCCTCTCGCACAGACAGCGAAGAAGGCATTTGCTGGTCTTGGCAGTGGGTGCGGTGTCTGGTGTCCACTTCCTAGCAGACCAGTGGGCCTAGGGTGCAGCATTAGTGGGGTTTTCATTAGGGAAGCCCCGTGGAATGGATGGGCATGATCCTTGGCTGTGTAACTCTTGGGAGAATCTATTGCTACTAATACATTTATTTTCTATAAATTAGCTAAAATGGATTCTGCTTTTTGCAGCTAAGAGCCCTGATCTCAACCCAAAATGTTATCTGTTTACATTGGTTAGGTAATGAGGTTCTTAAAATCAACATTTACCTTGCTTGTGTAGCTCCTAAGCAGAGTGACCAATCATAGCATTTCATCAAAACAACAGCAACAACAAAAAACGTTCGGTGTCAAATTTTACTATTATATAATTTCCTGGAATTTTAAAATCTGAAGCTGCTGTTTTAGTCTTTTCTGTTTATGATTATGAACAGTTAGGAAATGTAAATTAAATCTGAATACTAAGAGGTCTTTGACTTAGAAAAAGTATTGCATGCAAAACTGTAACAGTTATACATGGCACTGATAAGTCTAAAATGGACAAATTATCTGTCATCTGGGGACTACCTAAGACTTGGTATATATTTTTTACAAACAAGACAGCTTTCATTTGAGTGACTCTTCAGCACACATTGTTTACTTCCATTCTTGTTCACATATCCTATGTCTCTTAAGGAAAAACATCTTAACATACCAGAATATTTTACTCATGAATGTGCATATTGTAAGAAAAAAAGTTTGGTGTTTTTCTGCTTAATGAAAGCATCCTTTCATACCAAGGCTATTAACAATGATACCCAATTTATAAAACTAATATATGAACTCCTCTTAGAGTTATTCAGTTTTTTAGTGATAAAGGAGAATAGTTTTCTAAACATTTATTATTTGGGAATAACACAAAGTAGCAGCTATAAAATTTATCAAAATGTTCTGTTTTTCTCCTAACTTCTGCTGAAAAGAAAAAAGAAGGTTACTTCTCTGTTTACGAGCTATACATGCCCCTCTCAAAACTGAAATCAACAATCAAGGCTTGTGCAGAAGATCTGTTTCTCATGGGTGTGCAATCACTTAATCCAGAGATTAATTTGCTGCTCCTGTAGCTTCTTGTATCAACTAGAATGACATCCTAATGACTGCTATTGAACATAAAGCTAGTTATGCATATGTATTTAACGGGATGCCAAAGAAGACAGTTAAACCTAATTTGGTGTTCTTTTCAGAGCTCCTTCCAATAATCGCACCAAATAAATGGAATGTTTTGGGCCACTTCTTCTCTGCAAAGAATAATTCAAGCAATCTGAGAGCTGGGTTAAGTTGAAATGTTACTGACCGATGCTGGGGAGACTTATCAATCAAAAAGGCGCTGTCATATTCCATAATCCAAGATCAATTTAAAATTATTATGTAATAAACATTCTCCATAAGTAAAAATAAAGGTGGCAAAAGACATCAGATCTTGCCACCAAATTCTAAAACCGACAGGTCTGACCTTTTCCTACTATCAAAATTGACTTTTTGCAAATTACTGGGTATGGCCAGAGTGATATTCAAACATATCCTAATGATTTATCTACATTTCAATCTTCAAAATGATATCTATTTCTGTTGGCAGATAAATGATAGTACATTCATTTTTGTTTCACTGCCACCTAATTATTTTTAGTGTAGTTTGTATTATGGGTCAAGTAACCAAGTATTATCTCTTCGTTCCAGTTTCTTAACATTATGATTTTGTCAGATACATGCAATATATAAGTCAAATCAAAACTGGATAAACCCTAGATATATGAATTATCTTAAGACATTTAACTTCATTGATCATTTTTCATAGATGTGAATTAAATCTTACAGTAAAAGTACAACTAAAACCAAATCAGGAATGTGATTTTATTCTTGAATAAAGAACAGAAACATCTGACTGATTAAACCATAACTACTTGGTTTTAAACAGATTTCTTTTCCTTATTGTGTAAAAGTTGTGTATGGCTTAAAAAAAAGCACACTAATATGGAAACGACACAATGCTTCTTAAAACACAAGTGATGCCTAGGGACCCTCACTCTCCCTTTAATGATCCACTGCTCTCATTCAGCTGTCTTTCTTTTTTCAAATCTTTACATATGTGACAGCTCTCAAAAGTAGACCATAGACCATCTGGCATTTTCAGAGGTGTAACTTGTGCAAATTCAGCTCTATTGGGAGTGCACTGCTATCTTCTGCCTGCGTTATAAAGGGACAATAGAATGTAGAACTTATGAGTTGTTTTGAATTATTCATTTTTTTGCCTGTATATTCAAGAAATTTTACAAACTCTGCATTTTGTACTACATAATCACATGCGTTAAAGGTACAAAGAAACTTTTTGACACCTCTTTTCTACAGAAGCCTGGCATTTTGTTTGATATGTGAACATTCAGCATCTGTTATATCATTCTAAACAGGATGGGTGCTTCTACAAAAGACCCCATTTTAAACTTACTCTATATGAGCAAAAAACTGTATTCTTGATATTCAGTAACAAATGCAATACACATCAAAATTTCAAATACCAGTTATATGAACATTCAGCATCTCCAAACCTGGATAGCATTGGTCACCCGCTTACCATATGTGTAAAGAATTTTTTTTTTTAATCATTGTTCACACAGTGCACCATGATTGTAATTTTAATATCCATGATGAATAGTTACAAATGTCTTAAGAAATACTGTGCTTTCTAGGTTCAAATGTTTTCAATCAGGAAGGAAACCAATAGAATTAGATCTAGTGATTTTCAATAATAATAAATATGGGAGTAATGAGTCAATAGCATGAACTTCTTTTGATAAATTTTTTTTTTAAAAAAACTGGGTGATATTGGAGCTAGTAATAACTATACTTGAAACTGCAGCTGCTGGAGTAGCAATATAAAGCAACATTCTGCTATAGCGTATAATCTATTAGCATGTGCAAATCGTCTTCAGTCGCTGGTCTCTTTACACAAGTCAGATTTAATAAAATTACAAAAGAATTCTCATGCCATTTAGTCAGTTTAAATGGTTGTTGTACACATACAAAAAAAATCTAAATTAAATGCTTAGGATTTAAAACCGAATTTACTCTTCCTAGGGTTAGTCACAAAGCTTTTATTCGGTACCAAGTACTATGCTACTCCACGGTCACTATGAGACAGACAGACAGACAGACAGACACACACACACACACACACACACACACACACGCAGACTTTATTTATACATATCTATAACAAAATAGTGTTTTATTATATATACATAAAATATGCATCTACACACAATAATAGCTTTAAAAGTTTCTTACTTCAATATGCACTAATATGACAAAACTATACTACTTTATTGTTATAATCTAAATTTAGGCTAAGATCAACTAAAATAAATGTGCTATTAGACAGCCAGGTATCAGCTTGATGCAAGCCTTTCCCAGTGTGCAGACCCTGGGTGGACCCAGCATCCTAACACACACTCGGGAAGCTCCTGGCATTTTCTATTTCTGTGTCCTTAGTTCCCCTCCAAGGGCCTTCTGATTTTCCATCTTCATTTTATTTAATGTGTATACTAACATACTGAGATATATTTTGGAACTGTAATTTTTTTGGAACCTTGATCATTTGAGAATCCCAATTAAATTCTGATTACATGACTGAGGCCTCACAGGATGGAGGGGACTGTCTTATGATGCTATCACAATGGTTAGCATTTTTAACAGTAATTCCTTTTTAAGTATTGCAAAATAAATCACCAGATGTCAGGGCTTAGATGTACTTCTTCCCAAAACAACACAATACAACTTTTAGAAGTTTGGAGAATTGAACACTTTCCTCCATTTCATAAAGAACATTTAGGAAGTACTTAAACATCTTTAAGTAGAGCCTGGAAGAGGGTGATTGCTAGCTGTTCACCAGATCCATCCTCCCCATTGTCCCGGGCATGGGGATAACCCATTTCCCAGCCTCCCTTGCAGTTCAGTTCAGCCACATGTCCGTGTTCGCTCTGAAGGACTGAGAGAAGAAATTATTCTTGCCACTTCTAGGCCGGGGTCTTAAGACTTTGGTGTGTCCTCCCTATACTATTTTTCTTGCACTTGGGCAACCCAGCTTTGACCACAGCTGAGGGAAATATCTTAAGGGATATTGGAGAAACCGAACAGAAGGAATCTGCATGGCAGCAGGGAACAGAGCCTCTCAGCGACCTGGAATACTCATCTCATACTGTTACATAAGAAATAAACCTTGAGGCGAGCGCTGTGCTCCAGGCGCCACAATCCTGAGGACACGGCCTCTCCGACACCTCCGGCCCAGGGGAATCGGCGGCATCCGCAGCGGGAGCGGCCATAGCCACCTCAGCTCCTCACTCGGGTCCTTTCCATCACCTATACTGAGAGCCTGTCCCGGCCACAGGGACACCTCTTTTGTCCTCCCTCCGAGGCTCACGGGACCGACAGACGGCCGTGGCAACCAAGGGCTGGACTGCGGGCAGCAGCAAGCTGGCTTGCTCTATGCCAACCTGCTTCTCCACCTGTCTCAACAAAACCTGTTCCTACACCTGTAATTTGAAAACGAGACCTTCAAGATGGCAGAGGAGTGAGATGTGGAGATCACTTTCCTCCCCACAAATACATCAGAAATACATCTACATGTGGAACAACTCCTACAGAACACCTACTGAACGCTGGCAGAAGACCTCAGACTTCCCAAAATATATAGATTCTTTTCCTTTTTCTCTTTTTGTAGTGTGTATGTATATGTATGCTTCTTTGTGTGATTTTGTCTAGCTTTGCTTTTACCATTTGTCTTGTCTTGGGTTCTGTCTGTCCATTTTGTTTGTTTCTTTGTTCTCTTTTTTGTATAGTTTTTAGCGCTTGTTATCATTGGTGGATTTGTTTTTTGGTTTGGTTGCTGTCTTCTTTCCTTGTTCCCTTTTAATATTTTTATTACTTTTTAATTTTTAATAATTTTTTAATTTTAATAACTTTATTTTATTTTATTTTTATTTCTTCCTTTTTTTCTGTCTTTTATTCTGGGCCATGTGCTGGCAGGGTCTTGGTGCTCCGGCCAGGTGTCAGGCCTGTGCCTCTGAGGTGGGAGAGCTGAGTTCAGAACATTGGCCCACTAGAGACCTCCCAGCTCCAGGTAATATCAAACGGTGAAAGCTCTCCCAGAGATCTCCACCTCAGTGCTAAGATCCAGCTACACTCAACAATGAGCAAGCTACAGTGCTGGACATCCTATGCCAAACAACTAGCAAGACAGGAACACAACCCCATCCATTAGCAGAGAGGCTGCCTAAAATCATAGTAAGTCAACAGACACACCAAAACATACCTCCGGACGTGGTCCTGCCCACGAGAAAGACATGATCCAGCCTCATCCACCAGAACACAGGCACCAGACCCCTCCACCAGGAAGCCAACACAACCCACTGAACCAACCTTAGCCACTGTGGGCAGACACCAAAAACAACAGGAACTACGAACCTGCAGCCTGCCAAAAGGAGACCCCAAACAAAGTAAGTTAAGCAAAATGAGAAGACAGAGAAACACACAGCAGATGAAGGAGCAAGGTAAAAACCCACCGGACCAAACAAATGAAGAGGAAATAGGCAGTCTACCTGAAAAAGAATTCAGAGTAATGACAGTAAAGATGATCCAAAATCTTGGAAAAAGAATGGAGAAAATACAAGAAATGTTTAACAAGGACCTAGAAGAACTAAAGAGCAAACAAACAATGATGAAAAACGTAATAAATGAAATTAAAAATTCTCTACAAGGAATCAATAGCAGAATAACTGAGGCAGAAAAATGGATAAGTGGCCCAGAAGATAAAAGAGTGGAAGTAACTACAGCAGAGCAGAATAAAGGAAAGAGAATGAAAAGAATTGAGGACAGTCTCAGAGATCTCTGGGACAACACTGAACACACCAACATTCCAATTATAGGGGAACCAGAAGAAGAAGAGAAAAAGAAAGGGACTGAGAAAATATTTGAAGAGATTATAGTTGAAAACTTCCCTGATATGGGAAAGGAAACAGTTAATCAAGTCCAGGAAGCACAGAGAGTCCCATAAAGGATAAATCCAAGGAGAAACACTCCAAGAAACATATTAATCAAACTATCAAAAATTAAATACAAAGAAAACATATTAAAAGCAGCAAGGGAAACACAACAAATAACATACAAGGGAATCCCCATAAGGTTAACAGCTGATCTTTCAGCAGAAACTCTGCAAGCCAGAAGGGAGTGGCAGGACATATTTAAATTGATGAAAGGGAAAAACCTACAAACAAGATTACTCTACCCAACAAGGATCTCACTCAGATTCAATGGAGAAATTAAAACCTTTACAGACAAGCAAAAGCTAAGAGAATTCAGTACCACCAAACCAGCTTTACAACAAATGTTAAAGGAACTTCTCTAGGCAGGAAACACAGGAGAAGGAAAAGACCTACAATAACAAACCCAAAACAATTAAGAAAATGGTAATAGGAACATGCATATCGATAACTACCTTAAATGTAACTGGATTAAATGCTCCAACCAAAAGACATAGACTGGCTGAATGGATACAAAAACAAGACCCATATATATGCTGTCTACAAAAGATACACTTCAGACCTAGGGACACATACAGACTGAAAGTGAGGGGATAGAAAAAGATATTCCATGCAAATGGAAATCAAAAAAAAGCTGGAGTAGGAATTCTCATATCAGACAAAACAGACTTTAAAATAAAGACTATTATAAGAGATAAAGAAGGACACTACATAATGATCAACGGATCAATCCAAGAAGAAGATATAACAATTGTAAATATTTATGCACCCAACATAAACATAGGTGCACCTTAATACATAAGGCAAATGCTAACAGCCAAAAACGGGGAAACTGACAGTAACAACATCATAGTAGGGAACTTTAACATCCCACTTTCACCAATGGACAGATCATCCAAAATGAAAATAAGTAAGGAAACACAAGCTTTAAATGATACATTAAACCACACGGACTTAATTGATACTTATAGGCCATTCCATCCAAAACCAACAGAATACACTTTCTTATCAAGTGCTCATGGAACATTCTCCAGGATAGATCATATCCTGGATCACAAATCAAGCCTTGGTAAATTTAAGAAAATTGAAATCATAGAAAATATCTTTTCCAACCACAGTGCTATGAGACTAGATATCAATTACAGGGAAAAAAATCTGTAAAACACTACAAACACATGGAGGCTAAACAATACACTACTAAATAACCAAGAGATCACTAAAGAAGTCAAAGAGGAAATCAAAAAACGCCTAGAAACAAATGACAATGAAAACACAATGACCCAAAAACTACAGGATGCAGCAAAAGCAGTTCAAAGAGGGACGTTTATAGCAATACAAGCCTACCTCAAGAAACAAGAAACATCTCAAATAAACAACCTAACCTTACACCTAAAGCAATTAGAGAAAGAAGAACAAAAAAAACCCAAAGTTAGCAAAAGGAATGAAATCATAAAGATCAGATCAGAAACAAATGAAAAGGAAATGAAATAAAAGATAGCAATGATCAATAAAAGTAAAAGCTGGTTCTTTGAGAAGATAAACAAAATTGATAAACCATTAGCCACACTAATCAAGAAAAAAAGGGAAAAGACTCAAATCAACAGAATTAGAAATGAAAAAGGAGAAGTAACAACTGACACTGCAGAAATACAAAGGATCATGAGAGATGACTACAAGCAACTATATGCCAATACAGTGGACAACCTGGAAGAAATGAACAAATTCTTAGGAAAGCACAACCTTCCGAGACTGAACCAGGAAGAAATAGAAAATATGAACAGACCAATCACAAGCACTGAAATTGAAACTGTGATTAAAAATCTTCCAACAAACAAAAGCCTAGGACCAGACAGATTCACAGGCGAATTCTGTCAAACATTTAGAGAAGAGCTAACACCTATCCTTCTCAGTCTCTTCCAAAATACAGTAGTGGGAGGACCACTCCCATTCCAAGAGACCACCATCACCCTGATACCAAAACCAGACAAAGATGTCACAAAGAAAGAAAACTATAGGCCAATATCACTGATGAACATAGATGCAGAAATCCTCAACAAAATACTAGCAAACAGATTCCAACAGCACATTAAAAGGATCATACACCATGATCAAGTGGGGTTTATCCCAGGAATGCAAGGATTCTTCAATATACGCAAATCAATCAACGTGATACAGGGTATTACAAACTGAAGGAGAAAAACCATATGATCATCTCAATAGATGCAGAAAAAGCTTTTGACGAAAGTCAACACCTATATATGATAAAAACCCTTCAGAAAGTAGGCATGGAGGGAACTTACTTCAACATAATAAAGGCCATATATGACAAGCCCACAGCCAACATCGTTCTCAATGGGGAAAAACTGAAACCATTTCTTCTAAGATCAGGACCACTATTAAGATCACTCTCACCACTATTATTCAACACAGTTTTGGAAGTTTTAGCCACAGCAATCAGAGAAGAAAAAGAAATAAAAGGAATCCAAATCAGAAAAGAAGAAGTAAAGCTGTGACTGTTTGCAGATGACATGATACTATACATAGAGAATCCTAAAGATGCTACCAGAAAACTACTAGAGCTAATCAATGAATTTGGTAAAGTAGCAGGATACAAAATTAATGCACAGAAATCTCTTGCATTACTATACACTAATGATGAAAAATCTGAAAGAGAAATTAAGGAAACACTCCCATTTACCATTGCAACAAAAAGAGTAAAATACCTAGGATTAAACCTACCTAAGGAGACAAAAGACCTGTATACAGATAACTATAAGACACTGATGACAGAAATTAAAGAGGATACAAACAGATGGAGAGATATACCATGTTCTTGGATTAGAAGAATCAGTATTGTGAAAATGACTATACTACCCAAAGGAATCTACAGATTCAATGCAATCCCTATCAAACTACCACTGGCATTTTTCACAGAACTAGAACAAAAAATTGCACAATTTGTATGGAAAACACAAAAGACCCCGAATAGCCAAAGCAATCTTGAGAAAGAAAAACAGAGCTGGAAGAAACAGGCTCTTGGACTTCACACTATACTACAAAGCTACAGTAATCAATACAGTATGGTACAGGCACAAAAACAGATATATGACCCAGCAATCCCACTACTAGGCATATACCCTGAGAAAACCATAATTCAAAAAGAGTCATGTACCGAAGTGTTCATTGCAGCTCTATTTACAATCGCCAGGAGATGGAAGCAACCTAAGTGTTCATCATTGGATGAATGGATAAAGAAGATGTGGCACATACATACAATGGAATATTACTCAGCCATAAAAAGAAACGAAATCAAGTTATTTGTAGTGAGGTGGATGGACCTAGAGTCTGTCATACAGAGTGAAGTAAGTCAGAAAGAGAAAAACAAATACCCTATGCTAACACATATATATGGAATCTAAGAAAAAAAATGTCATGAAGAACCTAGGGGTAAGACAGGAATAAAGACACAGAACTACTAGAGAATGGACTTGAGGATATGGGGAAGGGGAAGGGGAAGCTGTGACAAAGTGAGAGAGTGGCATGGACATATATACACTACCAAACATAAAATAGATAGCTAGTGGGAAGCAGCCACATAGCACAAGGAGATCAGCTTCGTGCTTTTTGACCACCTAGAGGGGTCGGATAGAGAGGGAGACGCAAGAGGGAAGTGATATCAGAACATATGTATATGTATAACTGATTCACTTTGTTATAAAGCAGAAACTAACACACCATTGTAAAGCAATTATACTCCAATAAAGATGTTAAAAAAAAAAAGAAAAAAAAGAAATATAGATCAATGGAACAGAATAGAAAGCCCAGAGATAAACCCACACACATATGGTCACCTTATTTTTGATAAAGTAGGCAAGAATATACAGTGGAGAAAAGACAACCTCTTCAGTAAGTGGTGTTGGGAAAACTGGACAGCTACTTGTAAAAGAATGAAATTAGAACACTCCCTAACCATACACACAAAAAAACTCAAAACGGATTAAAGACCTAAATGTAAGGCCAGACACTATAAAACTCTTAGAGGAAAACATAGGCAGAACACTCTATGACATAAATCACAGCAAGATCCTTTTGGGCCCACCTCCTAGAGAAATGGAAATCACAGCAAGATCCTTTTGACCCACCTCCTAGAGAAATGGAAATAAAAACAAAAATAAACAAATGGGACGTACTGAAACTTAAAAGCTTTTGCACAGCAAAGGAAAACATAAACAAGACGAAAAGACAGCCCTCAGAATGGGAGAAAATATTTGCAAACGAAGCAACTGACAAAGAATTAATCTCCAAAATTTACAAGCAGCTCATGCAGGTCAATATAAAAAAAAAACAAACAGCCCCATCCAAAAATGGGCAGAAGGCCTAAATAGACATTTCTCCAAAGAAGATATACAGACTGCCAACAAACACATGAAAGAATGCTCAACATCACTAATCACTAAACTACAGTGAGGTATCACCTGACACCAGTCAAATGGCCATCATCAAAAAAATCCAAAAACAATAAATGCTGGAGAGGGTGTGGAGAAAAGGGAACCCTCTTGCACTGTTGGTGAGAATGTAAATTGATACAGCCACTATGGAGAACAGTATGGAGGTTCCTTAAAAAACTAAAAATAGAACTACCATATGACCCCGAAATCCCACTACTGGGCATATACCCTGAGAAAACCATAATTCAAAAAGAGTCATGTACCACAATGTTCATTGCAGCTCTATTTACAATAGCCAGGACATGGAAGCAACCTAAGTGTCCATCGACTACTAGAGAGTGGACTTGAGGACACAGGGGAGGGGAAGGGTAAGCTGGGACAAAGTGGAAGAGTGGCATGGACATATATACACTACCAAATGTAAAATAGATAGCTAGTGGGAAGCAGCCACGTAGCACAGGGAGATCAGCTGGTGCTTTGTGACCACCTAGAGGGGTGGGATAGGGAGGGCGGGAGGGAGATGCAAGAGGGAGGGCATATGAAGATATATGTATATGTATAGCTGATTCACTTTGTTATAAAGCAGAAACTGACGCACCGCTGTAAAGCAATTATACTCCAATAAAGATGTTAAAAAAAATAAACTTTGAGTTAGCCATGGAATTAATGCTGGGACTCATTTTAAAACATTCATAGCTTCTATCAAAGCCTATGAACAACTATGTATAGTATATCAACATATAATGTATGTAAATTGTCCCTAGCCCAAATGACCCAAAAGACACCACTCTTCCCTAGCAAGAAAGAAACAAAATATATTAGTAGCAGTGGAAAGACCACTGCCAAATCCACAGCCTCTGGTGGATCTTAGAAAGCAGCAGCTCAGCTTTATAACACAGGATCCGACTATCACTGAGGGATAGTCATGCATCACGCAGTTCTGTAGGAAAAGTACCCCAGCCTTCAGCTGCCATTCGGGGACAGTGATACAACCCTGTCAAATTTCTTCCTTTACGGTGGCTGGAAGGAGAGCCAGCAGGGTGACCATCCACCACAGTTTACTCAGGACTGAGGGAGGTGCTGAGAGGTAGAACAGTGGTTTTAGAACCAGGACAGTCCCAGGCAAGCTAGGACCAGTCGGTCTCCTTTATATCAGGAACAATCGGTACACAAGTGTCTTCTTCAACAAGATACTGCCAACAACAGATGGTGGGACGCGCGCAGGCTTTGACAAACAAGACCCACTAGGGTTTGAATTCTGGAGTCAGTATTTCCTGGTTCTGTGAGCTTGAGAAAGGTATTACATCTCCCTGGGCAGTAGGACCTTCACTGGCAAAATGATAGATCTTCATGGGCCTGGGGAGGTTTATCTTCCCAGTTCCACCCCATTGATTTCTCCCTCTTCACTTTTCCCTACTTAATCCCCTCCCCCGCCATTTCTTTCTGATTTATTACTTGCCTTTTATTTTTTATTCTGTTACCAGGTGCTCTATTTCCCCCCTATAAATCAACCCCAAACCTTCTTGTAAATAAACAGGCTTCAAATAAATATACAAACAGAAGAATAAATTCAACAATAAAGATCATTAAAGAAAGCGAGGTACACTTTCTTTTAATATTTGCATGTATTACTGAAAAGTCCCCAGACAGTACATCGATGAATAACACAAATTTTATTATATCCCATCCAAGTGGAGCTTTTCTCTCATGCTTGTTTTTATCCTCGAATGGATGACAAATTTGGCCTTACTTTACACCAGCTATTGAATATCAGTTTCTAGCTAACTTATCTGGATAATAGAAGCTCACCACCCATATATTGAAAAATAGAATATTTTCAGTTTAACTTAGCAGCTTTCATTATGGATTGCTGTCTACAAGCTTCATTTATATATTAAAAGAGCATATCATCCTCCCATCTAATCCCATAGTGAAGATGAGACCTCTGGTTGCTGTGGTCTCCTTCGTTCACTGACTCGATAGGTATTTCCCTCATTTGATTCAACTGATAAAGTGACCTCTGCACAATTATTTATCATTGTATAATAAATATCTAAATAAATGTATATGTGCTTATATTTTGCAGAAAATCAATAGCTTAAATGGTGTTTTTTGTATGACTGAAAATACATTAATAAAAAATAGCACAAAGACACAATCTTCCAAAAACCTATTTTACATACTGCAATATTTTTTAATATGGTAACTTTAAAAGGGATGTAATGCCTTCATGTTCTTTTGAAGAATGACTCCTGAGTTTTCTAATAGGTAATAATGGGCATATTCAGGACAAATATATATATATATATCACATATACTTTTTTTAGGTATAAAAAGGCATTTCCTTTGTTGTCATTGTTGTTTTTAAGATCGATAGTGGGCAAGCAGAAGTTTGAAAAGTCCTACTGTTCCTGTGTTATGTTTCAACAAATAGAAGTTTTCCTCAGAATTCTCAAAACAATAGCAAGTCAGGAAGTATTAAGTAGCTACACCTCACTTCAATTTTCAGACCATTAGTTAAACATTTCTTTGATCTTGCTAGTGTTTCACCATGAGGTTTATAGAAAAAGATTTTTTAAACCATTATTATTTGTTTTTAGAAGTAATCACTTGATCTATCACAATGGGATAGAACATATTCAAGTATTACCTTTTTAAATAACGCATCAGAAATGCTTAACCAAGTCACCATTTACAAACATTAAGCGACATATACTATAGTAAAATGAGGGTAGTTGGCAACTAAAAAAGCAAATACTGAAAATCCCAAACACTTGAAACTTCAGAATTCACCCAGAGTCTTTACACACTGATTACAGCTTTCAAGGACCACAAAGCATGTAAGAAGACATCCCGTTAGGAAGCGTGCAGCTCTCTTAGGTTTTAACTTAATATACACATTGACACGCTTGGATAGGTGCAGACTGCTTTCTGACGTAGGTCCTCGACCCAGCCTGCCTCTGGGTGCCTTCAGCCCTTCTCTATATGATAAGGCTCTCTGGTACGGCAAGGTACAAGTCAAAAACCTTGAAACAAAGGTCTGTGATATAATATAAAAACCTGCATCAGGAGTAGGTTATTAAAATGGGAAACTAAGTAAAGCCAAAACTAAGTTTGGGGAAAATGAGGATCACTCCATCCTAGCTGGAAAATAAGCTGTCAGTATGAAACAGTAGCAAAGTAGCTAGTTAAAATAGCAGTCGTCAGTCCTTGGGACACAGATTGCCTGCACAGGAAGGCTGGAGCTTTACGGGACTTTGCAGAAATCTGCCCGTATATTGGTATACTGGATTTCTCATGGCTTTCAGTAGCTGCTACAATAAAACAACAAACTCGATTCTAGCTGGCCAACATAAAAGCTGACTAGAAAATGCGGACAGTTTTATTAAAGAAAGCTTTTTTTTACCTGCAAGCAACATGGGCAAAGACAGTATCACACAAATAAATTTGCTACTCTGTAAACCGAAAAAGGTACTGCTTTCTGTAGAGACAAATTTCAAAAAGCCTTCCTTGCCTGAGCGCAAACCTTAGTGAGTAGAGCAAGGGCTAGATTTTGGCCCCCACTTGCCTTTGTGCAACTCACAGATATAAACCCGTAAGAAATAGCCCTGGTAGCCAGTAATGTCGGACCACTAAAGTTCAGATATGTTACCTGAATTTCAGCAGCCAAATTATTTGTTACAGTCTGAATGCAGTGTGCTGACTGGGTAAATGTGAAGTGCTGGAAAATGGAATAAGGGGATATTAAGGAGGCGCAAGAGCTGCGGAAGCCTGAAACTCCAGGCTCTCTCAAGTGCCTTTCCTACTAAGTAGTTCATGCAACTCATTCACAAGGGATACAGCCTGGGGAAGGAGCCTGGGGAAGCATACAGCCTGGGTCAAGCTTCACCACCCACGTAAGTAGAGCTAGTGACAGGAAGCCATTAGATCAAGACTAAAGGAGACAGAGGGATCCCTGAACTCTGAAACTAAAGTGGCAAGGCAAGGGACCAGAGTCAAAGGTCATTATTTGACACACAACTTTTGTGCCAGAAAATGAAGTATGCCACCCCTACCTCCAAAAAAAGGATATTGATAAGCACCTAACAAAGATGTTAAAGAATTTATATTGCTAGAAAAAAAAAAAATCCCTAGCCTAGCAAATAAAGACCTGTAACTTGTTCTACCCTAAGGCAATCCCTGAATCTAAGTCCTTGTTACCAACAAGAAAAAAACTGCTAAGGCCCCTGCTAGGGAATTCTCCCCAAAGCCCTTCTCAGAGATGGCCATGAAGGTGACCCAACAAGGGAAAACTTCTTAGCAGGTAATCCTCGGGTAATCCTCGGGAATCCATCCACTGGCCACAAAACCCAAGGTTAGGGAAGAAGCTGAATAGAGATGCTTAGATGACAGTCCCTGACCACAGCATCTTCTGGACTATCCTGAATCAGGGGAATACGGATATTCCTTAGACCAGGGCTGTAGCTGAGTTTACATGGCAGCTATCCTATACTTCCTTCACCCTTATACAATCAGATACGTTTTAAGCCATAATTTCCAAGATCATGAGTCACTATGTCCAAATTTGATTGAGACCAGATTTCTGGGTCATTCCAGAGGAATAAAGGTCACCCAGAGATCTGTGGAACAGCCATATGACAATAGCTCTAGATATATCATCGGGATGTAACTTTGATTTGTCTCTCATTAGGCAGAGGCAGAGTACATAATGTTTGTTCAAAAGATAACTGGATTTCATTAGGTAGGAGTATTTTGAAATGATATGTAGGGAAAAAAACTATATCTGTGTAGACACACACAGAAATGTGTGCCAGTCAAACGGGGACTGGACCATAGTAGACACCTATTCTTGGTCCACCCAATGCCCCCTTTCTTCTGGTGGCTGTACAGGTATTAATGAGAGTGGGACCTCCATTTGCTGACAAGAACCCTAATATTTTCTGTTACATAGGTTTTGTACACAGAGCTTGACAACTCTAGGCATTTGCTGACTTGCCTTTGATTATACAGCAAGTGCCTTAAGGGCAAGATTCCGTCTTCTCAGAGTTCCATCAACCTTATCAGGCACATACCTGCTGACAAAACGCCTTGTACGATGTTCAGCACCCAGTGGACACCCAGTGAAAATTAACTGATGATGATAAATTATACTAGCTTTTAAGCTGTCACTTGATCCCAGTATATAACAACCTTCCTGAATAAATCAAGCAACAGTTTGGTATTCAATATCATTATAAACTTCATCCTTCCCCTTCACGAGTCTAGGGAATTGCTGTAAAAGCATAATATAAGGATGGTGAAGCTACAGCAAGGATTCAAGAAACTCTGTTATAACAAGGGAATTAAAGATTCAGTTAGAGATATCAAACTATGTGTAGGGAAATGCATCAAAAATACTAGTTAAGTGACCTTTTTGAAAACAGCCTAGGAAAAGTCAGTACCAAATTATAGAGCGAAAAGTTTTTCCCCCTCCCTATAATAAAAGTAAATCCAACTTAATGTACAAGTAAAACTGGTATCTCCTTCAGATTACAGGAGTGGCAATGCAAATGAAGTTCCAGTTAGGAGATATGAAATTAGGGAGAGGAAACTATGAATTGCTAACTGAACGTTTAAAAAGTCCATTTATTTCCAATAGCTTATACAAGTGAATCAGAAAAAAAAGTAAATTCTGTTACTATGAATTCCTCAGAGCTTTAATAGAGCACATAACCGTTAAAGTTCATTGGTATTTGTTATTAGTACGGCTTTTCATTCTTCAACAAATTCTTTTAAGATATGGCCCAAGACAAGGAAACCTTTGTACTTAACTTTTTTTTTTTTTTTTTTTTTTTTTGGTACGCGGGCCTCTCACTGTTGTGGCCTCTCCCGTTGCGGAGCACAGGCTCCGGACGCGCAGGCTCAGCGGCCATGGCTCACGGGCCCAGCCGCTCCGTGGCATGTGGGATCTTCCCAGAACCGGGGCACGAACCCGTGTTCCCTGCGTCGGCAGGCAGACTCTCAACCACTGCACCACCAGGGAAGCCCTGTACTTAACTTTTAATAGCAGTTCTCATTATAGATGATGCTGTCTCTGACATAATTTGAAAATAGGTCTCCAAGCAAAGTTTTCAGAATTGACAGGAAGACTGGGATGGTCCTAACTGTCATGTCCAACCCTAATAGGAGATCCTGTGAGTTTCCTCCATAAGGAAGTAATAAATAAGCTGCTTATCCCAGAAACTAACTAACAACAATATTCAGAATAATGGTGCAATACAGTTTTCTAAACCTGTAGAGGTAGATTCACATATATGAATTTAAAATTCTTTCTTATATGTGAACAATATATTATAAACTTAAACATATTGGAAAGGTTTCAATATGCAAGTGAATAAGTGAAAATAACACTATTTTCTCATTATCTTGTCTCCTCCTGCGATAAAAGCTCTCCCCGCACCTCCTTACAGGGCTGCTTTAAATTTTTGGAGACTGATTGGAGGAATGTGAATTTTAGATTCTTGTCCTCACCAATGTATCAAGACAATTTTAGCCTCTGTGAGAATAAAATGTTTCCCAAACATAAGCACCAGGAAATGACTAAACACAGAGGAACAAACTCATTAACCACATTTAAAGATGAATATGATTGAGACCATTTATACAAACATTTCTTCCTCTGATTTTGCCATTACAACATACAAAATCCATCAAGGTACCTTTGGCTGCATACTATTGATAAATTAAATAGGTTATTATAAAATATTTGTTGAGTATATACTCTAGTCCCAGCCTTTGTTCTAGGCATAAGGGATTTACAATGAACAAAATGTACAAAGACCTTGCCCTCACAGAGCTTTTGGATACCCATTATCTTGCATAAAAAGAAATCCAAACACGGTAGCTCTAGTATTATTAATTTCACAGGTTCTTTCGATATATTTTCACCACCATCCTTGGCATGTCAACTTTCCCATCTGACTGTTCCCTTCATAGTTACAAGACTCCCTGACACCGGTCCAGGCACCATATCCAGAGATGATGACAGTCCTTGAAAAAAAGAGGGAGCTCCTTCCAGCTGTCCCTTTTAAGAATATAAAAATACCATTCCCAGAAACCCTCCAGGAGACATCCCTCAAGGTTCATTTGTTAGCACTGCATAACATGCTGACCCCAAATCTCCTTCCTCTCTACCCCTAGAGCAAAATTTGTTTAAAGGTCTGCCCTCTCGACCAGACTGCAGGCTCCTCTGTAGCAAGAAACATGTCATTCATGCACTTGTATAGTCACTCAATGAGCATTTATTAAGTGCTGAAGTGCCCATCACTTCAGAATATCTGCTCCAGCACTTTGAACAGTGGTCACTTAGAAAAAATGAAGGAATGACACAAGAAAAAAATAATGCTCATTTTACAGCTCCCAATTTCAGCCATTTAAGTAAAATCTTAATAAGTACATACTGTATACCTAGAAAAGTAAACAAGGGAAACATAAGCACAATTGCCTTCTCCCATACCTCCCTGATATAATGACTTCTTCTACTTAGTGATTTTTAGAACCTGTAGCAACTACCTTCATCCTCCAAAGCTCCACAACTATTCCACACGTTTAAACGGCCAATTATTATTTGTAATTCAAAAGGATTGGAAAAATGAGAATGTCAAGTTTATTCATCACCACTGACCTCATATTATTTACTCAAAAGAACGATGCTCTGTTTTCCAATAGTAGACAAAAACACACAAATAATAACTGGAGCCAGTAGAAAAAAACTAAAATTGTTATCTTAGCGCTTGAAGATAAAAGAGTGGGTGGAAGTGCTTATTATCTATGAAATTATGTCTTCTTTATGTGTTATGCCTGCTTTTGCCAAGTATTTATTGAACATCTACTATGTATCAGACAGAGTACTGAGACTAAATAGAGGTGAAAAAAGGACTTTAAACATTAAAAAAAATAAATAGAATATGCAATTTAAAATGATGGTAAGTACTATAAAGGAAAAGTACTGCTACCAGAGAGAATAACAAGGGAAACTATTTTGGTCTGGATAGCTAGGAATGGCATTTCTACAGAGATCTGAAGGGGAAGGGGCCTTGCAAAGAGGAGTAACAGGGTTTCAGGCCAGGTTAACAACTCATGACAAGCCCTGAAGCAGAAGAGGGCTCAGCACATTTGCTAAACTGATGGGAAGCCAGTTTGGCTGGAGAATATTACACAGTCCTTTGGACCACATATTTATTGCCTAATTCAACTTATAAACAAATATAGTAGAAAAATGATAGACTGTGCTTCCATAAACAATTCCTGACAATATTTTTCAGATATTATGCTTCTTTACTATATAAGCCGTTATTATAATAAATTATTCACTTATAAGACCACTCTCGGTATAACTGACCAGAAATTGGCTTAAATACTTACTGTGAATAAAGACACTCTCAATAAAAGGGTTCTTAGGAAGTTACATAAAGGGGCCATCAACTGCATATAAATGTAAAATACAATTTGGAATATTAGGAAACATTTATAGAAATCTTATCCTTTAATTACCTTCCAAGAAAGAAACACATACATCCATTTCCCTGAAATGCACAAATCTGTTTATATTGAAATTGGGTGAAAATTGTTCTGAGGCTAAAGAGAATTGCATGAATTATTTGATGTTCTTTAATAGTAAAATGAATGGTTGTGAGGGAATCTTGCTACTATTCTCATGAATCTGCACAGATTTTAGAAATAACACTATCACTCTGATTTGTCCTAATCTTCATATTTTATTCCAATTTCCTAAATCAGATTCCATTACTCAGTTAAAACACAATTCTCTAGCAGTAAGTCTCAACCTTTTTCCAACTCCACAGGGTTTATTTGAGCAACACACATGCTTTAGTAACATCTTGGTGAGGTTCCAAAAAACATACTCTCCCTCCAGGGATTCTCCTTGTCTCTTGCCTCGTGCACTCCACTGGAGAAAGAATCAGAATTCTAATACCAGAACCACAGGTGGGTAGAATGCTGACCAAAGCAATTTTTATCATGAAGATAAACTCTTAAGGGAGAACAAAATGGGCAACTGGACAGTGAATTGAATAAATGTATCTACCTGGGGACTTTAAAATTCCTATTAATTTCTAGTAATTATTTTCTATTAATATGGCCTTTCAAATCCCACACTGTGGTTTACAAATTGCAAGGGGTAACTAGATATTCTCATTGATAATCAAAGACCATTTTCAAAAATTATAGCCTTGCTCCTGCCACTAACTACCTGATTATCTTTGGACAAACTGTTTATTTCTTTCTGCTTACTGAAAAAATAGAGGTTGAATGCACTGATCTCTAAGGCACCTTCCTTAATTTTAATATTACAAGAGTATAGCTCCATGATTCACTGTCAACATGTAGAAAAACAATGTATATATGACATGATATCTAGAAAACAATCCAAAAAGAATCAGTTTAAGTACCCACCTCATTAGGACCTTGTCATTTAAAATCTAAGCCACCTGGATAATATCTATTAACACAGTTGTTAAAATTTTCTTCTTTCTCTAGAGAAAGAAGTATGAGGCGGGGAGAAGGTGTGACACCTTAAATAGAGGGACCTTCATTGGGAGCCAGACTAACCTGAAGGAGTCGTAGTAGCGATTGAGCACTTTTCTGTCCACCTACAGCCAACAATGACTAATTGAACTAGCTTCATTAGCCCCTCTGCTCTCAGCCAGTTGTTGGGAGTTCAGGAATGCTACTAGGGACTATGGTAGCCGACAGGAGGTAAGATGAAATCTCTTCCATTTGTTTTTTTTTCCAAAACTGGAAAACTAATGAGCAAGAAAAATATAAAAGTAAGTACTTTTCTCTGGTTTGTGATATTTGGTTCATGACCATCAATGATTAAGGGGAAAGGAGGTTGGGACTGCGTCTGTGTCTTGTCATGCAGGGAGTTAACTGTCACCAAGCACCCTGTGGTCAGTATGTCACTTGCTCCCATGCTCTGCCATTCCAGGTGTCCGAGGTCTGGAGCCTCCCTGGTTTAAATTCTCTAGAGCATCACTCTTTTGTGTCTTGTGAGGGTTGGAGTGGGAGTAGCACAGCTGCTCAGATTCAGTGGGTGGAAGGGACCTGATGGTCTAAGCCTTGTGTATGCAAACTTTCCACCTTCCCTCTTCTTCTCAGTCCAAATTTCACCCCAGATTCCAAGATCCCAGGTGTCTCCAAATCTTGAACTTTTAGGGGGTATTAAGTACCGTATTGCATTATACTGACACTTCAGTTCTGGCTTTCAGTGCTACAAACTCAGTTATTATTTTTCCATCTACTTTCCATCATTCAGAAAGCTCTTAACATTTCTGATCCACTGTTGTGTCCTTGTCTGTTCTCTATTTAAATGTGTCTTTTTTAATATTATTAATTTACTATCATTTAAGGGAGATTTCTAAAGAGAAAGGAATATGTATGTTCAATCTGCCGTGTTGAACAAAACATGTTTTATTTTTTTTTAAACAAACTGAGAAAACAAGAAAATTTGGTAAAATGTTGACACTTGTTAAGTCTGAGCATGGTTGGTATATTGGTATTTGCATATTCCTTTTTTTCCCATTTTTAAAGTAGTTAATTTAGTGTTAAGAAAAGTCAGAATTCCATTTATTAAGCACATAAATCCACACAGAAGTAAATTCCTATTGATTAGTAACTTAGGTAGAAGCATCATTTTATACTGAGAACACTAATACAGTGGGATATTACCAGAAATCAAGGACAAAAAGAGTATTCTTTTTGTAGAAGAATATTCTGTTGTATATTTTTATCTGACTGAGAGACTTCATTTATTTTAAAATTAATTTTCAGCTTTAAATATAAGAGGGGCCTATTCAGTGCACATTTTCTGATGATCTGTTTTGGGTGGTTGTTTTTAAGATCATATGAAAGAGGCCATGATATGTGTACTTGACTCTTCCCCCAACGCTGGATAACCAGTGAGAGCATTCAGAGAATCACACCCCATTTTCTTCCCTGGTTCTCTGCTTAGTGTCTCTGGATCAGCCTAAAAATGCAATTATGGAAGAGATTCCATTCTTTTCAAGGCATAACTCAAAGTGGTCCTGCACTTCGACCTTTAAACCAGGTACTAGTTATTCTCATCATTATATATAACTAATATCCATCTATAAACTTAGATTTAAAATATTTACATTTAGATTTCCATGTTTGACCCTTCACCAACCTCAGGAGGTAGTGAGGGAAGGTACTCCTCCCATCTATATTCTAAAGATGCAGAAGTTGAAGCTGTATGACAACTGACTTACCCAATGCCCCACAGCTAATGGGTTTTAGGCAGGATTAGAATCCAAATCATAGGACGCCACCCCTTACCTTCTCTACATACACACAGCCTTTCTCTAAGCACCAGTGTTACATGCTGCTGCTTTACTATGTCTGACCAGAAGGTTCACTCCTGTCAAAATGGAGCTGGGAGACAAGTCAGTCAAGCTTTTGGCCATTATTCCATTTTCCTCCAAATGCTTTGTCTATTTAGAATTTGGGAGTCAAGTTAACTGGCTTGCCACATGTATACCTTCCCCTACTTTAAAAAAGCACTATGCTATGTCTGTATCCATCGCCAGTGACACCTCCAGTTCTTCCAGAGTCTTCATACATAATCATTAACAGTATGTGAGATTTCAGCAGTTAGTTTGCAAGGCATACTAGAGTGGATTGCATCAGGCCCAACTGACTGGAAACTCTCTAAGTTGAGGCAGCCCTTATGAAGACTTATAAAAATTAAGTTCTCTGAATTATGACATTTTCCAAAGGACTAAGTTTTAATACTGTATGCCAAAAAAAAAATCATAAGGATACAATGAGGGTGAAGATGTACATAGTAATAAGCCTCTTTTCCAAATAGACCATCAACAAATATTTTCATATTTGTATTAATATGCAAAGAAGTGAAAACAACACTGTACCTGCAATTAAAAGGGAAAAAAAGAAAACCACCCTGAAATGATGTAATGTCATCCACAGCCTCCAAGAAATGCTATTCTAGGACTATAAACTACCTGTTTTTCAACTCATAATTTAGTGGTTCATACACTAAAATGGACACTAAAATCTGTCATTATTACTGACCAAGCTATAATCGCAGCTATTCAGGCTCCTAGAATGGTAGATCCTGACTCTGTAAGCTGAGTTATCCTATTTTGTTTTTTAGATCCAAGAAGTAGTGGTTGGGCTTTTGTTTGTTTGTTTTTAGTAAAAAAAAAAAAAAAAAGAAAAAAAAGAAAGCAAATGAATACTCCCACACATTTGTGCTTCTAACACATTTAAGTATGCACTCTGTGAACCGTTTCGTTTAAATATTTTTGCTTTAACACTGTAGATGTCATCAGAAAAACAAGCCAAATGGAAGAGTTCTTCCCAGTGAGTGTTGTAACAAACCCCTGATTTTCTGTAGCCTTAATGGAGACAAGGAGCTGATCATGAATCCAGTGTTTATCAAACTAAGCAAACCTGAAAAAGGCAATGAGGAGCGAGGGATGAATCCTTAGCTAAGTAATGGGCTCCATTTCTCAGGAAGACTCTTCAACATGTTTCAAATAAGGATGATAACCTGTGCTAATTTCCCAGAGTGCAAATTTCACAGAGTTGTGCAAAAAATGAGAAGGTATAGTCTTTTGTTTATGTCTCAAAAAATTAAGAGTCGATGGAAAATTGCTTGCATAGGGTCTTATACTACACATACTATATATATATCATAGCCTGATTAATTTCCATGGTAAAACGGAAACATTTGAAAGAAGTCCCTCAAGGTTAGAATGATTAGATTGTCTACTGTGCAAGTTTGGAATATTTATTCCTGGTAGCAAAATAGTTCCTTCCATAGAGGTAGTTTCTTCATTTTTACTTAATAAAGTCAATTTATTCCAAACTCTATTCCGCCTTTCCTCCCTCAGAATATACTTATTGCACAAATCTAAGTCTTCTTACTCTGTTAAGTGCTGATTTTTCTGGAGTAGGTCCATTATTCAGTGTTTTGTAAAGGAGTAACTCATAATAACTATATAACCAAGCCCTTTTGAATATTTACGTATTGTGATACTGATTATTCTTATACAAGCAAGTGATTAGTACTTGGTTTATTGGCTACAAACAATGGTGCCAGAAGTTGTATAGAATTAATGCTTTCCAAGCAGGCCTATACATTTTTGCTATTATTCTTCTTTTCGGTATCCAGTTCTAAGTAACAAACTATGAACTTCTACATAGTAAGAATGGTTTAAAACCGCCCCTAATAAATCTTCTCAGTCTTAGGCTATACTTCCATACCACTGAAAGAAATAGCTGATATTGCACAAAGTTTTGAAATACACTGTTCTCCAAAGTATATGCTTCATCAGCAATTTATTTTAACATCCACATCTCCCTCTCAAAGGGAATTGAAACTAATTATGTTTTGTCCCAAGTGCCTAGATACCACTGATACCATATGAATTCATATATTATTCAAAAAGCTGATTTTTTTTTTTTTTTTTACTTATTAATATGACGCTTAGGTAAACTGTATCTCTATTATAAGAGACTTTGCTTTACTCTAAGAACAAACTCTAGCTTTAATAGTTAGGGAGATATTCTTTCCAATATATCTATAAGACACTTAGATACAGTGTTTGGAAGGCTGCTTATTCCAGAAATTTTTAACTGAAAGAGACAGCTTACTCTGGTTTGGAACATAGTGTCTAAAGCAGATGAAAGAAGCAAGCATTTGTAATTCTTCAGAAAAAGAACAGGCAAAAGAGTTTTCATACTTGAAACATTTGACTTACGTAACGAACTTCGATTTTGACTTCATAAATGTCAAGATCCTAAGATACACCGTAATTCCTTATAGTCACATCAAATTTTAGATTTTCAAGTCTTTTCATTAAACAAGGCTAGGGGTACAAATTATAATCGTTCTTTACCAGTGTAATAAAACTTAAAGTGCTACATAGCAAAATTAAAAGAAACGCACATTCTGAACAATGTAAACATCTCTTGAGAAAACAACTTCCCCAAAGGGCTAAGACAGGTAGCCAGCACCTGGGCTCTCCCCAGTAGGCAGCCCTATCCATCAGTTCCTCTGGGTCTTATGGTCACAGCTATTAAGGAACCACTTTAAAAAAAAAAAAAAAGTCTTTAAATGTTCAAATAAAAAACTAGTTTTCAGCTTATCATACAAGCTTATTTGTTGTAGGGCAACATATTTGATTAAAAACGTTATGAGTTCTAAGTCTGAACTGTACCTCAGAACTAACTGGGGAGCTTTTAATAATTAAGATTGCCTAGACCCTACTCCTAAATGATTCTGAGGTCATTGGTCTGGGGTGGGGCCTGTTTTTAAGCTAATGTGAAGAGTTGAGAACAAGTGCTTTGCACAAAGGGGTATGACTATAGAATCAAACTCCTGCCCATCCCCATCCCACAGATCTTCAGCTTCCATTATTAAGATCTCTTTTTGTTGCAGAAGGAAAATGCCTATCTTCATACCACAAAAAGAACGGCAGATGCCAAGATTCTTTGCCCATCTCCTGAAATGAGAACAAGTTCTCATGGAAGCAATGAGTTAATAGTTCTGAAAAGTAAAGAAGCCTTTTTTTTCTAAGATATCAAGTATATATTAAGCCCAGGAATTGTCTTGAATTTATCACAACAAAGATGACATTCCAAAGGAATATGATTGTAATTTTCCCAACTTTTTTTCTGACCTAAGACAAAGGCAGGATGCAGTCATATCACTCATAGTGGTAGAACGGCAATAAATCCCAACTAGGAAATGGATTAGAACTTTCAGCTTGGAATATGCTTATAATTTGGGAAAACTGTCATCTCCGCCTGTGATTTTAATGCATTCTCTAGGGGACCACAAACAGCACAAAGTCCTTACCCTTTCCTCTGCTCCACCCCCCACGTGAGAATCACCGCTAGGTAATCGGCATATTAGCTGTGCAGCCCTAGGCACACTGCTTGACTTTTCTGAGCTCAGTCGCATCTATGGATAATAATATTTATCCCACCTGCCTGATAAAGTTGCTGGTAGGCCAAGTTAGATCATCAATATGAAAAATTTCATTAGCTATAAAAAGCTCTAAGTAATAACATTGTTAATATAACTAATAAAAAGCATTCTTTGATATGCATGAACTGTAGACGGAAAATTAGCTCCTTAAGAGAAGCAAAGAAAGTCAGTCCACATTTTAAGACAAATTACTACAGCTTAACCAATTCAAAGCCGTCAGACTCCTACAGAGAAGCTAAGTGCAGTCAAAAGGTACCGATTTTCATTTATTCAACAATTAACATGTACGTATTGGGAACAAACTCTCATGCATGGCCCTGGGCTAGACACTGAGGGATGCAAAACTGAATGAGATGCCGATACTGCCTTTAAGGAGCCTTCAGCTCGTGACAGGGAAGAGGGCCATCCACACGTGCACTACAACTTTGAAATTAATGAGTCCTTTAGGAGAGATGAAGATAAATACTCTGCAAGTCCAAATGAGGGAGAAATCACAGATGTCTGGCTGGAGATGTGGAAAGACAGGTAACACAAGTGAAGCTTGGGAGAAGGAAAATACAGGTAGAGGGAAGAGCAAGGAACATATTTTAACTAAGGGAAAAGTTCATGAAAGGAAGTAGTGGAGGACAAAGTCAAATTTATTTTATTCCCACAGTCATTCATCCAATATAGTTTACTGAAAGTTTCTTGTGGTCCTAGAGTAATGCTGATCGCTAGGAATGCAACGTAAAGCCAGCAGATATCAGACATGTAATAGCAAAAATCAATTACAAACTGTGACAAGGGCTAGGAAGGAAAAGGTGCTATGAGAAATAGGGAAACCCATTTTAGACTGAGAGGTCTGGGAAAGCCTCCCTTTGGAAGCGACAATTAAGCCTGGGGTGAGATCTGGAATGCAAAAGCCCAGAGACAGAAAGGGACTCAGGGCAGCCGAGGGACTGAAAGGGAGCCAGTTATAGCTACAGAGGCAGAAAGAGGGGCAAGAGTAGCAGGAGGAGAAAGAATTTCAAGAAGGAAACATCCTATCAAATTTTACAGAAAAAGTAAGGACTGAGAAGAGGCCACTGGACTGAGAAAAGTGACCTGTAAGAAGCCTATTTTAGTTGTATTTAACCCTTCCATAACATACATCAAGAAAGGGTAAGGTATCAGCTATACAGACCAGAACAGGCTTTGAATACCAGGAGATGGTGTTTAAATAGGACATAACATGTCTCCGTGATGAAGGAATTAGAACATAATCTGAGTCCTTATTAAAAAATGTCATAAAATAAAAAGGCAAGAATGGACCACAAGTGGAAATCAACCAGAAACTGTACCTCTAGTACTAGCAGAGATGCCTTAATTGAGATTAGAGACCACATATTTATACCAGAGCTGCTCCGTCTGCTACACAACATTTTTGGTCTATGATCCACAGCCCTTGGGATGTGAAGTGAAAAGCCTGATGGTATGGTCGGCTACCTTAGTTTCAGTGTAAGCTTGGCAGATACAGCATAAGGTTGTAGAATTTAGGGGATAATGAAGGATCATTTGCAGGTCCCAGATGGCCATGAAAAAATGGTAGGTGAAGTGAAGGAGGAGATGAGATACTATGGGGGAAAAGAACATAGCAGATTAGGCATAATTATTATTAAGGTAAAGTGCAGGAAGAAATGAGAAAGTTAATTTCTGATTTCAAAATCTTAGAGTAGAGCAGATCTCATTGATAGCAAGGTCCAAGGTGTGTCCATATTTGTAAGGTAGCTAAAGTGAAAGAGACATAAAGTCTTTAGAGTTAAAGGAGGCAAGAATTGATGTGATTTCAAAGAAATTAAAAGAAGCTCTATATCAGTCAAACACTGGGAAGCCTTGACTTAGAGGACACACAAGATACTAGTTAAGCATAAAATTGATTATGCTAGAAGGTGGAGCTGACGGCATGAATAAGGAGTCACAGCTATATTACACCCAACACCGGTTCACACAACGACTGACTATGGTTCTGCCATTTCATTGGCAATGTTAACAGGAAATTAATGTACTACCAACACCCCTTCACATCAACTTTCCAGGTACCAGATTGGCAACTAGGTTCAAATTTAAAGTAGAAATGATGAGAAGATTTTGTAGCCTGAAATTAATTGTTCACCCTGCCTTGAATTAGTCCAAACAGATTTGGACTTCATGGCAAAAGTATTATTCAACCCTCTATAAAAACAGACTCATCTGTATATTTATATATACATTATGTGTATAATCTTTGAAATTTAATTAATTAAAAAGGAATATTTTGTTTAAAAAATTAAAAGGCAAGTCATGCATATCTAAATAAAAAATACCGAATGGCTTTTGTTCTGTTTCCCGCAAAAAAAAGCCAGACCTAAAGTCGACCCTCTTAAATTGGCTAAAGTGAAAAATATTGAAGTCCTAAATATGTAAGAATATGGGTTTAATTTTACATTCCCAGTAGTAAATTTTCATATTCTTAGCTATTTAGTAAGACTTTAAAAAGTGTACTGGATATGGGAGAAGTGCAATGAGAAAAGCCTAACTCAGAGGACTAGTAAGACAATGTTAATTACACACAATCACACTGTTTACTAGGCGTGTTGTTGTCACCGCTGAAACCTACGTTATCACTCACCTTTGTGATTAGGACAGCACCTTGGTAATGTTGAAGGAAGATGGAGAAGATAACCAGCAAAGACAGGCCTCTACATAGAAGGCAGGTGACTATCTTTTTCATAAAGACAAGTAATGTATGGGCAGCATCCAAAGATGAGACGTACGGTCTTATTACGATCACACCAGCATGAATCAATATTTGTGACAATTCGAGACTGTGGGAATCTTAAATCTCCCAATCCAAGTTCTCAAGAACCATGGAAAATGTATTTAATTAAATATAATATGCCAAAGCAGAACAAATTTCTCCACCCACTCTCTTCTCTGGTTCACTTAATGCAATTTCACCCTCTAAACCAGCATCTGAGGGTTTTAAAAGAGATTTCCCTGACTTTTGTGTCTCTTGCTACAGAACCCAGGGACTTGGGAAGAATCCAGCTTCCGGTGGAGAACGATGGAGCTCGGATTTACCACCAAGTCCTGAAGGACTCCTTGAAAGAAGCACGGGACAAGTCACAGTATTGACTCCCAGCTGTGCTAAACTGAAGGGCAATGGGACTCCTGAAAGGAGTGGAGAGGGAATTCCACCAATGCGCCTCAATCCGATGCAGCCCCTCCCTCTCAGTACTGAGCCTAGGTAAAGCTGGAAGCAGATCTCACCCCTTCTGTGGCTGGATAAGAGCTGGGAGCCACCGTCTCCCTTTGAGAGCTTGCCGCATGGCAGCTGTTTCACGTAGCTATCGTCCCAAGTCACTCATGCTTGTGACTAACAGCATAGCAACTGATTTGACAAGCCCAGAAAAACTCCTTCATTCTTGAATTTCAGGAACATACTAAAAAAAATTATAAAATGTGTACAAGGTATACCTTTTTTGCTTACCAGAACTAAATCCCTGCTCTCTCAAGGCTCCAGCCAGGCCCAGCTTCATAGGCATGTGACCCGTGCAAGACCACTTGAGCCCCAAGTTTAAAAGGAGCAGTGAACTTGGTTTAACGCTCTGCTGTTGCCACGGTGAAATTCATAAGTTTTCAACAAGGGGCCCCGCATTCTCATCTTACACTGCTCTCCACCTCCAAAATGATATAGCTGGTCCTGTCTTCTGCAGAACCTGAAGGAAGCGGAATCTCCTGGCTTACCTGTGACCTGAGCATTTCCTACAGGTAACTGGGCTCTAATGCAGCTTTGGGAAGCTAGGCCCTCACCCTGATCAATTTTCGCTATATGGGAGAATTTTCTTTTTCAAATGTTATTGCTTTTAATACAATAAAACAATTCACCTCATGGGGAAAAAATACAATGCAGAAGATAGCATACAGAATATTAAATGGAAGTCTTCTTCACCAGTATGTCCTCACTCAATTTCACATTACTCCCTAGAACTAACTATTGTGAGGAGACATCTTCCATTAAGAAAAAAATAAATACACACATATACTTTGATATGCACACACTGATCGATATTAATCTTTTTTTTAAGTCCCAATTTTGTATGTCTACTGGACTAGATGGAGAAGATCCTTTAGAATCTTCCAGTAAAGAAAACCAGCAGCTTCAAACCATGTGTATTATTCTTTGCTCATTTCAGGGTCCTCAGCTTAGAGGATATCAAACTACTATCTCTCTGATCTACAGCAGGTGAACCTTAGCACAAAGCAGCAAAGACCCAGAGACAAGTTCTCAAGAACCATGGAAACTGGCTGCCTTCTTCTTAGCCACCAAGGTTTGGTGAGGAATTCAAGAGATTGAGATGCAAGAAAAACATAGATGAAGCCCCAGCTTTGCCATGTGGCTTGGAGGAAACATCCGCATTTCTGTTTCCCCACCTGCCAAATACGGCAATTTTTTGTTTTTGTTTTTTTGCGGTACGCGGGCCTCTCACTGTTGCGGCCTCTCCCGTTGCGGAGCACAGGCTCCGCGGCCATGGCTCACGGGCCCAGCCGCTCCGTGGCATGTGGGATCTTCCCGGACCGGGGCACGAACCCGTGTCCCCTGCATCGGCAGGCGGACTCTCAACCACTGCGCCACCAGGGAAGCCCCCAAATACGGCAATTTTTATGAAGCTTCCAAAACCTCTTCCCTATCAAGTACTCTGGGTTTAGGGAAAACTATTTCCATCGCATCCTCAGGGCCACACTTCGGTCCTCGTCCTCACCTGGGATTGTTCTACCTCAGAAGTCTTAAATTCCTATTTCCCATTCTCATAATCCATCTTCTCTTTCCACTTATCCCATTCACCTACTGCATCTATACCTCTTTTGTTTAGTTTCTTAAAAAAAAACAGAAATCTTTAGGGATTCATTAGTATCACTGGTTTTTCTTTCTTATCTGTAAGATCCTTCCTGTCTTCACTTCTTTCCCAACCCATCTGCTATTCACAGCCCGTCACTTCAAGCTCTAGTTGGACAATGTCCTTAACTCCTTCGCCCCACTGTCCTTTCATCACAACTATCATTTGTCCAAACTAAAAACCTTGGCCTCCTTCCCAGCACCTGACATTGCCTTTCCCCAGAGGTCTTACTGACTGATTGTACCCTATAAAAAGCTGAATCCATCTACTTCTTGCAAACCCACCTGCCACTACCCCAGTCCAAGCCACCTTCTTTTCTCAGTTGGATTAACACAACAGGCTCAGTTGATCTCCTAATGCCTTCAGTCCTTCCCATTCTTATTTATTTTCTAACTATTGCAAAAGCAATCATCCTAAAATATAGCCAAACTAAAATATAATTTGAAGTCACTTCTCCCTTCAATACCTTCCATCTTCCCTCAACGCTTATTAACAGATTCTTTCCCTCCATCTTTCCACCCCTCATCTCACATCTTACATCCCAGCTTACACAAAGCTTCTCCAACTCTCCTCAAGCTGGCCACGTTCTCTCTTGCCTCTACACCTGTGGGTGTACTGTTCTTTGGGCCTGGAACACTCTGGCTCCACTCCCTCCCCTGCTCTGCTTGAGTTGGCCAACTCCTTCAGGTGTCAAAACAGACACCACTTCCTCTGGAAAGCCCTCTTGGACTCTCCCCTACCTGAGTATTTGTGTTTCTGAAATGTGAACACACAGCTGCCTGCACTTCCCCATCACAGCATTCAAAACGCACACTATCATTTCAAGATGAACTGTATGTCTCTTCCACCAGACTGTAAATTCTGAATGTGGAGACCGCACCTGTATTATTCATCACTGTATCCAACACAACACAATGTCGGCACACTATTAGCACTCCATCGTAATGTAACTGATTTTTTATTCAGTTTTCAAAGTTATATTTTGATTCCTAATCCTGAAAGTTCATTATAGTAACATGTTCTACAAATAATAATCTATGAGTAAATTCACAGTGTTCAGATCCAGGAAGTTTGAGGTTTGAGAACTAAAATTATCTAGACCGCAGTATTTATGGTCTTGATCATTAAAGGTTATTTATTTCTTCAGTGGTTAGCATTTTCAGGGTGGTCTCTAAGCTAGTTCCCAGGCCTCAGCTCCTCCCTGAGGCTCAAAGAACTCCCAAATGGGAAAGGAATAAATCTGGCTCCCTCACTGAGCCCTCATCCACCACTTGTACTTCAATACCATCTCATCTCCCCCAGTAAAGAGCAAAAGATTTTAGGAATATCTGAAAATCTTTAACGAAAGTGTAGTAGGATATAGATTGGAAATTGAATGAGTCATGGTATTTGATAAAGATGAAAGGTAAAGTAATAGATTAAATGATAATATTAATAGGAATAATAAGAACAATAATAAAAAGATTGTATTTTATAGAATACAAAACATAAAAACTAACTTAGAAAGGCAGCGAAAGATATAAGAAGAAAGGAGGGAGAGAAGGGAGGAGAGTGGGGAGGTAGGGAGAAGCAGGGGAAGGAAGGATAAAGAAGGAAGGAAGGGAACTGAAGTAGTCTCAAAATTTTTCTTGTTGGTAGGCAAGAAAAATAAGGAATAGGAGACCAAAAAAGGCCCTACATAAAGCGTCATCCCTACCCACCTAGGCAGACAGTAAACGTTATCCAGAGCACTGCCACAGTTCACTGAAAACACTTCAGAAGAGCCTTATCAGTGAACAGCAGTCAAACTTAGGACTTGATAGCTTCACATCATTAGAGTATCTATGGAACTTGGAAGTTCCATATGGAACCTGACATGAATGAACCAGGAATCTCTGCCCTCCTCTCATTAATTCAATACACTTAAGTAACCAAGCATTTATTAATCATAAACCACGTAGCAGCCACTATGCTGGCTACTGTTATGGACGTAAATATCAATGGTCTCAGAAAGACCTGAAATATACCCAGGATGTACCCAGGATGTCTGGACGTGTAACCCACTGGAACCACAGAGAGAGAAAAAAAAAAAAAAAAAAGCCTTATAACTGATACTTGGGCCCAAGAATAATCATAATACAAAATGGTAAATTCACTTGAGTGTTTAGGCGTGCAATGCGTTTTCCTGTATGACCTTTAAAATAACACAATGAGGTATACAGAATTAGTACCTCCATTCTAAAAATGAGCAATTTGATCTCATAGAGTTTAGGGAACTTGCTCAACACCAGTACTAATAATGCATCCGAGGTCTGAACCCTGGCAGTCAGCTTTCATTGGTCTCCAGGTCCCTGAATCTAAGATGCTGAAAACAAAACACGGACAATGGTTCTCCCTAGCTTTTTGGGCAGAACCCAGATGAGCACGGGGTAACGCACGCACCACGAGGAAGAAGTGTGTCAGGGAACTTGAGCTCCATTCTAGAACACAGCCTAATGGCTATCATCGACCAATGTATTAAATATGGGTGACCATCAGAAATGGCTACTGATTTTCCACCCAACCCTAAAATCAAACCATGAGTTGGGTTTTGGATTGACTGATGGTTCATTCCTGTCTATAGCAACAAGTAAAGCATCCGAACTGTAGCGACATCACCATTTGGTCAGCATATTAAAAAAGAGAATTTTTCTGAGAGACAAATAGAGGACTAGACACTAAGCAAGATAGACGTCACCATGACTTACTCCCAAAGGAATGAGCATGAAGTATTGATATCAGGGAAAGACTACCAGATTACCTAAGAAACTTAGCAGGAAAGCCACATCTCCCAGTCCTACTGGGTGGTACTTACCTGGGGGGTGGGGGGGTGGGGTGCTTGTTTATGGCCTCTTTTATATAAAGTGAATTCTAAAGAAAACCAGATAATACTTACCGAGATGAGCATTAAAACATGAGAGCCGCTGAAAACATTTAAATCCTGACCTCTCAGTGTTCTCTCCCTATAGTCAAAGTGAGAAACGCTCTAAGTATATAAATAGTACACCTGAGTAGTCTCTGCCTCTCTTTCAGTATTTTAGATAGAGGAAGCATTCCCTAATGTGATGAAATGGTATTCATTAAGGGGTGATCAGCAATAAGCTGGCAAAGGCGAGTAAAAGAAATGATAGAGCTCCTAACAACAGAGCCTGTTGAGAGGAAACTCAGAGGACGCCAAGAGGGTTTCAAGTAGAAGCATGAGTGAAAAAGCATGAGGCACCAGCTCCATCAAGAAGAGGTGAGTGTGAATTAGAGAACAAGGGCTTGCGTTCTACTACCAATTAAGTGCTTACTATTATGAGAGCTAAAACCTCTTCAAAATGAATAAATGGGTTAAATAGAATGGGGATTACCGTTTAAGTAGAGCATTCTAACTTTGCTTCAGATCATGGGAATTCTACAAAATCACAAAGGAGAGAACTGGCTGAGCAAAATAGTTTCATTTAATGGGAAATTTATTTCAGAAGAGAAGCTAAGGAAAATTTCTAGGGTGAAGTAATGACATTTAGAATTAGGAGGCGTTTATGTAAAAAACAATGTCCAAGGATAAAGTTAAGTAGTAAGAATTTTCAGAAAGACCTAGAAAAAACTGAGAGAGAGACCTGAGGCATTTTAGAAAGAAGAACAAAGAAAAATGTAAGCTCTCTCTCCATAGGAAATAATTAGAATAGTAGAATTTGACCTAAATTAAAGGAAAATTTACTCATGCCTATGAGTATAAGCACAGTAACACACACACACACACACACAGACACGCTCCTTCCTACCTTAGAAATCCCCCCAAAGACTGAGATGAAATGTTACTTCTGTTCCTTTTCTAGCCTAATTAAAACATGAAATGTTGCCTATTGCCTGTTATCAGTTTATGCATTTTATGGGTTAAATAGAAAAATTAATATTAATTGAGGAAGTCACTTCACTGCAACATTTATTCCACTGAGTCAGAGGACTAATGATTAGTAAAACAAGGCATAGCTCCAAATTCTATACTGTCCCATATATGCTAATCTGAGGGGAAAAGCCAGTCTTAACCATAGAAAGATACCCTTACAAATTCTAAAATGTAAGCCCCATTCCAGAAATTAAATTATACACCAAAATATTTTCTCCAAATACAAATGACTTTTAAACTGTATAAAGGATAAAAATTTATACAGTAAAAAAAAACCCTTTCCAATTATAAAATTTCCTCACAAAACCTCCTTATGTTTTTAATTCTTTACTGATTTGATTTAGATTTTTTTAGAAACAAATTTAAGTGGTTGGAATCATCTTTTTCATTTAAATTTCATAAGAAAGAGGATCACAACGCACATTCCCTGACCAGATTGTGTATGGCCTATTTATTTGAAATGTTCGATTCCATATGGATTTCTTCTCCTTTATTTATAACTTCCAGAAAGGATTCTAATAAGTCAGCAACTCAAGGGCAACCAATTTGAAATCTAGGCCCTGAGAGCATAATACCTCAGGTCTGCCACCTGTGATGTTTTCTAGAAGGACCAGAGAAGGCACACGAAGCTGGAAGGCCTGTGTAGAGCCTGCACCAACTTTGAGCCACAAGTGGGTGGTCCACTGAGGTCAGGGTTAAAGTTCACAGAATAATTTGGAAATTATTCTCAGCTTGGATCTCGTTTATGAGGTCTGAGAATACACCCTTTAATTAGAATACAATTTCCAAAGCAGCCACTCCCTTGACTTTCCAGAGCCCGGTTATTCTCAGAAAAGTAAAAACAGCCTCATCACACTGACAGCTAACAGTCCCCTATAAATTATGCCTTAAACATCTAACAAAGAAGGCAGCAGGCATCTGGGACAACAGAGACATTAGCGGCCAGCCCTCACTCACCACTCTCAAGAATAGATAAGAAAAAAGTCTCATTAAACAGTCACTCCCCTTCACTTCTTGCTTATGCAGCTGAACTGTCCCACGGAAGCTTGGAAAAAGAGTGGGTTGCACATTTGAAAATGTTCCCGCACCCTAGCCGGCCTCATTTTTCTGATGATGCCTCCATCCAGCCAACCTCGCACTACAGTGGGAAACTAAAATCAATTCCATGAGAGCAAGCTGTCCGCCTCTTCCACGGTGCTCAGGGAGCCACACAGGACTCTGGCACAGGAGCCAGCCCAGTCCTGACTCACCACAGATGTTCCCCTCCTCCCCCATGCAGCTCTGAGCCACCGCCTTCTTTCCAGGGCCTATTGTTATTACAAAAGACTCACTGGGCCCCCAAAACGGGCTAGATGCTGAAGCATCTCCCTAACTGCAGGGTTAAGAGAGACAGATGTTAAATGACGCAGAGATGGCCAGCGACTCAACGGGGAAAGCCAAAGATGGAAAGTCAGGCTAGGTTTGTAGAGTTCAGTATCTGGGAGTTGGAACAGCAGAAGCTATTAGATTATCAAACTTGCAAATGCTATCCAGACTTAAATCGGTTTTAAAGATGACATAAAATGCTCCATCCCAGCGAATCGAGATATCAAACTTTTCTGTAGACCCAACAGAGTAGCCTTTGTCTAGAAAAGTATGACCAGGAAAATAACAAAAATGTAGTTTTTGAACTCTGTCATCAGAATTCACAGTCCAAAGTCACCCACAAATATCTGGAAATTCTTGGCAACATGTTTTGGGCCAGAGAACAATACTGTCTTTGGCCATTATCTTTCAATATCCATTCATCTGTCAGTTTTCCCAGCAGCCCTCTCAGAGGGGGCCATAAAGCTCTCTCTCTGCATTCCTTCAGTGCATTCCTTCTAGTAGGCAACTAGACAGTTGTTCCCAAATACTCCACTGCCCCGTGATACAGGCTGCATCGTCATCTCAATAAAGAATTTCATGCAGTTTACAATATTTTCTTTTTATCATTGTCCATGTAACCAGTATAGACAATAGAGAGAGGAGTTCATTTTAAATCCATTCCCTTTAACGGTATGAATTCTGCAACTAAAATGAGCTTCATCAAATAGCACAAAAAAAATTTTAACATGTTAATATGACTTGCCACATCCTTAAACAACAGTACTTATGTTTTGGGTTTTGTCCTAAGAGTTCTTACTCACGTTTTCCTAGTGTGGGCCCTGGGAAGGGAGATTAGGGAAATAAATCAATTAAATGAAACACACACACTTAAAATTCTGTGACTGTGGGAAAAAAAAAAATGAGCAAACAATTTTGTCTCCCAAAAGGTGAAGTTAAAATTGTCTGTAAGACCCCTTCTCGCTCTAACTCTCTGGTTGTTTGGAAAATCATAGATAAAATATGCCAGTATCTCACAAAACCTTAAGTTTCACAACAGTAGAGTCAATATTTAGATAGAAGACAACCAATATATGTTTCAGCGATAAATGTTTACTTGAAATAATGTTTATTTGATTCTTTGGAGAAAGCTATATAAATCTCGCTCCTCACAAATTTCTGAGTTTCATTTCCTTTCTATTCCCTTCCCAAATAGAAAGGTGTAAAAAACCAAAATGGTTCTAAAATTAAACTAAAACACACTCACTTTTAGAACTTTTGTTTGAAAACTTGAAGTCTCCTTCAGTACTGTTTCTATTGTTATTTTTTGTTTTCTACAAAGTTGGCTTTTTCCTTCTATCTGCTTTTTTTCTGTTTGGTTTCAGTTAAGGACAGATACTGGGCATTCTAGAGAGGAAAGGCAATATTCCAAGATTCAAAGTAAATGTAATATGTAACACGAAAAAGGGTCTGTATTATGAAGTTGTCTGAAGTGAAGAATTAAATTTAAAAAAATAAAGTAAAACAACGCTTGATTCCCAGAATAAAACTTCTCCTCTGTCTACTCTGGAAAACTGAGAAGTGACACGATAATTCTGTTACCATGAATGAGAATTTCAAAAGATGTAGTACTCCTATGCCCTTCCAGGTGTGGCATAGTAGTGTTCTTTCTACTTACACATTCACTACAGAAAATTGTTCATTATATGGCAAATTCATCTTGAATCCACCTGGGGGAATTTAGCGACCAGAACAAGTAAAACCTGACATTGACAGGCATTCTGAATAGCACTCAAAAGATACTGACATTTCAGTGTATTCCCAGAGTAAAACAAAACTAAACCAAAGCTTCTTATATATTCTACAGAGCAATTTTAAGAAGAGAAAGAGAATAAAGAGAAGCCAAGTAGTGATAAAAGTGTTAACTGTAAAAAACAGGTTGGAATCATTTGGCCAGAAGAACAAGGACCGCACGGCATTACCAAAGCACTACTCGTCGTCCTTTACCTCCGTCTTTATCTTTTTAGTTTCACAGTCTGTTTATACCTCGAACTGTCTGACTTCTACTTAGTCACTGCTCAAGAAGGTATTAAGTTTTGTTTAAGTCTCTCTGAGGATGGAGTCCAAAATGTATAGGTCAATTCTTCCTTTTTAAAGATGGGATGAAAGCTGACAGATAGTATTATTTATACCCTACTTTTAGCGCTGCATTTTAAAAGACTCATGAAAAACACTTTCAGATGAACTCTGGTGATTTACAGATTTCTAGCAGAATTATATCAGACGATTAACTGAGAGCATATTATCATAGTCAAGTCCCCAAAGCACTCCAGTTTTCTCCAAAAATACTTACTTCTGATGAGTTTGTCATCCGAACAATTTCCCCAAATGGACTGGTCTTGCATCTCTCCATGTGTGAAGCAGCTATCAGTGGCTTGAGTTATATCTCTCTCAGTATTTTCTTTATCACATTTTTCTAAATAAAAAAAAATATATAAATTATCATTAAATGTTACATATTTTTCTCTATTTTTTCATTTTATAGATTTTTTTAAAATGCTTCTAAATCTGCCATAATTTAAAGAAATGGGAGCAGTATCTCTAGTAACTGTTGCATATGTTATTGACTCAATAGCAGAGCTTTATTGAGCACCTACCATATGACTAGCAGTGAAGATTTTACTGTAAAAATTACGTTAAGATTGTTGTAAAGAAGTCGTTGAAACAGCACATGACCTGCCATAATAGAAAAATGTGGTACGGTTACATCAAGGATGGAAGTGAGTCCATACATGCAGAGGGAAGGGGTGGCAGGGAAAGCATCAAAGAAGATGAGAGATTTATATGTGGGTTTATGGGTTCTCAAGGGGGAAGCCAAGAAGTAAGGAAAAGTAATGTCTTATTAGGAACATAACTCAGGCAAAAAGCAGGCTGTAACATAAGGTACAATTAACATTATAAGAGGTCTAGAGCACTAAAAAAAAGGTTCAAAGGAAGAAAAAGAAACTCATCAGTATTGAGAGCTCAAGAAAGGTGCTATAGAAAATGGTGCATGTTGGATGGTCTTTAAGATCAGCAGGAATTCTCAAAGTAGAGATGGGAGAAAGGCCATTCCAGGTGGAAAAACAGCATGGGTGAACTCAAAAAGCAGACACCTGGGCAAAAGTTCCAACTTTCTGCACTGTGAAGTACTTAAAGAGGGATATTAGGAAATAAGATGGTAAAAGTTTGAAGAGGGACATGCTATGGATAACTGAATACCAAGGTGAAAAATCTGGACCTTATTTCAAAGTGAAATAAATAAGTGATAGTAGCCACTGAATCTTTATGAATTGTCTAATCAAAGCCACACATAAGAAAGATTAATGAACTTGTACACACCAGTGGTTCTCTATCCTGACTGTACTTTAACTCACTCAGGGGACTTTTTAAAAAAGATTCCTGGGCCCCATGACCTAAAATTCTAATTTAATTTGGGGGAAGGGGGCTTAGGTGATTCTACTATACTTACATCCTTGAGATCCTTGAGATTCTACTATACTTGATTCTACTCTACTTGATCCTTGAGATTCTACTATACTACTACAGAGATCCTTGAGATTCTACTGTACTTACATCCTTACATCCATCCTTAGATGGATGCATCTAAGAGGGAGGGCAGAGTAAGGGAAACTAAAAGGGAAACTTAGCACAGTCCAGGTAGAAGTTGATCAGAGTTTCGACAACTGGATAAAAAATGGGAAAGGAGGTAATTGGGAGAAAATAACTAGAGGATTCACAGATTATCGGAGAAGATGGGATTGGAGCTGACTGAGTTCTCTTAGTCTGGAGTTGACTGGAAAAACCTAGAGACCGGGAGAACAATTTTTAAAATATATATTTGTACATGGTAGATGTCTGGGCATCGTACTATGCAGTGGGGATACAATCAGTTACGTGACACAGCCCAGGCCTTCATGGAGTTTACAGTCTAGTGGATGAGTTTAGTGTTGAACATTTGAATCTGCAAGACACAAATAACATATAGCGAGAAACAGTCATCTTCCTAAATCTGATTGCTGAAGCCATTCAAATGAATACACTCACCAAAGGAGTGAGTATATTAAAAGAAGACTATCAAGGGGGGTCTGTACAATTAGAAAGGAGTCAGAGAAGGAAGAAAAACTAGATAATGTCAAGCCATGGAAGCAAGGAAAGGAAAGAGATTCAAACAGAAGTTGTTAGTCAACTGTAGTAACGTTTCCAGTGGAAGGAAAAATTTCTGCATATGCAGAAATTTCTCATGTACCATGGGGATTTCACAATTGAAAAGTTCTGCAATAAAACACATTTCAACACATGAAAATGCACGGACACTCAGGAATAAGTCCAGAGGCTAAGATTTCTGAAAGAAATAGGGTCTTCAATGCTAAGTATTTTTAGAAAGCAAAACCATATTCAGATAGCAGTAAAATATAAATTAGAAGCATGCTAAACCAATATGTTCTAGATTTATGTAACATTTACTCAGCATTATCCTAGAGAAAATGTAATCTTCCTGAGATGTGTTACTTTCAATTAAAATCTTGACTTTTTTAAACAACTCTAGAAATCTTTCCACTGCTACAGTCAACCCAAGGCCTTTCTGAGATGATCAACAGAAAAGATTTTTCTACCAACTCACTAGTACACAGGAACTCTCTCACCGCAGTCCTACATACTTGCTGCTACTGTCATGTAGCTGACTGCCGCCAGGTGTCATGCTAGTAGGCTTGATTCAATTAGTCACTCTAATTGTAGCTGAATGAAATTAATTATATAATTTTGAGCTGTTCAAGTTTAATTCCATTAAAATTAATTCATGAAACCAGGGCATTATGAAGCATTGCTGACTAAAAGAAAATAGGTATGAATAAAGCCTCTAGACACACTTGACTCACATTTGAATCGTGTCCAATATTCAAGTGCTAAAACACAGACCCTCTCAACTCTCCATTGACTAAATGAAAATGCCATGTGATCTGTACACACATATCTTAGTAGTGACCCAGTACTAAGAGGAAAATAAAGTTCTTCCTGTTCTGAATACTTATTAAGAGACAGTTATCACATTTTTTTGAAGTTTCCTTATCTGTGAAATTCTAGAATTAGATGACCCCAGGAGTCCTCAAGTTGAAAAAGAAAAGAAAACTTATCATCCTCTGTCTCATTATATTCAAGAAATTATAAATATGTAACAACTATAAAATCACAATCATCAGTCTATCCAACTTTGCCTCCTTTGAAAACTAAATGTCTTGGCTCAAAAGTTAGTCTCACCAATCACAAGAAATTGAAACTGTGATTAAAAATCTTCCAACAAACAAAAGTCCAAGACCAGATGGCTTCACAGGTGAATTCTATCAAACGTTTAGAGAAGAGCTAACACCCATCCTTCTCAACCTCTTCCAAAAAACTGCAGAGGAAGGAACACTCCCAAACTCATTCTACGAGGCCACCATCACCCTGATACCAAAACCAGACAAAGATACTACAAAAAAAGTAAAGTACAGACCAATATCACTGATGAATATAGATGCAAAAATCCTCAACAAAATAATAGCAAACAGAATCCAACAACACATTAAAAGGATCATACACCATGATCAAGTGGAATTTATCCCAGGGATGCAAGGATTCTTCAATATATGCAAATCAATCAATGTGATACACCATATTAACAAATTGAAGAAGAAAAACCATATGACCATCTCAATAGATGCAGAAAAAGCTTTTGACAATATTCAACACCCATTGATGATAAAAACTCTCCAGAAAGTGGGCATAGAGGGAAACTACCTCAACATAATAACGGCCAAATATGACAAACCCACAGGCAACATCATTCTCAATGGTGAAAAACTGAAACCATTTCCTTTAAGATCAGGAAAAAGACAAGGATGTCCACTCTCACCACTATTATTCAACATAGTTTTGGAAGTCCTAGCCATGGCAGTCAGAGAAGAAAAAGAAATAAAAGGAATCCAAATCAGAAAAGAAGTAGTAAAATTGTCACTGCTTGCAGATGACATGATACTATGCATAGAGAATCCTAAAGATGCCACCAGAAAACTACTAGAGCTAATCAATGAATTTGCTAAAGTTGCAGGATACAAAATTAATGCACAGAAATCTCTTGCATTCCTATACACTAATGATGAAAAATCTGAAAGAGAAACTAAGGAAACACTCCCATTTACCACTGAAACAAAAAGAATAAAACACCTAGGAATAAACCTACCTAGGGAGACAAAGACCTGTATGCAGAAAACTATAAGACACTGATGAAAGAAATTAAAGATGATACCAACAGATGGAGAGATATACCATGTTCTTGGATTGGAAGAGTCAATATTGTGAAAATGCCTATACTACCCAAAGGAATCTACAGGTTCAATGCAATCCCTGTCAAGTTACCAATGGCATTTTTCACAGAACTAGAAAAAAAAAATCTTAAAATTTGTAAGGAGACACAAAAGACCCTGAATAACCAAAGCAGTCTTGAGGGGAAAAAAACGGAGCTGGAAGAATCAGACTCCCTGACTTCAGACTATACTACAAAGCTAATCAAGACAATATGGTACTGGCACAAAAACAGAAATATAGATCAATGGAACAGTATAGAAAGCCCAGAGATAAACCCACGCACCTATGGTCAACTAATCTATGACAACAGAGGCAAGGATACACAAAGGAGAAAAGACAGTCTCTTTAATAAGTGGTGCTGGGAAACCTGGACAGCTATATGTAAAAGAATGAAATTAGGGCTTCCCTGGTGGCGCAGTGGTTGAGAATCCGCCTGCCAATGCAGGGGACACAGGTTCGAGCCCTTGTCCGGGAAGATCCCACATGCCACGGAGCAACTAAGCCCGTGCACCACAACTTCTGAGCCTGCGCTCTAGAGCCCGTGAGCCACAACTACTGAAGCCCACGCGCCTAGAGCCCATGCTCCGCAGCAAGAGAAGCCACCGCAATGAGAAGCCCTGGCTCAGCAACGAAGAGTAGCCCCCGCTCGCTGCAACTAGAGAAAGCCCGCATGCAGCAACAAAGACCCAACTCAGCCAAAAATAAATAAAATAAATCTTTAAAAAAAAAAAAAAAGAATGAAATTAGAACACTCCCTGACACCATAAATAAAAATAAACTGAAAATGGATTAAAGACCTAAATGTAAGACTGGACACAATAAAACTCTTAGAGGAAAACATAGGAAGAACACTCTTTGACATAAATCACAGCAAGATCTTTTTTGATCCACCTATTAGAGTAATGGAAATAAAAACAAAAATAAACAAATGGGACCTAATAAAGCTTAAAAGCTTTTGCAAAGCAAAGGAAACTACAAACAAGACAAAAAGACAACCCTCAGAATGGGAGAAAATATTTGCAAACGAATCAACGGACAAAGGATTAATCTCCAAAATATATAAACAGCTCATGCAGCTCAATATTAAAGAAAGAAACAACTCAATCCAAAAATGGGCAGAAGACCTAAATAGGCATTTCTCCAAAGAAGACATACAGATGGTGAAGAGTCACATGAAAAGCTACTCAACATCCCTAACTATTAGAGAAATGCAAATCAAAACTACAATGAGGTATCACCTCACACCAGTTAGAATGGGCATCATCAGAAAATCTACAAACAACAAATGCTGGAGAGGGTGTGGAGAAAAGGGAACCCTCTTGCACTGTTGGTGGGAATGTAAATTGATACAGCCACTATGGAGAACAATATGGAGGTTCCTTAAAAAAACTAAAAAATAGAATTACCATATGATCCAGCAATCCCACTACTGGGCATATACCCAGAGAAAACCATAATTCAAAAAGACACATGCACCCCAATGTTCATTGCAGCACTATTTACAATAGTCAGGTCATGGAAGCAACCTAAATGCCCATCGACAGATGAATGCATAAAGAAGATGTGGTACATATATACAATGGAATATTACTCAGCCATAAAAAGGAATGAAATTGGGTCATCTGTAGAGACGTGGATGGATCTAGAGACTGTCATACAGAGTGAAGTAAGTCAGAAAGAGAAAAACACATGTTGTATATTAACACATATATGTGGAACCTAGAAAAATGGTACAGATGAACCAGTTTACAGGGCAGAAATAGCAACACAGATGCAGAGAACAAACGTATGGACATCACGGGGGGAAAGTGGTGGTGGGATGAATTGGGAGACTGGGATTGACATATATACACTAAATGTATAAAATGGATAACTAATAAGAACCTGCTGTACAAAAAAATAAATAAAATTAAAAAAAAAAAAAATTTGGTCTCAGGCTTTTGCTATAATCCACAGAACCCAGCCCAAAGCAAGGCTCAGAAAAAACTCCAAGTTTAAATTGGCTTGCTAATTCGCCACTTTTATAAGTGGTCACTTCTGTGACCACTTGACTGTTCTGTGATTTCCCAACATATCTATTTTTATTTTATTAACATCTCTTTAATATTTAATGGGATACCAATATGGAAGCCTCATAAATGGTGTGCAGTTATATCTAATATTGAATAAATGCAATGAGAGTGAGATTTAATTGATAGATAACTGTAAAATGGGCCCCATGATGTCCAGCCACAGAACCAATCTAACTACAACTTTCAATAGGTTTGGGTTAGCCACTACTCATTAAGATGACAAAATAGCAGTTTCTAATAACAGATTTCTGTTATCAGTGTAGACTGTCTATCACTTCTGAATTGCAGCAGCAGAAGTCATAGTCCTTATTTAGTTAATTCCTTTCTGGCTTTATGAAGGTTTGTAGTTGCAATTCAGCTGCTATGTGGGTCCAAAAGACATATCCCAAAAGCAATCAAGTAATTTCAATGATGCAAAAAATCAGCCTGTATCTTTCTACTAGGTGTCTATATACACATCCATTCTTCCCCAACTATATATATACAAGCACTCCTTCCCAACTTAGCAACTTTCTCTTAACAGGGGACCTTATCTCAATGATGCTGTTCTTCCACGCCAATGGTTCTCTACCACAGAGCACTTTAAACATAAAGATACACGAGTCCCAACCTCAGGGGTCCCAATTCAGGTGGTATGCGGGGAGGGGGGTGTCATCATCATATATGGCCAGGTTTGAGGGGCACTGTGCTAGGTAAGCTCTTCTGTACTATACAACTTACAGAAAACTTAGAAGAACCCATCGAACACTGAGACACAGACCTTGCTTCTCATCCCCTTTGTCACAGTATTCCAAGTTATCAGAAAGTACAATTTTATCTAATCAGTAATTAATACAGAGCTATTTAGTTCTGTCTCTGTGTCAGGACAACTCTGAGAATACAAAACCTGAATTACATATAACATTAAACAGTCCCACTAATAGATAAACATATAAGAAATATGTTTTCAATATTAATACAAAAATTGCAGACAGCTTAAAAATAGCACTAGAGCAAAGGATAGTCATATACCACTGGCATCTGCTACCAAAAGGCTAGCTTCCCAGCATTCTCTTGTGCCTCCACTGAATAGGGACAATGCAGAAGAATCTTTGGATGAGGGGAAAAAAGCTTGGTCCCTGACAACGAATCCTCTAGCTGGGGAGACCAAACATACACACAAAACAATCAAGCAACTACAAAACAGAAGGGAATGAAAACTGCCCTGGGTCATAATTCTGGCTCAAAAACTGACCAGCTTTGTAACTGGGGCTGGGTCTCATTCTCTTTATCCAGAAATGAAGGCACTGAGCTGGATGGTTGCAGAGAACTGTTTTGGCTCTAAAAATCTGTAAATCTGAGTCTGCGCAAGTCTAAACAACAGAGGCAAAACTTCATATACACACTGTAGGGTGTTTAGAATGAAGTGGAGAAAAACCTAGAAAACCCTCTGTAACGCACTGGATTTGAGTTAATTTTCAAAGAAAATGATGAGCATGAATTATGCCAAAGAGTCAAAGGAAAAAAGTAATAGTTCTAAAGGATCAATTTAACTATAATATGTCCTACTCAGAAATGACTGTCTATCTTACAGGATCAATACTCTTTATTTTTTTCTATTTTTCTAAAGAAGGGCATGATGGTGAGAAGCAATCTGTCTCCAATCTTGATTTTTCTTGCTAAAGGATAATGAGACAGATTCAGGTAAACAGAATTTCCATTTGATTTAAAATTGTATAATATTTTACCTAGTTGGCGTTATCTAAATTTAAAACTTTGAGAGTTTTACTTATCTCAGGCAGTTGGGGAATAAAATAAGTGAATGGTGATTAAAAAGAGAGAAAAATCTAAATGTATTAAAAATAAGTCAATTGGATAATAATACATGTAAAATATATGTGCCATGTAACAGCCACTCAGCTGGTATGTAGTTATTAAATAAGAAAAAAGAAAAGAAAAAATGCTTCCTTTTGTTGAAAGAATTAATGAATTATTATAATTACAGTATTAGCAATTTTCAAAGGACTTTAATATATAATATTTATTTGATCTTCAGAACCCATCAACCATACAATAAAGAAAACGTTAGCTCAATTTTACTGATGAGACTACAGAGTAAGTCTCAGAAACAGATATTCAATTGGAAATAGAATGATGAAATGCCGAGTTGGAAAGGATCTTGCAGCTCAGCTAATTTCATATCCCTCCCAGGATAGAAAGCCCCCTGCAATACTCAGCCTTTCTCCAAAATTCCAAGGAATGATATCCCATAAAGGAATATATTCTATTCTTCATCAGTTTGATTCACTAGTAAGTTGTTCTTTATTTTGAGCATAAATACACCGACAGGTGATCTTTAACTAGTTCTAGTTCTGCTCACTGTAGGTAGAAATAATAAACTTAAACTTACTTCTATAAGACAATCATTCAAACTATTGACGAGGGATTTTTTCCAACAGTAGTCAAGCACATTTATTATCTCAATAGTTAAATGGTTTTAACAAATAAGAGTAACAGAAGAATTTAGTAATGTCGTATGAGGATGAAATGAGCTTGTCAAAGTTACGAATGAACTTTTAAAACATGTACAGTACTGTTCATGCCATGGTTTTCCAAGAAATAGAGAAAATATTGTCACCTAAAAGTCCAGATATTTGAATCTTTCCTGATAAATAAAGACTCTCGTTAGGTTCTCTGGGACAGAAATACTATCCTTAAACTGTACTTCTTACTGGAGAAATGGTTAAGAGCACAGGATCTGAAATCAGAGTGCCTGGGTCCACCACTAACTATGTGAATCCTGAGCAAATTATGTAACCTTTGTCAGATTCTTAATCTTTAAAATGGGAATAACACCAGTACCTACATCAGAAGGTGGATGCGGAAATAAACGGAACCATGCCTGGAAAGCAGCGTGTCTGGTATACAACAAGGGCTCATTCACACTTGCTATTAGTATTACATTAAGCACCTTTACAATAAGCACCTTTTTAAAACCTTAGGGATACTGTTGAGGACAGTATCTATCTATTCAGTAATCCCTATGTAAGAAACTGTGCTAGAAATCTGTGTCCAGACTGAATATAAGGAAAACTATTCCTTCCTCTGAGAAGCTATATGTTATTTTTTTTTTCCTTATGGACAATGAAAATCATATGAGGGACAAATGTTCTCTTTTTGCCTCAAATTTGCAGACAAAATTGAGTAACCGGGTTGGACCCTACAGTTATACCTGTACATTTCTATTTTCCCTCAGGTTTGGATCTCCTGGGCTACCATACTTCCTATTATTCCGTTTGAATCTCTTTTTTAAAAATGTACTCTTATGGGCTTCCCTGGTGGCGCAGTGGTTGAGAGTCCGCCTACAGATGCAGGGGACGCGGGTTCATGCCCCGGTCCGGGAGGATCCCGCATGCCGCGGAGCGGCTGGGCCCGTGGGCCCGTGGGCCATGGCCGCTGGGCCTGCGCGTCCGGAGCCTGTGCCCCGCAATGGGAGAGGCCACAGCAGTGAGAGGCCCGCGTACCGCAAAAAAAAAAAAAAAAATGTACTCTTATAAGTTACCTCAAATGTTCTTTTGAACTAGGCAGAGAGGTAGGTGTAAATGCACGAGCCAATCATCAAGTACTTCGGTCTACTTGTTATCCGTACTTTATATGCTTACTTTGCGAAGAACTAATATAAATGCTGGTCCTTGGCAGATATCCTTATAAAACCTCATAAAACTTAATCAGTACATAATTCACTTAGTTCTTATAGAAAGGAGCATTAGCAGCTTTCTTCATGCTTAAAATTTGGGACTGTTGCATGTTAGATCTACTTCAATTAAATATTTGATTTTAATCTATGATAAATCATTTATAATCTACATAATATGTATATTCTTACTGCTATGCAATCTATATTCATACCTGCTTTATCTGTAAACGTTAAACCATTTCATTTTTACTCTTCCATTCAAATACCAGCATTATTTCAGATCATCTATGTGTATTCCAGATTATGAAATCTCAAGGAATCTGAGACTAAAATGTCTGGGAAAAGTAAAAAAAAAAAAAAAAAAAAAAAAAAAAAATCTGGGTCTCTATTTCCCAGAGGCTAAGAACAATGTGGAAATCTACAAATGTTTCCCAAATGTAACCTTTAAAAACCAAAGATAAGGCAGCTTTCAGGAAGACCTGAGGCTCTGGAATTCTACTTCTTCAAAAAAAAAAAAAAAAAAAAGCTTAATGACCTTTAAGAAACACTGCAAAGCCTACCTGCTTAGCCTAATGTTCTAACACAGATTAAAATCTCATTGTCCAAATCAACATTTTAAGATAACCAAAGCATTTTTAACAGATGAATGAGCATATGCAGAAAATTTTGTAATTTTATAAGTTATTGTATAATCAGATATACTATGTTTGTTGAATGAATTAAATGCTTAAATCAATTTAATCAACTAATCGTTATTACCATTACTTTGAAAAATAATAAGATTCTGAGCAAAATCTAAATTCACTCCTTCAAAGGGCTTCTTATGCATTTAGCAGCTTATGGTGTGTTTCGATTCAAAAGAATGAGAAAAATGACATTGACTCAACTAGTTTACAGGTTGGGGGTGGGTAGAGAACAGCAGGTTTTATACACAGCAAAGGGGAAAACAATTACCAAAAAATTACATGAATATGCAATTGAATACAGACACGCAAATGAATAGGTGCAAAATGCAGCAGTACTGCAAATAATCTCAATAATCTGGGCTCTAAATAAATGCGGGGAGAAAGAAGTAGACACTTTCCATTATAAAAAAAGTAGTGGGGAGGTTAGATAAAGGCAGGGTGGTGCAGGGGACCAGGACACATTATCTCAGTCATCTTAATCTCCTGCAACTCTTACATCTAAATCTAAAGTTCCTCATCCTAAAAATGTATTTTCAGGATAACTGAACCCTGACTCCTGCCTCCTCAGATACAAGTTCAATTGTGTTCTTTCTACCAGCAAATATACTCATATTAAAGCCAAACTCTCATAGGCTCATGGAATTTGGAGTGACATGGGCTCATAAAGCTCTCTTAGCCCAACCTGAAAACATGAACTCAGTTAAAAACAATCAACATTCAGCATTGCCAGGAATAAGCCGAGGAGAGTAGGCATGAATACTTCCAGGGATAGGGAAACAGCCTCAGGAGACAGCCTACTTCAACTTAGGATGCCTTAATTATTCAAAGACTTGTCCACAATTGTCTAAAATCTACTTACAGTTTTCACTGATTCATCATATTTTGCTCTTTGCAATCAAAACCTAATCTTCCCTCTTCCATATTCTATCCAATTTTATAAGCACGATAGTCTTCTTACTCTTATCTAAAAAGCTATCATGAAAGAATTTGCCTTACTGACTGTTGAAATCCAGAGATACCATATCTATAGCAGTTCCCCTACTCAGCAGTCAATTAACCCTGCCACAATATAAAAAGGAATTGAGGATATTACCTTCTTCCCCTTTTTTAAAACAAGGGTACACACCCATCTTTAGTTTTTTTAGCATCATCATTATTCTAAGTGCCACAATTTTCAAAACTTTTCTGTTACCTCTCAGTTAAACTGAGTGATTTTATCAAGAACACTTTCTGCCCCAATCTCTCTGGTTAAGGAATAAACCCTTATTTGGCACTGTTACAAGAAGGAAGGCCAATGGAAGTCAAAAGTGAACCAAAGGAAGTTGTTTAATTTGTCAAGGCATTTGAAAGCTATGATTTGAGCCTGATCTTGAAATAAATGAGAGAGGATGGAGAAGAGCATTTCAAATAGTGGTGAAGCCACAAATAATAAGAGAATTTGCAGTATATTGAAATTGATTTCTTGGACTTCAGAATGACGGATATGAAGTAGAAGTCAGGGGATGCTTCCTCTCTGGTGATTCTCCTACAGGACAAAACCTGGAGCCTCTCATTTAATTCACCAACACAGCCTCTGACCTTCTGGACCATCTCTTTGGGGCACTGCCTACTTTAAATTCTCCTTTAAGACCACCAACCCATTTTGGCTTTACAACCTCTGCAATCTCATTAACTATCGCAGTTCCAGTCACCTCCAGGAGGATAACTTGTAGATCCATTACCTTCACCCTGATTCCTGCCCTGACCTGTAGATTTGGAGTTTCAACTCTACACGACTATATTTTTAGCAATTAACTTAATATTTCCCCAAATTCATCACCACTTCTCTTCAGTCCCCGCCTATTTCTCCAACTGTAGTCTGTATATTGGTCGATGGTATCCACGGAATCACTTTTAGCTCTCTATTTTCCCCTTATTTCCCCGACCCCAACAATCAGTTACCAGACCCTGCTACTTACAGCACCCCAATTTCTCTTAAATCTATACTTTCTCGCCCATACCCACTACCAGGGCCTCCCACCTTTTTCTGCTCCAACTGGAAATATTTTTCTAACACAAAGATTGAACGTGCTACTCCTTGGCTCAGTAAGAATTAAATTCATTTTGCATATGGGTGAAAAACTGTTATTTTAACATTGTACATATTTTAAGGTTGTAAATTCCTACACCTTTCCCATGCTCCATAATTTCACCTTGTATCTCAGTAAGAAATAAAGAGTAAAACCCCTCAGAAGATTTTCCTAAAATCCTGCATGTTGCTTGGATGATGTGATGGAAAAAATAAGAACAGGACAGGTCTATATTCATAGAGACCCAGAAGATTAAAGACTGATCCCCTATGAAAAAGAGTAGGAGAACTATTTCTTGGAGTACAGAAAGTGAGGAGAGGAAGCTTGTTCCCCTGCCCTCTGCCACCTGCCTTCAGAGGGCCTGTCACCTGCTCAACCACAAGGTGCCTTATTTTTGGTGCTCAACACTGCATAATCCAAACCAAGAAGACCTACAAACTGTGCCTTCTTCAGCTGGGGTCACTCACAGCCCAACCCAGACAGAACTGACTCGTTATTCTGAGATTCGCTCTCAACCTCCAGAAGCCAGAACTGTGCCAGTAAGCTGGCAACTGCCCGTAAACTCATCTGTCACATGGTACTTGTCGTAATCTTGAATTGACATTTAGACAAGGGATTACAATTTAATTTGGCACACACGTAAACATCATCCTCTCTCTCACCTAGTTTACAAATTCCTTCTGGGCAGAACTATGTGTTATACATTTTCAACCATCACGGGATTTTCTACATAGCAGGAGCACAAGAAATATTTGTTGACAGGGTTTCCTGTTCAAATATGTCGATATATTTGATAAAATATATGTGCTAGCATGAAAATGTATTTCAGACTTTATTCCTGAAACTACTTAAAAATCGGGCATAGGGCTTCCTGGTGGCGCAGTGGTTGACAGCCTGCCTGCCGATGCAGGGGACGCGGGTTCATGCTCCGGTCGGGGAAGATCCCACATGCCGCGGAACGGCTGGGCCCGTGAACGATGGCCACTGAGCCTGCGCATCCGGCGCCTGTGCTCCGCAACGGGAGAGGCCACAACAGTGAGAGGCCCGCGTACTCCCCCCCGACCCGCAAAAAAAATCGGGCATAAAAGCACATGCATATGAATCATCTTACTTCAGATCATGTGGGTGTGAATCTGAAAACAGAAGTGGACTGCAAGTCGAAACCACAAACGAAATTAATGTTAAAATAACTCTCCACAGTTCCTACTTAGTGAACTCGAAGCGACCAGAACCTGTAAAATACAACTCAGTTTCAAAAGCTTACAGTAAAAAAGCTCACCTCCTTCAGGATGTGTATGCTAATGTCAAAAGAAAATATGAAAAGTTTAAGTAACTTCAGTAAAGTGTTAATGGCAAGAGGGAGAGGAGGGGGAAAAAGAGAGACGCAGAGCATAAAAGGTAAAGACAGAGAGAGACAATCATCTAAAACCCAGGACTGATTAAGATAGCAGGGAGGGCTGCAGCATCTTTTATCTGCTCCAATGAATCACCAGAGTTCAACTATCCAAACATCCAGACTCTAGCCAGTGCAGAATCAATCCCCCCTTAATAAAAATTGAGTAAAGATTTTTCGGAATAGAAACATAAAAATCACATCCCATGCCTTTATACAGTAGAATAATTACATTGACTCAGAAAAACAATTTGGTTGAATTGTTTCCCTCCTCTGTTTGTTGTTGTTCTAACTAATTTTCCATTTGCAAATGGCCTAACTTTAGACTGTGACAATTTATGTGTTTCCTTTTCCCCAAAATCTTTTATTATAAAAATATAATGCTAGTAAAATAATTGCACACTTTTATTAGAACTTTCCATGAAATCACCTCACCAAGATCCAGGAAATGAGGTTCAAAGAAACAGGAAAGGCTCTTACACACCCAAAAATTCCACAGCTCCCCCAGTAGCCCTGTAAAGATCACTGTTATGTATATTAAATCCTTGTATGTGAACTGACCAAACAAGGCCAACAGGCATGATTCTTGCTGGCCAGAAATCATAGCCTTCTAACTGCACTGCTGGTCTCTCCAGCTCCCCATACAGCCTGGAACACGAGATCAGTTGGTACAAAGACACTCTTCCCACACATGCTTAATCCTCCTCCCTTGCCCCAGCCCCTCCACTGCTTCCATTCTGCCAACTTCCAACCCTGTGCTAATACAAAAACTCCATTCTATCTGCTTCTATTCCCAAGGTCCCGAACGCTTCTTGCTGAGAAAGGCAATCAACCATGCTGACCGTGTCCACTAAAAATTCATGCTGTTCATTCTTTGTTCAGCCCTCAGTGTTACTGAGCAGTGCTTTTGTTTGCCCCGGATTGACTCCCTCTTGAATTCTTCATTCTTCCCAATCTTTTCTACACATCTCAAATTTCTTGACTCATCCTAACACGCCCCATTGCTCTCAGCAAATGTTACATCTATTTTGCTGAGAACATCTAGGCCTTCAATAATCTCTTTCTCACATGAAATTTTCTCTAGATGATCACTCATCCTTTTCTCCCACCCCCATCTCAAAGGGGAACATTCCCCACTTTCCTAAGACTGATCTCATCATCTCCTTCCTTCCTACAATTTTACTCTTTCAATTACAAACACCCACTGCAGCACGGTCCACCCCCATGCTCTTTCATCTTTTCTCTCTCTATCCCCTGGCTTTCTTTCCATTAGTGTGTGGTGGACATGCTCAAAATCCGCCCATCCAAAAGGAGCCTTCTATACCCCCTGCTTCTCCCTTAACAAACCAGAACTCTCTCATCTTCCATGACCTCTAACACCTAACACTTCTGTGACCAATCCTTACGGACTCTGTATTCTTTTCCTTCTCCTCCCAAAAGGGCAGCCATTCTCCCAAGTCTGTCTTCAGTCCTCTCTCTCTCACTCTTGTGCCCATCCATCAGCTACTTGGTGGTGAACTCGTAGTCTGTGCGCCTGACCCTCACCACTCTCCTAGTAACAAATTCTCTTTTTCAGTGGCCTACTGGCTATCCTGGCTTAAGGATAAGTTCCATGGAACCAACATGATCAAAAGAAGACTCAACGGCTCCTCCCATGTTTCCACTCAGGCTAAAAAGCAAACCTGTGGATTACCTTACATTTCTACCTTTCCACCTTCTCCCATATTAAATAGTTTGCCCAACCACATCAATTCCATTGAACAAAATTTAGACACTGTGCCTGGCTGTAGGAGATTCAAAAATGAATAAGTAAAAATCAATGCCCTGAACAATTTCTCACAGCAAGATAGAGCTCTATCCTACTTTTGCTATCATTCTTAAATCCATATTCTCAATTCTACTCCCACTGGTACTGCCCTAGGTCCTCTTATCTTTTGCCAGGCTATTATAATAGCCTCCTGGAAAATCACTGCCTTCACTCTTGCCTCTCCCTCCAAAATCATCCTTTGAACTGTCACCAGATTTATTTTCCTAAAAACACCAATTTGGTCCTATCCTTACCCTATCAAGAACTTTCAATGGCTCTATTGCCTACAGAAAGGACATACAAATTCCTCAGCAGGAAAATCAGGGCCCTCCTCACAATTACTTTAGCTTATCTTTACAACTTTACCTTTTTCTCAGCTCCTTTAATGCAGCTCACACAATGGTCTTAGTGAAGTCCTCCACACTCTGTAACAGTCCCTTCCAAGTCTTGCTTTCCACATCCATGTCCACAGAGGAGAGTTTGACTATGCTTCTTAGTCCAACTCAAATCAAAAGTTTTCTCTGAGGTCTTTCCGAATGCCCCAGCTAGAGATGCTTTCTCCCTCCCATGTTCTGCCATCATTTTCTTTGTGCCTCTGTTATAACCTTTCCATCTACCTTATATTATAGGTATGTGTAAACTTATTTATTTCTCCCATCACTCTGCAAGTCCCAGATTTCATTCATCAATCTATTTCTCTCTATATCTGTCATACAGCATCATATCTATCTATCTATAGATAGATATGATGGAACATTCACAGAGCACCTGAGTAAGGCAGAAATAAACGATGTGAAGACAAACAAAAAGGCTATAGTAGAGATGAAAATCGGTATTAAAAATCTATCCTCTGTACAAGTATCCTGAATTATAAACACAAACATATAAATGCTTTCCCTAGTCCCATCCTCCACCCTGACCCCCAAACCGATGCTGTTCATCGCCTTTTGCTGCCATGACTCACACTTGCTCTGGACAGCAATCAAGCCCTCCGTTTACCCAATCATTTATTCCACAAATATATACTAGGGCCTACTTCAAGGTAAGCTGTGCTCCTCCCTCTCTCAAGATTTTGTGTCATCATCTTGTTTCTTAACATGGTCCCCTCCAGCTCAGTTCATACCATGCTATCCCTTAGAACTTTATTCGCAGTTCTCAACTCAAACACTTCAACCTCTCCAAACACTTTTTAGTCGTACCTTTTTTAACCGCTTCCTTCCCCCCTCTCCTCTTAGTTTTTTCCCAGTTACATCCTCCTCTTACGCATTTGATTCTTTTACTTAGCAGAAGGAAAATGACTATGCCTAGCTGATAAGGCTTGCACTTCTCTAACTAAACGTGTAAAATGAACGTTAGTTCCTTTAGGCATACAGAGAATTGGGAATATAAAGTCCAAGGTGCTTGAAAATGCCCCCAAATCCTCTTCCAAATCTAGACAAGTTTCCTTATCGTTTTCCAGTTAAGCCTGTTCTTTCTCAAGCATCTGTATTCAAAATGTTTCACTCAATTTTGTTCGTGGTTATTTGTATGTGGTTGCCAGAAACATAAGAGTATGTTCTCTATAATTTATCATTGTAAATATACAAAATTTTCAACAATCTTTTGAGATTATGGAGGTAAACATAAGTTATCATTCTGTTTCTATGAGAAAAGATAATCCAGATTCCAAAAGTCCAATTTACAGGTGAATACAGCTCACATGCAAATTAGGGACTTCTTTCCTTATTATTGCATAATGCTGGGATCCTCAGAGAGAAGTGTAGGGTGGTGGGACAAAAATATCTACTGAGGTGGGCAGAAGAAAGTATTAAAAGATCTATTTATTTACTTATTTTTATCTCATCCTTTTAAATTTTTATTCATATATTTCTTTTCTAATATTCACAATATATTTGTACTATAGTACATATGATCTTGACAGGAAACTTTTTTGAGGATGAATACTCAGGCCTAGTTTTATTAATTGGGATATGGGATAAAAATGCTGGCGAGCTCTAAGAGACGGTACACGTGGAGTGATATGATTTAAAGTCTGGAATTTGAAAAAGGGACTTTTCTCAAGATTTTATTAAGGCTTTCTACCAAATATATATATATATATATATATATATATATATATATGGCATGTCTTTCTACAGATAAAAGCCTCTAAAAACAATGATTCTCAACTAGAGATAAAGAGCACCTGGAGCTTGTTAAAAATGCAGATTCTTGAGTCTTACTCTCAAGATGCTGATTCTGTAACTCTGGAGTGGAGCCAAAGATGTCAGTAGCCTTGAAAGACTAGGATAGCAAGTCAACACCATCGACATTCTGGGCCAGATAATTCTTTGTTGCGAGGCGCTGCCCTGTCCTGTGCATTGCCAGTTGTTTAGCGTTATCCCTGGCCTCCACCCACTACATCCCCGGAGCAGTCACCCCCACCCCTGTTACGACCACCAAACATGTCTTGAGAGGTTGCCAAATGTCTCCTGAAAGGCACTATCGTCCCCGATTGAGGACCAGAGATAGAAGCTGCCCAAAGATGACACACTTTGAGAAATGCCACTCTTAATCAAAAGGATAAAACGATATGATAAAAGTTGAAGAATATGGATATTACGAGCATACGTGGTATAATTGAAATAAACAGGCTTCCCATACAGGAAACCTGATTAGCCACTATAAATTCCTGACAAATCAGCTAAGCTTCTAAGTCAAAGCTCTTCTTGTGTAATTTCAACTTGAACATCTTCTCCCTAGCTTCTATTTTAAATTATTTTTAATTAACTTTACTGGCATTTTGCATCCTGCTATGAAAAGTCCGCCTAATAGTCTCAGAGGACTCTCCCAAGAGAGAAGAGTGCATTAAATCACACATTATCACATTAAAGAATATTCCAGCACACAGTCCAACAGTCTACATCTTGGCAAATGCAATGGGGGAGGGAGCGGGGCTGCAGGGGCCGGAACAGGCTCAAGCAATTCGCAGTATCCAAAGCTGATTATCTTCAATTCATCCATCCACAGGAAAAAAAGCTGCATTCATTCTCTACTTCAACCACATTTACCACAAAACACCCTGATTTCTACTGTGTATGAGACCTTGGGCAAGTCACTTAAAGTCTCTGGACATCTCTTCTAGAAAAGTGAGCCAGTTAGACTAAGTTATTTCTAAAGATCCTTCTAGTTACAAGTCACAAATATGGAAGCACTTAATCAAAAGGCTCTTTCAACCACATGGATTCTAATAACTTTTGCACAAAAAAGCAAATACCTATCAGGATTGATAACACAATGAATTTTAAGATGCTTGATCCAAAAAAGAAAAAAAATGAGAATTAGGTGAACCCCCTATACAAGAGCCGTTCTCTCTTAAAACAAAAATAAGTTTGGCCCAAACTGTCCTTCACTTATCGAGACACTTATACACGTACTTTGCTTGAGAAGGCAAATCAAGTCAATCTTTCAGAAGTTCGTCATAAACAGGGAAATGGTTTTAAATCACAGGTTTACTTCCTATTTTCTATAATAGAGATCACAAATCAGCTGTATACAGGCCATTTCCAGCCTGCAGGTGTGGTTGTTTTGTTTGGCCTGGATAAAAATTGAATTTCATTAGTTGCCAACTTTTAAAAAGGGCGCAATGATACATAAAACTCCCTATTTCCAGTATCTCTTGAAATACCGGAAGATATTAACCCAAATGGCAACAATGAGCTGGACCTGAGAAGTACCGTCTCCTGGGCCTGCGCTCTACAGTAGTCCCCAGTCCCCACTGCTCCCTACCTTCCCACACCCATTCTGGTTCCCTCTGACAGCCTGGGGCATATGAGCTTAAGTCCTTGATCTGTAACAATTTTCAGAATGCACAAATAAGATTTTTCATGCTTTCAGAGCAATAGAATTGTGCTTGCAGAATCACAGCCAAAGGGGAGAAGCTCTAAAGAGAGAGAGCTATGCTCTCAATACGAAAAACTTCCACAACTATGAATGCTGATGAGGAGAACGCACTACACTGTAGGTGTCTAACTAACCATCTGCAAGAATGTAGAAAGAAATTCTAGATTTGATGGGGAGTTCAGACTAGAGACCCCCTAAAATTACTTTCATCTTGAATTTTCTATGCCTTTGGTTAGTAGTACAGATAGTGCATCACAACACAGTAATATCTGCATAGATTATATCGTGTGTCTTTATGTGATATAATATGTATATATATGCACATACATATTAATACACATATATATTGTACTTTGTTCGCAGGCGAAGACTTGATCTTATCCTCCCCCTTCATGAAAAGACATTTTCTGTTAACTTTCATAGAACATTCCATTTTTCTCACTGATTTTAATATATAAAATTGTAAAATTAGGTTTCTATTAACTAAGCAGCCTTATCTTACCAGAGTACTATTCAACTATTATTCTGAAAAGATGATCAATAACCCAAGGACAGAAGGATGAGGATGAAAGAACTCTGAGCAGGAGCTTAAGAGAAGAGTGGCTCGCGGGCAAAGGTTCTTCACTAACGTCTTTACCAATAAAACCACCCTAACCATGGCGGCTACGTCTTGAAGCTTTCTCCCTACCCACTTGCTCCAAAATGTTTTTTTCTTTCAGCTTATGAAATCTGCTTGTTTGAGACACAATCTTTTAACAAGATTCTGAGGATTTTCTTTTTTAAAAACTCAACTTTATATTACATTTACAATTAAATTGATGCCTACTTAGAGGATGTGGTGAGTCAAAGTTAAACTACTAAAAAAAAAAAATGTTGCTGAGGTTAAGTCAATTTTCAGGTAAAACATAACCCGAGAGTTTCCACACTGATAATGTGTTGTATGCAGTCCACATTCTCCTTCAGATCATTCTAGATGCTGGCTTCTTAAAGTCAGATCATGTGATACCTTACAGCATTACATCTGTACACTGCATTATCACTGCAACTTCTACTGACTTAAAAAATGTGTATTATTAAAGCTGGACATTGTAGATATCACTAGTTCTAAATCAATTGTTTTTCTAGTGTGTTTGAGGTTGATTTTGACATAAGCATTTGTTAACAATAGTGATGAACACCTCAAGTGTGAACCTAAACATCCCATCAAGGAGTTGATATGACTACTGAGGGCATGCCTAATGACAAGAAAATGATTGCCTTGGCAATACAGTGTGAGGAACATGGGCTGCTTCTGGGAAAACGTGTTTATCGTTCTAGTTCTGATTTGCTGATTTTCTCTGTTTAGAAAAAATGACTCACTGTTTAGGAGCAAAAAAAAAACAATGATAAACATAATTCAATTTCACAGCCCTTGAATTCCACATTTTAATTTAGCCATGCATGTTTTCTGCTCTTACCTATTGTGGGTTCGACACTCACTTCTTCTTTTCCACTTTTTACTGCCTTAACAAAAAGAATCCCAAAAAGCTCATTACGTTATTGCTAAAGGGGGTGGGGGCGGGGGGCATGGATCAGATAGGCTTAAAATCAAGAGAAAAAGTAAAATAGGTTTTGGAGCCCTGGAAAATTATTTAGTTTGTATCAGTGTCAGAACTCTTTAAATCAGAACCACCCTAAGAGGAAAATACGTCAGGAGATTAAGATCCTTGTTCTCTGTCACCAATGAAAACCTGAAGTATGTTACCTTCAAGAGAAAAAAGATACTGTTTGACTTGTTAATAAGCTTATTGTGGAATTTTCCCAGAAACAGAAATATTTTCTTTACAGGCTGAATGTGTTTACGCTTTGGAGGAACACAAAGAGCTAATTCATTCTTGAAAAGCATTTCTTTTGAAGCCTGTGTATTTCAAAACAAAAATAGTTATTGAAAACGTATGCATGAGCCATCCCAAAGCAATTGGTCACAGAAACCTGGATTATCAGAGTTGCAGACGAGCCCACAAGAAACAGGAAGATGAAGGGAGAGTGCAGGCTTGTTCAGAACGCAGTGTCAGTCCTTGATCTGATGAACGCACAGAACTGAAGAGAAGTAGTGGGGAAGCGCTTCAGAGCCCACACTGACGGGTCTTAGGCCCTGAAATGCATATGCTTAAGAAAGAAGCGATCCTGTTTCTCCGCAGCCAAAGGAAGGGGGGAGCGGAGGGACCAACGGATCCCGCCCTCTTATCCGGTTGTTGATCTAGCGCTGCAGTGCTGGAGAACTTGCTTGAGTAATGCTAACTATGCAAAAGTTCACAAGGACGAGGTTGGCTCGGTCCTCGCACCAATTCCCCCCACACAGACCCCAAGCAGTAAATGTGCGAACACATTTTAAAATGCAACAATGACAAAGGAGCTTGCAACTTGCAAGCGACACTCACCCTGGGCCGCGTCGCCCAGCCGGCCACCACCCGCCTCGGCCCCGAGCTGGGGCCCGGGAGCGGGGTCTTCACCCGCCCCGGACATGGGCCGCTTCACAGAACCCTCGCCGCGCCTCCGCCTAGCTCGCCGCCCTGCGGGGCGGACACACTAAGGGCTCGGAGATGTTGGGTGCAGGCAACTGACCGCTTCTGGCGGGGATTAAAAAAAAAAGTGTTTTGAGAGAAGAGCACACCACCCCTGCAGGACATTCCCTCCCCCTCTGCTTCCCTTCCCCAAACCCCACCCCGGGGAAGTTTTGACTTGAAACCCGGGAGGAAAACTGTTACCCAGCAAGTTGACAGCAGTGAGTCCTAGGGGGTCGAAGGGGGGCGGGGGTACCCAAGGGGGAGAGGCTGGGAGATCGGATTTGGGATCAGAACCCATCCTCCTCCCGCCCGGGGGACCGCCACCTACCTCGGCATCCCCCCCAACTCACTCAAAGCCCCTTCCTCCTCCTCCTCTTCCGCCTCGGAAAGTTAGCGAGGCTCCGGCAGGGGCCGTGGGTCGCGCTGGCCCGACGGCGGCCACCCCTGGGTGTCCCTCCCCTCCTCCCTCCCGCTCAGCGCACACCGCAGTGGCGGCAACGGCGGCAGCAGCCGCTCCTCTGCTCGGCGCTCTCCGCCTCCTCTTTCCAGCTAGCTCAGCCCCGCTGGCTCCCCTCCGAGCGGGGCTCTCTCCCCTCTGCCTCTCTTTCCCCCTTACAGCGCGCCTGTACTCCAGAAACACTTCTCCCTCTGTGGCTCCTTTTCAGCATATCCGGGTCGGGGAGGCCTCGAACTCTTGGCTCTCGGCCCCGAGGCTGGAGGCGGCGCGACCCGGGCTCGGCCGCAGGCTCCCTAGCGCCCAGCTCTGTCTGGGTCAGGAGGCCAAAGCCCTACAGGGCTGGCGCTGGGGAAGATGGGGGGCAGGGGGGACGCCGGTGGGGGTGGGGGGGAAAGGAGGGAGCAGGCTCTTCCCTGGCTGCCCCAGAGTGCCCCCCACCCAGAGAGTCACCGCATTCCCTCTCCCTACTCCTCTTCCCAGCCCTGCCTCAGACCCACTGACATTCAGGGGATGCCCTGAGGAAAGTAGAAGCCCTTAGGGTGAACAATGCAAAACGAAAAAAGTATCAGACTTTCCCGGTGGAATACAGTAAGGGTGGTTTTGAAACCTTGACCCCTAGCTGAGTGTTTAATCTCTGACCCTAAAGTAACCTTTATTCTGTTTTTCAGTTCTTTCTTTCTTTGTATTGGTCAAACACGATCCTGGATAAGGAAAAACCTTTTGCAGTTGCATGAAGACCCTGGAGGCGTCCGGGCAGGCAAGGGTGACACCCTTGAGGATGCACTGGCCCAGGGCCTCAGGCCCAGTCTATTACAGGAGGAATGCCTCCCCCACAGATGACTTCTGTGGTGAGATAAACTTGTGGTCGGAAGTAAAAAGCTGATCAACTCTCCATTTATAAAGGAGATGTTCCAGTTGCAATTTAATCTGATGAGCCAAGAATAACAAGTATAAAATAATTTGCAGATGTAAAGTATTTCTGATAACTTTTGCTCTTTATTTCATTGTGAATGAAATGCAAAATTTGTAGAAAGCTAGAACAAACTCATTCTCTGACTTTCTAGGACAAGAGTAATGACAATAATGTTCTCAAAATTGGAGAAAATGTACATTGGATACATCTTCCTTCTAGGGGTATCAATAATATCCCAGGAATTTCATATCTTCAAAAAACCAACTGGAATTGATTCCAATTGACTGAGAAGTCCTATTTCTTACCCTTAAAGAATTGGTGCAACCAAATTTACTTTCAATTAAACCTGAAAAACACAGCCTTTGAAGTTTCTGCTGACAGTCATTCAGACCATATTCTGCCCCAAAAGACAAATGACATTTTGCCCAATGACCTGTGACTAACAAATGCCTTTTTTTTTTTTTTTAATTTAGAGATTTCAGGAATGGTATGTATAAAAGTGCCTTAACTCTCTGAAAACTTGTCTGGGGGCCTGGACTATTTGGAATCTGCTTGATGAAAACAGATCAATTCTGATCTGCATTACATTAGAGAGCAAACATTTGAGGAAGCTTCACGCCTAGATACTATTTTATCCCTATTTTATATATTGCCTTGCCTCTTTAAAAAATGTACCCTCACTAAGATGTTAAACTCCACGAATATTTAAGAAATTACAGCACTCTTCTAGAAAGTCATAGTCAGCGGTAAATATTTGTTAATTAAATTTCACACAGTACTTAATGTTGCACACATGGTAGGTGATTCAATAAATACTCCTTGAATTAAATTTAAATATCTTACTCTTTAACAGTGAAGAAATAAGATTCAAATAAAAATATTAGGAACAGGGGTGGGATAGGGAGGGTGGGAGGGAGGGAGACGCAAGAGGGAAGAGATATGGGAACATATGTATATGTATAACTGATTCACTTTGTTATAAAGCAGAAACTAACACCCATTGTAAAGCAATTATACCCCAATAAAGATGTTAAAAAAAAAATATTAGGAACAAATGAGAGGCTGTGTGGTAGAATCACCAAGACAGTCAAATGCTATATCTTGCTCAGCAAAACTTTGAGCAAGTTAGTCAATCTCTCTATGCCTTGGTTGCTTCATAAGTGAGAATGATAAAAGAAACTCTTCACAGGGTCCCATAAGGACTAAATAAGATAATTTTCAGAAGGACATCAGCTATGAGGAAAGGTACTCAAAACTATTAACTATTATTATTATTCAGCAGAAGCATTTTGATGGGTAGTGTTGAACATGGCATAATGACTATATCACAAGGGCCACATCAAAATACCAGGTAACCATGCCTGGTATACATGTGCAATCTATGCTTTACACAAATTATCTCAAAGACTTCTGACATCAGCCCTCCCAGTACCTTGCCAGGATTACACTGCTAGGATTTATAGCTCAAGTCTGTCTGACCGAAAGCCTATCTTGTGTCTTTAGGTAAACTCAGGTCTTCCTTCTAGGAGCACCTAGAAGTCCATAAGCTTAGTATTTGATAAACCAGCAATTAAGTGTGGGCTCCTAAGCGTTCCCCAGGCTGTCCATTTACCCCATCCTTTGCTGTATTTCTGTCTTTCTGACTCATCACTTAGCCTGGTTCCTGAAGAGCACTCCAGTGACCTCATCCTCTCATTCTTTTATTCAACAAATATGTATGGAATTGGGAGGCACTGTCATGGGGGCTGGGGATGCAGCAGTGAAGATGATCAACATGGCCACTGCCTTCATGGAACTCAGTCTAGAAGGAGATATGGACACACAACCACTTAACAACAGTGGCTGAATGGGATGGCAGGGGAAGTTCTGGAATGCCATGGTAATTCTTTTTTGCAGGGAGATACAGTCTGGTCTAGGAATCAGGGAAAAGTTTCTGGAAAAAGTTATGTCTCTCCTGGAAGCAGAAGAAGAAATTGATAAGAGAAAAGACTGGTCTAGGCAGTGTGGGTGGAAGTGCAGAGGTTTGAGGGCAGCCTAGCATCAATGAAGAACTGAAAGAAGTCCAGTATAAGAGGATAACCCAATGTGAGGGGGAGAGAGATGGAAGCCGGAGAGAAGAGTAGAGGTCTTAGCAACTTTGAACAAGGAGGATATATTTTCCAAATTTCTATTTATAAAAGGAACTCTGGTATAATATGTAAGATGATTTGGAGGCACTGAGATTGGAGCTCGGAAGTCCAATTAGGAGGCAAGGGATGATGATAGAAGTGGGAATGGAGCCAAATAGGCTGAGATAAAGGATAAGGAAGCTAGAGGAATCAAGGATGACTTCCAGTGTTCCGCATCTTGATGAATGGGGGTAATACTACCTACAGAGATGGAAACATTCAGGAGAAGCAGGTTTGGGGAAAAGCTGCTGAGTTAGTCATGTGGATGATGTAGTGTCTGAGAAACCTGTGAAATGGCTCATTGGAACCATGCAGTAGGCTGCTGGAGAGGTGTCTGGAATACAAGCGCATAGATGGTATTTACTGGCAAGGAGGTCATGAGTACCCAAGGTGGGCATGCTGTGTAAGAACAGAAGGCCTAAAACACAGCTATGCCCTGAAACTCAACCCAAATGTGTGCTTACTGGCCCCTCTCCGTTTCTCCACACCGTTCTCAATGCGATAATACTTTTACCTGACTAGCTTCGAGAGTCACCATTATTTAGTACTACTACTGCCTGTGCCCCTCCACCAGCCCAGATGCCCCAGGTATCACCTGATGGTCCTGATTAAACCGGATTTGGTCATGTCCCAAACTCTAGTCATCTTGATAGATGGAAACCTTCCCTGGGGACCAGCCCTCCTTTAGAATTAAATACCCTAGCCCTGGCTCAAAGCCCTCTGCCACTGAAATCCCAATGTGCCTTACAACCATTCCTGCCTAGTGATGTACACACTGATGATGATGTAATAATACGTAAACACGTTGTGAAAGAGATCTGACATGAGCTAAGCAAATGAAATGAACTAATTAAAAGGATTTATAAAGCATCCTTGTGGACTACCACTTCTTCATCACTCAGTCAACATTCAAACATTTATTGTTCACCTATTATATTCTAGGCCACGTGTTAGTTTCTGAGATTTTTTTTTTTTAGTTTGATTTAATGTCTTGAAAAGCAGCTAAATTACTTTTCAGTTGGGTAGAGGCCTATCTGCCTAGCAAACGTCGAAGTTACTATCTTTGCATAGTTATCTAAGCCAGAGGTCTACAACTGGGGTGTGCTATTGTGCATACTTCCCAGGGGGTAGACAAGACAATTCTCTGGAATGTGAGGAGGAAACAGTAGAATGAGTATTTATATTTGTTTTGTTGTCATCATTTGTCATTTCAATTCTCAAGTATGTTTTAAAACTTATACAAAGTATTAGTACAAAAGTATGTATAATTTATAAATAAATATAAATTAGGGGTTCACGCTTAAAAGTATTTTACTGCTTACTTGGTTAAAAAATGATTTAAATGCTTTATATCATTTAAGGTACATTCAGTCAATACATTCACCCCGATTGTACCAAGGTTAGTTTTTCTACAAAACATATATACCTACCTCATTTAGGTAGAAGCATGACTTTAGCAATCCCCAAACCCAAGGACATATAAACATACAAACTGAGTCTCTTAGTACCCTCAGGTAACCTCCATAACCTTCACATAATGCCAACACAACTGCCATTGACTTTCTCAAATTCTACTCATTTTTTTTGGTGCACATATACTTTTCAACAAACTTTATTTTCTATTGTTCTACCTCACAGAAGATTTAGGGCACAGGGGCTTTGAGGAAAAGAGATTAGCTCAGGGAGCTATTAGGTCAGAAAAAAGTGACAGCAGAAGAAATGACAGCTGACAGACAGGGAAGATACAGGGAAATAAACACGTCATAACAATGCCTTTGTGAATTCAACTCAGTGAAACGGACTGTTCCTAATGAGGGCCTGAGTCATTAAGGAAGGACTCAGTTATGTTAGTGCTGCATTCTGTTTTTTAAGGAGGCAGGTGAGTATTTTTACATTTAAGGAAAAATGCCACCAAAAAAAAAAAGTTCACATAAGAAAATGTTGCTACTTGAAAGAATAACTTTCACAGGATTACATTTTTATAGCTGCCAGGGAAATGGGCAATCATGATTCTAGGCCAACTTGCTGTGACTGTATTTCTCCACCTCCTGGTGCCCTGTGTGAAGAGGAGAGGTCAAGTGGACAGATTTCTGGAATTCCATCCTTACTTCAAATAGAGCACTTTGTTCTTTTTCTCCATAATGCATAGGTCCTTCCCTTAAATTTAACTGAGAAAACTGGTTCTTCCACTTTTTGAACATTTGAAAACTGCCGAAAGGCCCAACTCCTTCATTCAACATATAAAGAAATATAAAGACATAAAGTTCATTCATTAGGTTCAACAAACATACACTTAGAATCTACTGTATGCCAAACCATATGCTGGGCATCAGAAGTTCAAAGATAGAGGAAAACTGGCAGCTCAGAGTGTGTGAGGGAAGAGATGGGCAGAGAGCAGAGTGGGAGAGGGCCATTCACGTCAATAATGAGTGTACAGCAGGAACTTGAAGGCAGCAGCACCTAACTGCTCGAACGTGGGCGGGGAGAGCCAGGGGATGTTTCAGAAAGAAGAAGATACCAAGCTGAGTACTGCTGATGAGTAAAAGTTTGCCTGTCAAAATGCTTAGGGAATTCCAGACTGAAGAGATACTGCCTACAAAGCACAGAAGTGTGAAAGCCCCAGAGAAGTTAAATGACTCGGCAAAGGTCCTTGTGTAGGTTTGCTATAGAGTTAAGTTTCTAAACATCCAGGCTTCTTGCTCTGATGGATTATCTGGATAAGCCACGTAAATGAGTCCATCACTTCTAAGTGATGGTGAAGCTAGGGCATATCTGATCTTCCATTCAGGAGTTCCAACGATTTTCTGTTGTAAATGTGTGACCAAAGAATGCAGCATAGAATCTCCTGTTGCTGAATTAGCTTGACTTGTCCTTCCTACCAAGCTCTCAGTTAGTGTCCCTTTCGGTTGTCTGACTCCTCTGGCCTGGGGCACTGGCCTTCAGGTATTTCCTTGCTGTCACTGTACTTTCCTGCTTGTGTTTTGAAGGAATGGAGGGAGAGGTTAAGGCAGACAGTGGCACATGTCAGAGAACAAGTGGAGTGAAGGTAGAAATGGAAATGTGCTTCTATCATATGTGGCCAACAAGAAGGTACGTAGACAGTGAACCTGGATATATAAGGTATTGTGGAAAAGTAGTAAGTACAAGAGGGCTTTGAAAATGATGACTGATGTGCTAAACTCACAATTGGAAATAGTTTTAGCATGATGATCCAGACAAAGATATTTGAAATAATGTAGAAGATGAGGATTCTTTTGTCACCATGGTCCCTAAACTCGTTTATAGCCTCAGGTAACGAGAGGAACTTTCAACTCTGGGATTTAAACCAAGGCCTCTATTTCTCCAAATTTTCTGTTAAGAGATAGGTGCTAAAGAAAAAATGCAGGATTACAGATTGATTATATTGTTCTTTCAATCCTGAGACCTATAATCTACTCTGGGAAAAAGGCAAAGCTTTCTCGAATATTCTCCCACCTCCCATTATTCTCCTCTCTCCTACTTTGAACAGTCCCTCCTCCCCAGGCACTTGGATCCCCATTCTATTCTCTTGCTGACCCAGGTTTCCGACCTTAAACACAAAGATATTGGTAACTCATATTCCTCCTAATTCTAGAAGCAACAAACCTGTTCCCATGTTCATAGTCCCCCTAAAATGTATCCAGGCCCATAAAGGGACCTAGGTTATTTGCTGCCACGTTGTTTTGGTGGCAGGGAGCTGGAGTCAACCTGGGCGGCCATCCCTGGGGGAGCAAGCAGTTGATGGCGTGGTTGCAGAGCATGTGCATTGTGTAGCTACTAGAAGAAACAGATTATACGCCCATGTCAGCCACAGAACGGATCTTTAAACATCGTACTTAGTGAAAGGAGTAAGGAACAATGTGATTTTAGCGCAGCACCAATTAATAATTAAAATTATATACACACAAAACAACAGAGCACAGTTTATAAGAACACACACAAGAAAAAGGACTTACATACACATCTTAGAATGGTAATGGGAGGAAGGAAAAGAGCGAAGAATAGGAATCAGGGGATATGGGGATATAAGTATACGTATAGCTGATTCACTTTGTTGTACAGCAGGAAATAACACCATGTAAAGCAATTATACTCCAATAAATATGTTTAAAAAAAAAAGAATAGGAATCAGAGAGAACATATAGAGGCAGATACGCATACATACAAGAAAAGGGACTTGGACAGACCATGATAATGTGCCTGTACCAAGGGGCTGATAAACTCAATTCTTTGCTCTAGAGGTCCAAAACCATGACACCCATTACTGCCAATAATAAATAAATAAATAAATAATAAAGTAATAATAATCTACCAAACAAAAATTCAAGCAAGTCTTATTACCAGGCAATGCAATAAAATGACAAGAAATGAAGATGTTATAGGATATGTATTGAAAGGGCGTATCTTACATATATCTCTAAAATCACTACAGAGGTGATTACCTAATTTATCTGTGTTAAAGATAACACAGCAACACCAGAACACTTTGGTTACAACAGCCCATCTATACAAAGCCATATTTTCTTACTCACTCTCATATAGACTGTTGTAGTCTGCTGGTATTGGCCCCTAAAAAGATATGCCCACATCCTAATCCCCAGAACCTGTGAATGTTACATTACTTGGTTAACTTGGTTAAAGGACCTTTGCAGACATAATTATTTTGAAATGAAGAGATCATTCTGGATCATCCAGGTAGGCCCTCACGTCAACAGCAGGTGTGATGGTTAATTTTAGGTGTCAACTTGACTAAGTCAGGGCATGCCCACATAGATGGTTAAATATCACTTCTGGGTGTCTCTATGAGGGTGTTTCTGGAAGAGATAAGCATTTGAATTAGTGGACTGATTCAAGCAGATGAGCCTCCCCAATGTGGATGGACATGATCCAAAACTTTCAAGGCCTGAAAAGGACAAAAAGGTAGAGGAAGATGGGATTCACGCTCTGCCTGACTGTTTGAGCTCGAATATCAATCTTCTGTCACCTTTGGCACTCTTAGTTCTCAAGATTTCAGTCTCAAACTAGAATCTGTGCTCGTGGCTCTCTGGCTCTCAACCTTCAAACTACTCCACATGCTTTCCTGGGTCTCCAGCATGCAGATGGCAGGTCCCGGGACTTCTCAGCCTCTATTTGATACTTTACTATAAGTCATATATATCTCCTATTGGTTCTGTTTTTCTGGAGAATCCTAATATAGCAAGTGCCCTTATAACAGACACACAGACAAGAGAAGGCACTATGAAGATGGATGCAGGGATTGGAGTTAGGCGGCCACAAGCTAAGGAAGGTGGTAATTATCAGATACTACAAGAGTCATGGCTCAGATCCTCGCCCTGAGCCTCCAGAAGAAATACAGCCCTGTAAACACCTTGATTTCAGACTTCTGAAACTGTGCGAATACATTTTTGTTGTTTTAAGTCACCAAGTTTGGGGTAATTTGTTACAGTAGCCACAGAAAACTAATACAACTGTCTTTAGAAAAAGTGAAATTGAAGCTCTTTAGGCCCAGTGAACTATTAATTATTTGATGTTTGCTATTCGCTCACTATCAAAGGGAAAAGCAATCTACTCTGAATCCCTGAAGGGACTCAACTCTTCTATCAAAAGCCTTTTCCAGGTTGACATAGGTCCAATACCTCCAGAGGTATAGCCCATCTCTTATAATTAATTATAACGACTATCATATACCAAGTCCTTTAAAATTTACACATCCTTTACCATGCATCCTCAATTTTATCTTAGGGATAATCCTTTCTGATATGTATTAAATGTACAATATTATAATCCCCATTCTATAAAAATAAGGAAACAACGTTTGAGAGAGTTTCAACGGAGAACAATTAAGTAGTAAGTTGAAAAGCTCAAACTGTAACTGAAATCTTCATGTAATTATTCATCAGATATTTATTGAATATAAGCTCTACCCCAGGTCTCCAGTTAGGTCCTGGCAGCATTTTTTTTTTTTAAATCAACTACAAGATGTCAAATACTCTGCTAAACACTGGAATAAAATGAAAAGTGAAACACGTGTCCTGGTCTTCACAAAGTTTTAGTCTTAGGACAGGTAGACTTTAGTCAAATAATCACACATATAAGTATCTAAGTACAAATAGTGGTTAGTAAAGTACAATGGCATGCTGTGAGTTTGTGTAAGAGGGGCATAGAACTAGAGACAAAGTCTCTGCTCTAAAAGAACTTAAAAGTAGAGTAAGGGAAAGGATCAAGTAAAGAGAAGAATAAAATATAATGAGATTCATACTTTGGAGTAGGAATTGGGCCCTCTGATGGGACACAAGAGGCAGCAACAAACCCAATCCTAAGAGAGAGGAGTCTGAAGAATGAAATGGGTTTGGAGAAGAGCCTGGATGAGAAGGACTTAACCATAGATAGGAAGGTGAGGAGGAAAGAGAAAGGAAGTAGCAAGTGCAAAGTTACAGGAGAAGGTGAAGTGGGCATTCAGAGAACTCCAAACCTTATACCTGTTCTACCGCATTTCTTACAACATGTATGCCTATATCAAATTAGGATCTCAGTTATATATATATTTTAATTCTTCTCAGAATTCTATTAGAGGGATTTCTAGACTAAGTTTTCTCCTCTCTAACAATGAGACTGTTTATTAAATTTCCCCCAGGTGATCAAACAAAAACCCATTTGAAGTATGCTGAAGATGCTATTGGCTATGTGGTGCTGGCAAAAATTCACATGACATGTACAGCACCGGGAACTCTACTCAATGCTCTGTAATGGCTTACATGGGAAAAGAATCTAAAGAAGAGTGGATGTATGTATATATATATAACGGGTTCACTTTGCTGTACACCTGAAACTTATACAACACTGTAAATCAACTATACCTCAATAAAAATTTTAAAAGAAATCCACCTGACAGCCACAAAAAAAAAAAAAAGAAGAGTATGCTTAGAAGGCTCACTTGTATTTACACCATAAACTGCACCACCAATACTACCAATAGTAGAATAATCTTGCCCTACAGTGTTGCTGGAATATGACATTGGCTGGAGTCCTTCGGAGTCTTCGGCAAGACAGAGGGTGCTAGCAAGATAGAAGACATGGTCTTTTGTCACCTAGTTCTCTTGATTAAAAGCAAGTTACTAGGTCCAGCCCACACTAAATGGAAGTTGATTACATGAGGGAGTGAATACCAAGAGATAGAGCTCATTGTGAACCATGTCAAAAGCTTCCTACCACAGTGTGTTTAGGCATAATAACATTTCTCTAGTGTTTTCCCTATGCACATATTCAAAGACTCTAAAGCACTATAGTTAGAAAATACAATGCCAAGTATCTATTTCCCAAACCTATATTTTATTTAACAACCTTCCTGAAGTATAATTGTGTGTGTGTGCATGTGTGTGTTCTAAGAAATCTTTGCCTGTACTGAGGTTACAGATTTTCTGTTTTACCTTATGTCAATTTTGGTAATTTGTATTTATGGTAGTTAATTTTGTTGGCAAAAAGTCATACTTAACATTCTTCTGTTATCCTTTTAATATCTGTAGGAGATGCCATGACCATCCATTACTCAGTCTTGATCTGTGTCTCCATCCCTCCCCACCTCCCCTTTATTTCTTTGATATACTATCTAGTAGATGACCAATTTTGTTGATTGTGTCAAAGAACCAGCTTTTGGCTTTTAGATTTTCCCTATTGCTTGTTTGTTTCATTGAATTCTACTCTTATCTTTTTCTTTTTTCTATACGCGTTATATGCTGGATATTGTGAGTGTTATGTTGTGGAGACTAGATACCTTTATATTCCTTTAAAGAGTGTTGTTATTTTTGTCTTGGCAGGTAATTAACTTGATTTGATTTTCAAACTGAAAACTCTGCTTCATCTATGGCATCTCAAATTTCAGTTTAATTTTTGGTCCTTATGTATTCTTCAGGGACTGGGGCAGAATTTATACATAGAACCTGAGATTACCCTTCTCTGGCTATTTTCAGGGCTACTTGTGATTTTCATATGGCAGTGGCCACCTTGAGCTGTCTCCTGATTCCTTAGACCAAAAATACCATGGGTTTTCTATTGGAGATTCAACGTTTTGCCCTTAATCCAAAGCTTGCAAAATCCAGAAACTCAAACCATGCCATTTCTTCCATTCAAGTTTTGACTCCCCCCTAAAATTTCTTAGCTTTTGTCCTTTGCCTTTATCCATAGCCTTCAGGTAGTTGGTTGTTTTTTTGTTTTTTTTTTTTTTGTATTTTCTCCAAAACTGATAGCTCTACTCTGTGGGAGGATCAGCTTCCCAGGAGTTTATTCCCCCATAAGGGTAGCAAAACCACCAAACCTATACTTTGATCAATGGAACACAGGTGCAAATATCTTCTAAGCATTTAATCTTATTAAAATGTGAGTTGTATTGTCCAATCTAAATCATTTTCTTTGTTTATGGATGAGCTAATGTTTTGTAAAAAAAAGAAATATCAACATCACATTGTGTAGAATCAATGGACTCATAAAGGCTTGCTATGTTTGTGGTACACATTTAATATGTATTCAGACTTTACTGTAATGTGTCTTTTTTTGTTTCTTCAGTATTTTCAGTGAATGAGTATTAATACAACCATATATTCCGCCTTTTGGACCCTTACTATAGGACCCTTTTGAACTTATACATGTGTCTATTTTTCTTCATACATATTCAGAGCATATCTTATAACATTTCCTTGGGAACCATTATCCATGTACACTGTGAATGCATATTAACAGTAGAATATATTTGCACAATATGAATTTATCATATTGAATGCATAGCAAATTTTTTAAAATAGTTATAATATTCAAAGCTATTGACTTACTTAAACACAATACTTGCTATTCTACCATTCCTTAAATGTTATTTCTAAGTTTTGTAGCAGAAAATAATAGAAAACCTAGGTTTTCAAAGGACTACATAACCAAATCAAAAAGTTTTAAACAAAATTCTTTCTGATATCGTCAACAGAACACAGTCTATATAGGTCAAAGAATTAGCAATTATAGTTATAATGAACATATTTTCATTGTGCCCATTGCTTAGCTTTTTTCCTTTTCTTTTTTTTTTTTTTGCAGTACACGGGCCTCTCACTGTTGTGGCCTCTCCCGTTGCGGAGCATAGGCTCCGGACGCGCAGGCTCAGCGGCCATGGCTCACGGGCCTAGCTGCTCTGTGGCATGTGGGATCTTCCCGGACCGGGGCACGAACCCATATCCCCTGCATCGGCAGGTGGACTCTCAACCACTGCGCCACCAGGGAAGCCCACTTAGCTCCTATTTTTAAAGGCCTGTAATAGATGCAAAATTTGAATAAACTACTGAAATTCCTCCAACTCTGCAAGATGTAAATAAAATTAAACTTACAGCCTTTTAACAAATCATATGGTATGATAATTTCTGGATTCTTTTAGTTGATGAAAAACTACCTAGCCTCATAATATAAACCCAATATGTCATTTACTTTCCTGATGAATCTTTGAAGGTCAGCTAGTCACCAAGTAAATAAAAGCAATATGATCTGTGAGTTTTTGTGTGATTTTAAATACCTTGGATAGTGTTGCAGGGCCATAAGCTAAATGACTTTATGTAGCTGAGAAATTCAAGAGCTCTCTAGAAAAGAATATTTTAGGTCCCATTAGAAAGATGGAATCAATTTTTACAATAGCACAAAATGAAGGAGAGAGACCTCTCCACTCAGGAAGTGTTAATAAGAGCATGAATTCTAAGACATCTTGTCAGGAGACTCCAATTATGTACAGTGTGCCAAAGTAACTTCATAATCTAAATAATGTTGCTTCAGCCAGTAATCAACATGTTCAGTAATATGCACTCATGTAATTAACATCAAAGGCCTAAATAGCAAATGCCTAATTCTTTAACACTTTATCAACTGCAAAATAAAAGTGTCATGTCATTCAAAAAGAAGGCATTCTCTTAAATGCAAAACTTTACATTTATAGAGAATTAGCTTTTTCTTCAACATGGTGATCAGATGAGTATAAAAATTATTAAAATTATAAAAAGTATCTGTGGGGCTTCCCTGGTGGCGCAGTGGTTGAGGGTCCGCCTGCCGATGCAGGGGACACGGGTTTGTGCCCCGGTCCAGGAAGATCCCACACGCCGCAGAGCGGCTAGGCCCGTGAGCCATGGCCACTGAGCCTGCGCGTCCGGAGCCTGTGCTCCGCAACGGGAGAGGCCGCAACAGTGAGAGGCCTGCGTACTGCAAAAAAAAAAAAAAAAAGAAAAGAAAAAAAAAGCATCTGTGGAAATAAATAGTGAAAATATTTAGAGAGTGGTGCCCACTCTCACCATGTTTATTCAACATTAATATTAGAACTCCTAGCCAGAGCAATTAGGCAAGAAAGAAATAAAAGGCACTCAAGTTAGAAAGGAAGAAGTCAAAATGTCACTACTTGCAGATGAGGTGATAGTATATATAGAAAACGCTAAAGCCTATCAAAAAATGTTAGAATAAATCAATGAATTTGGTAAAATTCAACTTTGGTAAAGCTGCAGGATACAAATTCCACATACAAATATCCACTGTGTGTCTATTCACTAATAATGACCAGAAAGAGATATTAAGAAAAAAATCCCATTTATAATTATATCAAAAATAATAAAATACCTAGGAATAAGTTTAACTAAGAGGTGAAAGACCTATACACTGAAAACTATAAGACATTGATAAGGCATTGAAACACAAAAATTTATTCCATGCTCATGGATTGAAAGAATTGATATTGTAAAACATCCATACTACCCAAAGTAATCTACAGATTCAAGGCGATCCCTATCAAAATGCCAATAGTATTTTTCACAGAAATAGAACAATCGTAAAATTTGTATGGAACCACAAAAGACCCAAAATAGCCAATACAATCTTGAGAAAGAACAAAGGTGGAGGCATCAAGCTTTCTGATTTCAAATGATATTACAAAGCTATAGTAATCAAAACAGGATGACATTGGTATAAAAATACTCATATATCAAAGGAACAGAAGACAGAGCCCAGAAATAACCCATGCATATGTAGTCAATCAATTAACAATAACAGAACCAAGAATATACAATGGAGAAAGGACAGTCTCTTCATAAACACTGCTGGGAAAACTGGACAGCCAAATGCAAAAGAATGAAAATGGACCACTATCTTACACCATACACAAAAGTCAACTCAACATGGATAAAGACTATGTGGTATGCACACAATGGAATACTACTCATCCACAAAAAAGAATGAAATAATGCCATTTGCAGCAACACAGATGGACCTAGAGATTATCATACTAAGTGAAGCAAGTCAGACAGAGAAAGACAAATATCATATCATGTCACTTATATGTGAAATCTAAAATATGAAATGAACAAATGAGCAAATGAACTTATTTACAAAACAGAAACAGACTCGCAGACATCAAAAACAACTTTATGGTTACCAAAGGGGAAAGGAGGTGGTGGAGGGATAAATTAGGAGGTTGGGATTAACAGATACACACTACTATGTATAAGATAGATAACCAACAATGTCCTACCATATAGTACAGGGAACTATATTCAATATCCTGTAATAAACTATAATCGAAAAAATATGAAAAATTCAAAGAAAATATTTGCAAATCATATATCTGACAAGGAGTTAATATCCAAAATATATATAGAAAACATGTAACTCAATAGCAAAAAAAAAAAAAAAAATCTGATCTTAAAATTAGGCAGAGGACCTAAATAGACATTTTTCAAAAGAAGACATACAGAAGGCCACCCCGTCCATGAAAAGATGCTCAACATCACTAATCATCAGGGAAATGCAAATCAAAACCTCAATGAGATACCACTTCACACCTGTCAGAATGGAATGGCTATTATCAAAAGGATAAGAAATAGCAAATGGTGATGAGGATGCGGAGAAAAGGGAACACTTGGGCACTGTTGGTGGGAATGTGAATTGGTGCAGCCACTATGGAGAACAATCTGGAGCTTCCTCAAAAAGTTAAAAATAGAACTACCAGAGCTTCCCTGGTGGCACAGTGGTTGAGAGTCCGCCTGCCGATGCAGGGACACGGGTTCGTGCCCCGGTCCGGGAGGATCCCACGTGCCGCGGAGCGGCTGGGCCCGTGAGCCATGGCCACTGAGCCTGCACGTCCGGAGCCTGTGCTCCGCAACGGGAGAGGCCATCACAGTGAGAGGCCCGCGTACTGCAAAAAAAAAAAAAAAAAAAAAAAAAAAAATAGAACTACCATATGATCTAGCAGTTCCACTTCTGGATATGTATCCAAAGAAAATGAAAACACAAACTGGAAAATACATGCGCACCCCCATGTTCATTGCAGCATTAGTTACAATAGCCAAGATAGGCAACAGTTTAAGTGTCCATCAATGAATGAATTTATAAAAGAGTTGTCACTCACACACACATAGGAATATTATTTGGCCACAAAAGAGGAAATCCTGCCATTAGTGACACCATGAATGGACCCTGAGGCATTATGCTAAGTGAAATAAGTCAGACAGTGGAAAAAAAACACCATATAATCTCAACTGTATATAGAAATGTAAGAAAACAAACCAACAAAAAAACTGAACCCATAGATACAGGGAACAGATTGGTGGTTGCTAGATCCAGGAAGTAAGGAGCGGGCAAAATGTGTGGTGGTCAAAAGGTACAAACTTCCAATTATAAAATAATCATGGGATGTAATATCAGCATGGTGACTATAGTTAACAACACTGTATTGCATATTTGAAATCTGCTTAGAGAATAGCTCTTAAAGTTCTAATTACAAGAAAAAATATTTGTAACTATGTACGGTGACAGATGTGAACTACACTTATTATGGTGAATATTTCACAATATGTATAAATATAGAATTATTATGTTGTACACCTGAAACTAATATGTTATATGTTAATTATACTTCAATTTACAAAAACAGAAAATAGGGACATATATAGAGTGAAATCAGAAATCTGTTTATAATACATTTTAATACATTGCCTATTATTATGGAAGCATGGTGACATACTCTTCTTTTATCCAAAATAGAGCTTATTCTGTCTTCTATAAGCTACTTGATTCTGCTGGTTTAGATTTAGAATTCTTTGTTCAAGTAAAATCCTCCCATACACCATGTGCAAAATAGATAAGTATCAACGAATAGTTCACTTTAAAAATTTTTATTGACTGGTGGAAACCTCTGTTTTTACCTAATCCTTGATATACTTTCATGGAGCTACAGGTTTTTAAGAATCAGTTTGAGAAACAGTACAAGAACCCCTCAGAGGTCAGTGGCTACGTCTACCTTAGAGCTCCAGGTTCCTATAACTTGAAGGTGCCTGGCCCATAGTAGGCACTCTGAATATTTCTGAATGAATGAATGAATGAAATAGATACTTTAAAATGTTGTTCCTTTCGGTAAGCTCATCTAGTGTCATGTGGACAAAGCCTTATGTATCCAATTGTGTTAGAATTGCTATGACAGTAAGATGTATGTGGCATAAATGGTAAAATATATCACATGGTATTTTTCAGAAACATAGCTTAAAACAAAGATCCCCAGATTGAATGAGTCATGGATTTGGGGTTCTGTGCAAATTCTGCCTTTACCTTGCAAGTTTGTCACTGGGACTTGTGCAGATATTACCTCATCTGTAAAAGTATCTAACCACAATTGGCTAGCTCATAAGTTCTTTTCAGCAGTAAAATTCAAATAGTAGTACAAACTCAAATGTTATGAATTCTTTCTTAATTGATGACAAATAGATACCCTAAATTATTCTTTAAAGCCATTATACAATTCTGAGGTATAGAAGCAATGCAGATCCATAAAATAAATATTCTCAGACACTGACACCTTAGCTTTGGTACTATGGACTGTCACATACACTACTGCTTCTTCTGAATTTTCATCATTTCACTTGTCATCTTAGTATTTAAAGATACCATTCAATTGCATCTTTCTTTTAAATAGAAAAGATGAAATAAAGGATGAAAGTAGAAATGACAGATGGAGGCAAATATTTCAATTCCTACAAAAATAGTTAGGTTTCCACTCTTTGTAGAGAATAATAGAAGTCTGAAAGACTAGATGTAGACAAATGGTCTTTGAAAGTAGAAACCCACTAGGCAAATAAAAATTGAGATGAGATAGCATTGACATTATATGACATGAGAGTTAGTTCCTTGAGAGTAGGGACCATGTTTTCTTGTATTTCTTTCAATCATTTAAAAAAACTTTTCTAGAACTTATCTCGGTATTGGACAAATGTGCTCTGTTAATACATGTTGATCAAAACATGTATATGTTGATCAAAAATGATGAAAACAACCCAGAAAACAACAGATTTTTGGTAGTACATACAATGAATATTTATTAATTATATAAAAATGCATGCTGTTAGGGATTGAACTAAGCACTATGAGGAATTTCAAAACAATAAAATATAATTCTGCTTGAATTATTTAACAGTAAGCATAAGAGTTCATAAGGGGTCATAAGAGAGAAGCCATGTAATGTAAAATGGCATCTATATACACAGAAAATATTGGGGTGTCTCAGAAATACCCATAAACAGAAAACATTGAATGGCTGTAATGTTTTAAAAAGAGTTATATTTTGTTCACCCAGTAACTCATTTCTAGCCTTACAGTCACCGTCTCTTGGCTCAGTCATTAATCCTACAGGAAGTGATCACTTCATGATCAGCTTTATTCCTGACAAAAAAAAATATCATATTGCTCAAGGAGGAATCTGCTTATGTCTAAAACTAGCAAAAGAAAAAAAAAAAGCAACAAAAAGTTATTGCTCAAACTTTGTCAATACCCTAGATGTACTGACACATTTTTTAAAATAAAACATGCCTAATAATTTCTCAAGCTTTTAATAGACAGGTTCTCTCTGTGTGTGTGTGCATAGTGTATAAATTGACTATGTGCGATTCCTACTAATTACTACAAAATTCTCCTCTTCTTTGTGCACATTTATACTTATATAAACACTTGTATCTTCTTACATCCAGGCCCTTTTTCTCTTTCTCCTCTTTTCTTTTCTCCATGTCCTTCTTAAAATAAGTTTGAGAAACTAACCATGAAAGTCTGGCTTCCAGGTGAAAATACTGTCCCTGAGGACTCAAAACTTAATGGTAGTGACTGCAATTGTGTACCTCATTAAGAAGAAATGTGGTAAAAGTCATAATAAGGCAATAATAGAAAGAAATAATTAAGGAGACTCAATTACTTCTGCCTGGGGAGGCATAGGATTAAGTCAAAATAGACCCATGCTTTTCCAAGTTAGAGAGGCATCCTGAACACAGAGCTTACACCTTACTGGGCTAAACATTGAAAAATAAACGATATCACATAATTCATGAAACGCCCTAATTCTCCTTCCCCTGTTTTCTTTTCCCTCACTGAACACCCAGGGAAGACTAGTTAGGGCTAGAATTCTAAATAAAGTAATACTATGATCCTCTAATATTAAGACAGCTGGCAAAAAGTATGCTGGACAAGGATGGGTAAGATTTCAAAAACTGACAAAATCACAATTCTTATTACTAGAATAAATCCACACCTCAGAGTAAGAAGCAGAGTCAAGAGGGACATAATGATACAAAATTCCTCAGTTGCTGATTCCTCATTGAAAGGAAAATAATTCAAAGAGGCAAATTTGACCAGCCTAAGTTGATGTGAATTAGTCTATTTCCCAATCATCTTGACTTTAAGCCGTGACTCATCAAGCTCCTTAGTGTCTTCCTGCAAATGCTTTGTGAATCCACACATTTTCTTTCCATTCTCCCCACTACCACCACATTCCAAGCACTCACACTCCACACTTGGACTGTTGCAATAGCTTCTCTACCAATTTTCCTAGCTTTGTATTCTTTTACAATCCATTATCAAAACCAAGCATGGATTTGGTCTTTCTGAAACCCTGAATTATTAGTAGTTGCTTTTCTCAAATTTTCTGTTTAACCACTTCATTTAAGATAAAAGTGAAAATCCTCCACCTGTCATTCACAACTCTGATCTCACTCTCCTTATTTACCTTTATTTTGCTTTCCTCTACTTCAGGAGGATCCTCACCATTCCTATGGGCCTTCCATGCTCACTCCTGAGTGGTACCCAGGCTTGTGCCATACTTCCGCCTAATAGATTCTTTTCCTTCTCTCCACCTTTGCAAACTCTGACTATCCTACTATTTTCACCAATCACTGTATCTCATATAGAACTTTCAACTTTCTGAACCATATTCCTGGGGAAGATGTTGTGTGTGAACCCTGAGGTATAGAGAAGACCATCAATGGCCACTGTGTTCAGGAAATGCTTTCCTGAGACTGTAAATAAGTATCAGATAATGGGCAGAATTTGAACAGAGATGACTGAGTGCAGCTACTTCTCTTATAAAGAGTGGCAGCTTAAGGAAGTGGTAAAGTCTGAGGGACCCTAATTCAGACCATCTTGGTTCAGAGTCTGTCTCTGTCACTTACCCTCTGCATCATGGGTCAGTTACTTAATATGAGTTTGGCTCAATTTTCTCCTAATAGAGTAGTTACAAGGATTACTTAGTCAGCACGTAGTAAATGTAAGCTATGCTTGATATTATTAGTAATACAACAAAATCATATCCATGATATGATAGCTTAACAGTATTGGTGAATAGAGAGATTCAAGATACAAAAATGAAAGAATGTAGGCAAATTCTTGGAGGCTTGCTGGCAAGATGGTGGAGTAGAAGGATGTGACCTCACCCTTTCTTACAAAAACACCAAAATCACAAGTAACTGCTTGTCAGTGAACAACCATTGACAAAAATCTCACTGGAACCTACCAAAAAGATACCCTACATCCAAAGACAAAGAAGAAGCCACAATGAGATGGTAGGAGGAGCTCAATGGCGATAAAATCAAATCTCATAGTTACTGGATGGGAGACCCACAAACTGGAAAATAATTATACCACAGAATTTCTCCCATGGGAGTGAAAGTCCTGAGCCCCACATCAAGCTTTCCAACCTGGGGGGTCTGGCAATGGGAGAAGACCTCAGTGAACCTGGCTTATAAGGCCAGCAGGTTTTGATCACAGGGCTTCCACAGGACTGGGGGAAACAGAAACTCCACTCTTGGAGGGCACACCCAAGGTCTCATGTGCACCAGGACCCAGGGAAAAAAGCCATAGCCACGGAAATCAGAGAAGAAAAAGAAATAAAAGGAATCCAAATTGGAAAAGAAGAAGTAAAACTGTCACTGTTTGCAGATGACATGATACTATACATAGAGAATCCTAAAGATGCCAGCAGAAAACTACTAGAGCTAATCAATGAATTTGGTAAAGTTGTAGGATACAAAATTAACACAGAAACCTGTTGCACTTCTATACACTAACAACAAAAGACCAAAAAGAGAAATTCAAGAAACAATCCCATTCACCATCACATCAAAAAGAATCAAGTACCTAGGAATAAACCTACCTAAGGAGACAAATGACCTGTACTCTGAAAACTGTAAGATGCTGATGAAAGAAATTGAAGATAACACAAACAGATGGAAAGATATACCCTGTTCTTGAATTAGAAGAATCAATATTTTCAAAATGACTGTACTACCCAAGGCAATCTACAGATTCAGTGCAATCCCTATCAGAATTACCAATGGTATTTTTCACAGAACTAGAACAAAAAATCTTAAAACTTGTATGGAGATACAAAAGATCCCAAATAGCCAAAGCAATCTTGAGAAAGAAAAACAGAGCTGGAGGAATCAGGCTCTCTGACTTCAGATACTAAAATTTGTATACTACAAAGCTACAGTCATCAAAACAGTTTGTTACTGGCACAAAAATAGAAATATAGATCAATGGAAAAGGTTTAGAAAGCCCAGAAATAAACCCTGGCCCCTACAGTCAATTAATCTATGACAAAGGAGGCAAGACTATACAATGGGGGAAAGACAGTCTCTTCAATCAATGGTGCTGGGAAAACTTGAGAGCTACATGTAATAAAAAAGAAATTAGAACATTCTTTAGCAACATACACAAAAATCAACTCAATTGGATTCAAGACCTAAACATAAGACTGGATACTATTAAACTGTTAGAGGAAAACATAGGTAGAACACTCTTTGCCATAAATCACAGCAAGATCTTTTTTGAGCCATCTCCCAGAGAAATAGAAGTAAAAACAAAAATAAACAAATGAGACCTAATTAAACTCAAAAGCTTTTGTACAACAAAGGAAACCATAAACAAAATGAAAAGACAACCCTCAGAATGGGAGAAAATATTTGCAAATTATGTAACTGACAAGAGATTAGTCTTCAAAATTTACAAACAGCTCATGTGACTCAATATCAAAAAAGCAAACAACCCAATCAAAAAATGGCAGAAGACCTAAATAAACATTTCTCCAAAGAAGACATACAGATGGCCAAGAGGAAGATGAAAAGATGCTCAACATTGCTAATTATTAGTGAAATGCAAATCAAAACTACAGTGAGGTATCATCTCACACTGGTCAGAATGGCCATCATCAAAAATCTACAAACAATAAATGCTGGAGAGGGTGTGGAGAAAAGGGAATCCTCCTACACTGTTGGTGGGAATGTAAATTGGTACAGCCACTATGGAGAACAGTATGGAGGTCCCTTAAGAAAGTAAAAATACAGCTACTGTTTGATCCAGCTATCCCACTCCTGGACATATATCAGGAGAAAAACATGGTTCGAAAGGATACATGTACCACAATGTTCATTGCAGCACTGTTTACAATAGCCAAGACATGGAAGCAACTTAAATATTCAACAACAGATGAATGGATAAAGAAGATGTGGTACATATGCACAGTGGAATATTACTAACCCGTAATAAAGAATGAAATAATGCCATTTGCAGCAACATGGATGGACCTAAAGATTATCATACTAAGTGAAGTAAATCAGAGAAAGACAAATTTCATATGATATCGCTTATATGTGGAATCTAAAAAAAATGATACAAATGAACTTATTTACAAAACAGAATGAGAGTCACGGAGTTAGAAAATGAGCTTATGGTTACCAAGGTAGATGGGTAGGGGCAGGGATAGATTGGGAGTTTGGTATTGACATGTACACACTGCTATATTTAAAATAGATAACCAACAAGGACCTACTGCATAGCACAGGGAACTCTGCTCAGTATTCTCTAATAACCTAAATGGGAAAATAATTTTAAAAAAATACCCATATATATATAACTGAATCACTTTGCTGTACACCTGAAACTAATACAACATTGTAAATCAACTATCCTCCAATATAAAATATAAATTAAAAAATAAAACAAACAAAATCAATGAATAAAACTATAAAAAATAAATAATCAAAAAAAAATGAAGGAATGAATCACAAAGAATAAAGGTCCTGGGAGATGAACAAAAGAGGGTCAGGACCAAGTGAAACACAGCCAGCGAATGCAATCATCAGAAGAGTCAAATATGGTGGTCCTTTCTATTGGACTCACTTTCTTGACAACTTTATTCACTCCCATCAGCATGACAGAGACAAGCACACCGTTAATGGCAAGTGGGATACTGATAACAGTGGCTTACTAGTTAATAAGAACAGGACAAAAACATTTTCCTACATAAATTCCTAATCCCCACAGAAATCCTAATAATTATACATTGTTTTCCCCACTGTGAAGATAGGGAAACTGGGAAGCTGAGAAATTATTTGCTCACTCACACGGATAAACATTTGTAGCAGTTGATTAATTAAATGCTTCCCATATTTCAAACTCCAGCAGAAATCTTTCCTGAAACCTAAATTCCAATTTTCAATTTCCGGATGGATGTTTCTCAAAGTTGAAAATGTTCAACAAACATATTCTTCCCTAATTTGCTTTCCGTCTATTCTGCCCCTTCAAAGAATAATCTCTCCTCCCTCTCTACTCCCCTAACACTTGCTTCCTTTCTTTTGGCATTTGCCACATTTTGCCTCTAGCTGCCCTATAAAGGTTGATACACAGTGATGTCAAGTTGACCACCTTGAATCAAATGAATGCAGGCTTCATTCCCCCATGGTGGTCCGTTCTTGTACAGACACTGAGATGAGCAGTACCTGTAGCAGAACAGTTAGGCTGGTTTCTCAAAGTTATACTTTGCTGTGAAATATTAAAAGGGATTTTCTGTCTGCTTCTATTGTATGAAGAAATGAACTGAGGATGTGACTAATGTAGATAGTGAAAAGGACTCAGGTCACTACACTCAGTAGAGTGCTGGAATGAGGAAACTTGGTAAGTGTAGAATATATTGCAAAGGTTTCTCCTTCAGAGATTAGTTTTCCCAGATGTTTTTTGGGAAGGTATATGCATTTAATGTTTCTGATATGTGAAAAACAGTTCTATTAATTACAGTTCTTACCTGTTAGTAAGAATGCCAATTCCATAGTTAAGTCTCAGCAGTGCTGGGAAAGAGTAAACTGTGGTTTGTAAAATTTTCTGTTAAGAATTAAGCAATCAGTTAAAAATTAACCTTATCATGGATGTTGTCTATTTGCATTTCTTCTATAGCATATAAGCTTCTAGAGGATGGGTAAACTTGTAATGCACACCTATGCTCTTGTGTGACAAGTAGAAGGTGACTGTACTGGTGTGTAAAAATATAAACTTAACAGTGCTTCTCAGTAGATGCTAGTTGAAACTGTATGTTAAGATGAGCTATTTGTGGGAGAGAACATAGATTTTTAAAAGAGTACAATGTTAAGTCTAAATGAGAGGCAGGAGGTAAGAAGAAGATGAGAATACAATGCAGTCGCTGGGAAACAGAAATCAGAGCTGTCAAAGGGGAATTAGGAACAAAGAAATGTTTTCCGATACCCTTCACCTTCTCTCTCCGAATCCTTTGGGGACTGATAACCTGCTTCCCAACTCTACATGGTTCTGTTGGAGCTTCCAATCACTGTACACTGCCACATGGTCATAGGGATGGATGGACGTGAGCTTTGATGGGTCAAAGTTAGGCCCAAGGAGAGCCCTTCCTAGAGATTTACAGAGTTACTAGAAAAGAGCAATTCTCTTTCCCTATGATTCACCAACTATAAGAATATGACTCAAGCTGTGAGTAGTCATATTCTCTACCAAATGGACAGTATCCCTTCTAATAAAGAAAGAGTGACACACAGAAGGAAGTTGACTTCAGAAAAGATGGTGGAATGACAAGAACTCTATTAGTTAATAGAATCAGTTTGACTAAGAATACACACACCCCTGTTCTTCCTAGTTCCATGAGCCAATACACTCTTTTTGCGAAAGCAATTTTTAGTTGTTTTTTTTTTTTTGGTCACTTGTGATCAGATATCGTAGTTAATATAGGAAACAGTTGCCAGAGGCATGACATATGTTACTGTAAAGTCAAGAGACTGAAGACAGAGAAACAGTCTCTGCTTTTGACTTTAAATCCTTACCAGAAATCTCTGAGAGTGTAATTTCATTATACTACTTGGGATAAAAGCTAGTTTTCAAGTAATCTATTAAATACCACTTAAAACTAGGGTTATATTTTGAAACTTTTTCTTGACCCTTAATACCACCACCACCACCACCACCACCACCACCACCCCACACACACACACTGAACAGACTCTCTGGATAGTTTTGTTCACAAATACTAAAGTCTCAGTATTATAATCCATCTAATTTAAAGAAATAAAACCATGAGCCACATAAGAAATTTAACTTTTGTTCAATCTAAGTGTTGTGACTAGGAAAATATTTCTGACTTTAAAACATTATTTCAGAAGTAAGGTGCTTAACATAAAGCTTACATATGGGAAATGTACATTCTTAGAACCCAAAACCTCACTAAAAATTACCCTTTCTAACAGACAATATAATTGTGAATTAAATACATAGAGAGTTGAAAGGCTCCAGTTGATATGTTAAGATTTGAAAAGTACCCCAAATATTGTACGAAAGATAATTCATCTAGCATGTAAGCTTCAACAATATGGACACTAGAAATCTTATCTACTGTGAGAAACAAAAATATATTAGAGAACATTTGAAAAAATTATTTTTCTCAGTTGGGATTGTCATATGGAAGGCACATCTTCTGCTCTGAGTTCTTTTGCTCCAGGTGGTGGAATTAATCACAACATTGCTTTCTGGGGCATAGCAGGAATCCTTTTCTCACTCTTAGGACATTTTTGCTTTTGTTTCTGTGACTTGAGTCAGCCTCTTGGAGTATTATAGTTTGGTATGGTATATTTTTATTCTGACAATTAGCACCCATATTATGCACTTTCAGTAGTAAAAACTCCATCTCAGAGCCAGAGAGCATGAGTCCCATTCTTTGTTAGGTTTGTTACATGCTTTAAGAAATTATAAGTTTCGATTGAGTTTTCTGATTTGAACATTACATCACAGCAATGTACTTGTGTAAGGAGAAGGTTCCTGGGCACTAAGGGCATATATTTAAAGACATACACTGTCTGAAGCCTAAATGCTTAACTTTCTATCAAAACATGATCTAGTTAGATTGGACATGGCTCATCCATGTCCAATCTAAAATGAGAGGAAAAAACTGGAGACAAACAACAAGCCCCCAGATTCTCTTTTCTAACAATTATTCTCGGGAATCTTTCCTGCCTTCAGTAAATATGTCAGTGATCATTGGAGGACTACTTCCTTTTTTAACCCCTGCCTAGAAATATTCAATTTGCAAATGGCATAAGACACAGAGTGGTTGAGTTATACCAGAAGGAGAAAGAAAAATGCCTCTGTGTAAAAGGCTGACTCTGCTATGTAATCAGAAAAACAGGATCCGTTATTCACTTTAAATTTTTAAAAAATGACAATAAAGTGTCACTTGCTATTTTATTAAAAATATATAATATCTTATATATATAAGTATATATAAAGATAAAGCAAATTTTATACCAGCCTTATCTCAAGAGCTAAATATTCTCAAAATAAGGTCATCTTAGCACCTTGACAATAAGGTGAATATGAGTAAACAGTGGAAAATAAATTAGCTTAGAAAATAATAAAACATCGTTCACAATGAGTATTCAAAATGTGAAACTAGCTTAAATTAAACAAATGGCTAGTGCCAAATAATTTAGCCTTATTAGAATTGGATAAATCTATTCAGTACTAACATAAGTGCATAGAAAGTATAATGGATGAAATACTCCCAAACGATTAACTGTTTCTTTAGTTATTTCTTTGGAAGTGATTATAAATAGGGAGTTAGGGATAGAAGAGAAACTTTCCTGGTTTCCCCTGTGTTTTGGGTTTTTTTTGTTATTTTACATTGTATTAAATCTTTTACATTGAAAGTTTATTACCTTATGATTTGAGTAATTATAATTTTTAACTAACATCAAACTTGAGTTACATAATTATTTCCTAATCTATTTACCAATAAATGTATACTTGTATGGAAATTCCATTTATAAATATTCTAACACTTTATTAAGTATAGTTCATTCAAAAATATGCAGGTGAAGAAATGGTTTTTAACATCTCATTATAGGTTATGTGTTCTATATATTTTGTATTTCCCCAAGTGCCCAGTATACTGTTCTGTGCGTAGTGAAGATGGTAGATTAATGAACAAAAATTAAAAGTAAAAAATAACTAAGATATGTATCATGGTACACCTTAATTTTTAGAAAAAAAGAAAAGAAATAGGTTGAGGAGGCTTTTTCAAAGGAACAACAAAAAGACCTGTTATAAAATTTTAAAGTTAATTTTTAAGGTTAAGAGAAGCTCCTGCTTTCATTCACTTATTTAACAAATAATTATTGAACACACTCTGGACCAAGCATGATTAAAGATGCTAGAGATTCAATGAAGAACACGACTAAGTTACTGCCATCATGGAATATGCACACTGAGATCGAACGTGAAAACAGTACCAAAGATCCAAGCAGCCAAGGAAAAGGGCAACATGATGGCATGATGAGTTACTGCCTTGGGGTAGGCTTGATCAGACACATTCTGGGCCTGACCATGAAGTATGTGATTATAGCATAGTGACGACTCAAGGGGGACCCTGAATGCCAGTTCCATTGAACCCAGTATAGAAAAAGCAGAGCAGAGGGATTTCCCTGGCAGTCAAGTGTTTAAGACTCTGGGCTTCCACTGCAGGCGGCAAGAGTTCGATCCCTGGTCAGGGAACTATGATCTCGCATGCCGTGCAGGGTGGAGCCAAAAAAAAAAATAGAAAAAGCAGAAATACCTGGCCCTGGACTCCTCTCACTGAACTGATCCCTAAGTCTGCAAAGGTGACCGCTGAAATTCAGGGTCTCTGTGAGAGCAAGGGAGGCAACGAGGAGATGTATATCCACCTTCATGGTTCTCTGAGCTCACAGAATATCTGTTGTGCTGGTTTGCTGGGTCAGGGGTATAAAGCAAGGAAAAAGAAACCTAAAGCTGAGTATCTATTTTTATTCTTGTCAGTCTTTGAACTTGGATCAGCATTTATGTTCACTCCCAGTCTCACAATTCTTCAAGATAGACAACTTTTTAATTATCTGATTTTCAACTGAATTCTTATCATGAGACATTAACTAAAGGATATTTGTTAGCTAGGGTCATTCAAAGCTGAGGGAGGTCCAGGCCACATCAGTTTTCTTAGTCCCTAATATATTAAAAAATGAAGGGAAAAGCAGAATTATAAAAATGTTGATATATTAAAAATATTTATGTGTAACAAATTAACCCTTTTAGCACATGCATAAACCTCATGGACATTTTGTAATTAAAATGTCAAAACTAAGTTTGATGGCCTTCATTCATGTTGACCTTCACCTTTGAAGTTAGCCTCAGAACAAATGCCTGGAGCACAAGAACTCTCACTCCACTTACCAGACTTAATGCATATCCACCGATCCTCTCCTTAGTGCTAATTTTGCAAAGTATTCAGAAATGCTCTATAAGTTGTCATTTCTTATAGCCATTCTCAATAAAAGTGAAGGTCATGTTAAGTTTTGGCTCTAATAAGGAAATTCTACAAATCAAAATATTTGAGAGAAATGAATAGATACTGTACTCTTTAGACTGGTAGGTCCCAAACACAAAACCATGGACTAAAAAGTCCTTTGGAAACTTTTCTAAAAATACAGATTACCAGGCACTGCCCACAGGGATTCTAATTCAATAGATACAAGATGGAGTCCAGGCAATTCTGTCTTTTAAAAACTCTTTAGTAATTCTAACCAAAGAACAGATTTTGTAACCACTGTCTAAAACTCTTCAGTATATACTATTTTAACTGATTTTTATTCTATTAATATTTTGGTATATCCTTCTGGTTTTTTTCCCCCCAAGCATAGATCTTTTGTTACATAGTCACACTAACACTGTGATTCCATTTTCTTTTCATTTTTTTTCTTTTTTAAAGTTGAAATGCATCAATTTTTACTATTTTAAAAATTCTAACTCATTTGATTATTCAAAATGGTGATGTATGTAAATAATCTACTTAATATACATTACATTTATAACTCAAAACAGAACAGTGTAACCAATGTGCAATAAATAATATTAACAAAGACAGAGGTTGGGATATTTTAGATTAATAAAAACTGAAAACTATGCTCATTTGAAGATTCCATCATGATGTTGGTCAAATCTAGATCTCTAAAAATCTTAACAAATGAAATGGAAGGGATAGAATTCCAACTGCTTTTCTATATTGTAGGTGAAAGAAGTTTTAGAAGGACCATAAGAACTTTTAGAATGTAATTCATGAACCTGAGAAAGTGAATGATTATCTTTTATAGAAATTTGGAGTAGGATGTTTAAGGAAGTCTATGTTGAGAATAAATTTAAATACTGAAGAGGCCATGGAAGAAATGACTGTTTTTTTTCTTTCTTAATATTATGTAAGAATTATCTATTCCATAGTTTTATAAACTATTTTTTCATTTTACTACAATCTATATAAATACAACTTGTTAAGTTGAATTTCATTCCCAAACAACTAGAAAAACAACATTGTTTGTTCCATTTCATGTACTATAGTTACCAGCACTAGGATGAATAATATCTAAAAATGAATTAATAAACAAAATGTAGAGGCAACCTATCAAATGGGAGAAAGTATTTGTAAATCACATATCAAATAATGGATTAATACCCAAAATATATAAAGAACTCATACAACTCAATAACAGAAAAACAAACAACCTGATGAAAAAGTGGGCAGAGGATCTGAAAAGATTTTCCAAAGGAGACATACCGATGGCCAACATGTACATGAAAATGTATTCAGCATCACTAATCATGAAGAAAACGCAAAGCAAAACCATGAGATATCACCTCACACCTGTTAGAATGCTATTACCAAAGAGACAAGAAATAACAAGTGTTGGTGAGGGTTGGAGAAAAGGGAATTCTTGTGCACTGCTGGTGGAAAAGCAAATTGGTGCAGCCACTATGGAAAATAGTATGGAGGGTCCTCACAAAATAAAAAATAGAACTACCGTATGATCCAGCAGTTCCACTTTTGGGTATTTATTTGAAGGAAACAAAAACAATAACTCAAAAAGATATCTGCACACCCATGTTGACTGCAGCACTATTGACAATAGCCAAAAACATGGAAACCAACTAAGAGTCCATCGATGGATGAATGGATAAAGAAAACATGATTTTATATATATTATATATATCTCATATACGTAAGATATATATCATATGTATACAGTTACGCCTTGAACAGCACAACTTTGAACTGCATGGATCCACTTATACATGGATTTTTTTCAATAAATATATTTAAATGTTTTTTGGAAATTTGAAGCAATCTGAAAAAAACTTGCAGATGAATTGTGTAGCCTGGAAATATTCAAAAACTAAGAAAAAGTTAGGTATGTCATGAATACCCAAGTTATATGTAGATACTACTTTATTTTATCATTTACTGCCATAAAACACATAAATCTATTACAAAAAATTAACATTTATCAGAACTTACACACACCACACTTACAGACCATATACGGCACCATTCGCAGTTCAGAGAAATGTAAACAAACATAAAGGTGCAGAATTATGTCATAACTGCATAAAGTTAACTCTAGTGCATACTGTACTACTGTAGTAATTTCATAGCCGCCGTCTGTTGCTGTTGCAGCGAGCTCCTATTGCAAGTGTCTGCTTAAAACGCCATGTGATGCTTCTCATCTCCATGTGAGAAGTTCTCTCTTCAGTAAATTGTATATCACAGTAAAAATTGATCTCTTGCAGTTCTCAACTATTTTTCATAGTGTTTAGCATAAACCTTGGATAGCAGCACGAAACCACACAAAGTGCCACTAGTAATGCTTCAAGTATTCCCAAGGAGAAAAGTCACGACATGACAAGAAGACGTTGGATTGCTCGATATGTACCATAGACTGAGGTCTGCAGCTGCAGTTGCCCACCCTTTCAAGATAAGTGAATCCAGCATAAGGACCATTGTAAAAAAAAGAAAAGGAAATTCATGAAGCTATGCCAGTAGGTGCAAAATCTTTGCACTTTTGGTGAAATATTTTTTTCTCATATTGGAAATGCAGCTCTTATGTGGGTGCAGGATTGCTATAAGAAAATCATACCAATAAGACTCTAATATAATTTGAGAAAAAGCAAAGTTATTATACGACAACTCAAAGCAAAAAAAAAAAGACTCTCAAGCTGAAGAATTTAATGCCAGGAAAGGATGGTTTGATAATTCTAGAAAGAGATTTGGCTTAAAAAAATGTCAATATAACAGGAGAAGCAGCTTCTACCAATCAAGAGATCAGCAGAGGAGTTCCCAGATGCCATTAAGACAATCATTGTGGAGAAAGGGTATCTGCCTGAACAGGTTTTTAATGTAGACTAAAGTGCCCTACTCTGGGGGAAAATACCACAAAAGACATTTACTTATTAGTGAGGAAGAGAAGTGAACAGCAGGATTTAAGGCAGGAAGGGATAGGCTAAATCTAAAGTTCTGTGCAAATGCAGTTGGGTTTGTGATCAGGGCTGCCCTCATCTACAAAGCTGCTGACCTCTCAGCCTTGAACGGAAACGATCAATACCAGCTGCCAGTATTTTGCTTGTGCAACAAGGGTTCTGGACAATGAGAACCCTTTTTCTGGATTGGTTCCATTGATGCTTTGTCCCTAAAGTCAGCAAGTACCTTGCCAGTAAGGGGCTGCCTTTTAACGTTGTTTTGGTATTAGACAATGTCCCTGGCCACCCAGAACCACATGAGTTCAACACCGAAGGCACTCAAGTGGTCTACTTGTCCCCCAACACGTCTCTAGTTCAGCCTCTAGGTCATGGGGTCATAAGGACCTTTAAAGCTCATTACACATGGTACACTATGTAAAGGAATTGTCAACACTATGGAAGAGAACCAGATAGAGAGAACATGATGAAGGTCTGGAAGGATTACACCATTGAAGGTGCCATTGCGGTTACAGAAAAAGCCGTCAAAGCCACCAAGCCCCAAAAGATAAATTCCTGCTGGAGAAAACTGTGTCCAGTCCAGACGTTGTGCATGACTTCAAAGGATTTAGGACAGAATCAATCAAAGAAACCATGAAAGAGATTGTGGATATGGCCAAAAAGATGGAGGAATTGAAGAGCAAATAGACACCACGCCAGAGGAATTCACAGAAGACAACCTGATGGAGATGAGTGCTTCTGAACCAGTGCCACACGAAGAAGAAGATGGAGAAAGCAGTGCCAGAAAACAAACTGATGTTAGACAATCGGGCAAAAGGGTTCCTATTATTCAAGACTGCTTTTGACTTCTCTTACGACATGTACCCCTCTATGATACTGGTACTGAAATTAAAGCTGGAGGTGGAAGAAGGATTGGTATTATAGAAAAACATATTTAGAGAAATTAAAAAGCAATCAAGTCAGACAGAAATCACGACGTACTTCCATAAAGTAACACTGAGTGCGCCTGCCTCTCCCTCCTCCGCTTCCACCTCTTCCACCTCTGTCACCCCTGAGACAACGAGACCAATCCCTCTTCTTCCTCCTCCTCAGCCTACTCGATGTGAAGATGATAAAGAACTTCTGATGCCACTTCCACTTAATGAACAGTAAATAGCCATCATGCCATACAGTTAATAAACTTATCTACTGTGTATGTGTGTGAGCATCTGCATGTGGAAATCTAATAACTGCACAGCAAGAGCTGTATGAGACGTTTTTATGTCATCATTATTATTGCCTAAGTATTCATCATGTAGAACATTGTGTGCAAGACTTGTATGCCTATCCTTATATAGGCATAAGGTGAGGGATATTTAATAAAAATGTGTTAGTTTTCTTATAACTTTGATTGGAAAGAATTACATTATAGTACACTATGCCTCTCATAGAGAAATTGCCCATCAGCTTATCATCACAGGTAAGTGGGTTTTTTTAATGCAACAATGTTTCCAATACTGTATTATGCATATGACCATAATATGGTATGCCATAAAAATTTTATAATGATTCATTCATTAGTGTATAGGCTAGGCTACTGAGAAGCAATTGTATTGATTACACTAGGTACTATAAGGCAATCATTTCTGCTTCTTTGTTATCAACGCATGATACACAGGTAAGATTCAAATACAAATAAGTTCAGAGGTCAATGACCCAGATTCAGTATGTCACTTCAAGATGTCAGAGACTCAGCCTCCTTCTATCCTGTTGCTCTACATTGCCCAGATAATCTCATGTCCAGGGTGACTGTGCCAGTTCTGGCCATCATGTCCACATTCCTGCCAGCCAGAAGGTGGAAAAGGAAGAACATACCTTCTCTCAATAAGAAAACATCTTAGAAGTTGGACATACCACTTTCCCTTTCATTCCATCTATCAGAACCTAAATGTACTAGATGACTCCTGGATAACAAAGGCAGGAAAATGTAGTTTTTATTTTTTGGATAGCATCTGCTCAGTTAAAAAAATCACAAATTGTATCACTATAGAAAAAGGGAAGAAGGGATATCAAGAAATAATACATAGTTTTTTCCTCCGAGGTTAAAGTTCTATTGCAGTAGGTTAGGCTATACTTAGTAAGGAAATTGACAAATGAGATTGCCAGTAAGAGTTTCTGGATATGCAAAGAGAAAGTTCATCTTTCTTGCTGATTTTCACACTACTACTAGCTCAGGATGATATTTTCAAATATTCTTGTGTTAACTATAGCTGGAAACTGTTAGCCCCCAAAATAGCAATTTCACTTTCAAGGAATAGGAAATGAAAGGGAAAGCATCAGAGTTTAGGCAACGATAATATCTTCTCAAATTCAGATTTATTTGCTTTGTTTTCTTGCTTCTTATCCATGAGCCAAAATGATAAATATGTGAGGTACATTTCCTAGATTCTCTTTTCAATGCCAAGTTTAATGTTAACTTTAATGGATTCTGTTAAAGGCATCTCTTTGACTCTCTGGAAGCATGTTGGGGAGACCCTGGTCTGGACACCTAATTGCAGCAAGTCTCAAATGGGGATAACAGAAGCCAAAGACCAAGCTGAGGGTATTTAAGGTGATTCATCTTCTAAGATAATGGCAGCCAAGAATGGGAGCAATTGGCTGCCACCAGAACCCAATTTTGAGCTAATAAGTTACCGTGTGTGAGAAAGATTTAGGCGTAGAACCATACAGGAACAGGTACACTGATACTGTTATCAGTTAATTATAAGCTCAAAACGTTTGGTTCCTACCACAAAAAAAGAGTCTCATAGGACAAGTAGCATCTTAAAATTCAACATAAATCCATTTCCTTGAACATTTTTAGGTTTTTAAGTAATTTTTTTTAAAGTACAAAGAGGAGTAGTAGAGAAATCAGGCAGAGAGCACTTGAACCAAGTGTATGGAGTTAACATCAGCAGTAATGGGGCAGATTGATATCAACGTTCCCCAAAGAACGCAATCACTGCTATGACATTATTGGCCAGAAAAACAAGTAAATGATACTCTAGATCTGATCATGAAAAACATCAGTTTTATTCAAATATCTAGCCACATATAGTGCCCGTATTCTGTAATCTCTAATAGTGTATTTAAGTCATTAATCTTGAGTATTATAGAGATTCTGTCTCTCCTAATTACTCTTCTTTTTCAGGAAGTTGTGAGTTATTCTGGGCCATTAATGCCATCCTGTTTGACATGGATTTTCTTTTTTTTCTTTTTTTTTTTTTTTTTTTCGTTACGCAGGCCTCTCGCTGCTGTGGCCTCTCCCGTTGTGGAGCACAGGCTCCGGACGCACAGGCTCAGCGGCCATGGCTCACGGGCCCAGCCGCTCCGCGGCATGTGGGATCTTCCCAGACTGGGGCACGAACCCGAGTCCCCTGCGTCGGCAGGCGGACTCTCAACCACTGCACCACCAGGGAAGCCCGACACGGATTTTCTTAATCCTTGTCTACCCAGAGCTGACGGAGCATCCAGATGAGACCTAAAAACTACACGATCTCCTTCTTCACTGAAATCCCAGGACCCCACCTCATCCCACACAGGAATCTTGGATATCAACACGTTCCCAAGTTGATCTGACGCAAAGGGAACATTTTTGGTAGTTTTAGGTCATTCATTAGCAGTAAGAATTGCTCAAGGCATATTAGAAGTCTGAATGGAGAAAATGGAGAGAAGGCTCTGGGATAAAGGGCAGAAGTGTTCTGAAGATCACTTGACTGTCACAGAAAGAGAAAGAAAAAAAGTAGTTGAAATCAAACTTGTTAACAGCAGAGAAACAGAAGCAAACATTAGCACGTTCTAAGATCGCAGCATTTCAGGAGGAAAAGAGAACACTGCCCGCAACCCAGGACACGACATTTACCTGAGAACCTTCCATTTCTTATTTTTCCTTCACTGGGTTTCCTCCTCAGGTGAGATAAGGTGGAGAAGTCACAAATGCATCTTGAGAACATGACTTTAAAGGCTTCAGCACAGACCCTTCGCTGCTCTCACACCCACGGGAAGAAGGAACTTGAAATACCCTCTTTCCTGTTGTCTCAGGAGAAATTCAGAAACAATGAGCTCCTGCATGAAGATTAAACTTTGAGTTCCTTCTTCACTGTCTCCAGGGGCCCTCTCTTCCCACAGATGCCCCCAAATTCTGCTACAGCCTGGATAATGTGGGCAACACTGTCCTGCCCGTACCAGACCCACGTAGAGCAGACTCTTTTACCTCCGCTTGGACTACAGGCTTGACTCAACTCTCCTAATATACTCGTGACCCCACCCTTAACCGTGGCCTCACCTTAGAATCACCTGGAGCACTTAATTAAAACAACATTGGTGTTCCCACCCAGACAAATTGACAGAATCTGTGGGGGAGGGCACAGGTGACAAGAGTTCTTAAAACTCCACATGTGATCCTCATTGGGAGCCTGGGCTGAGAGTCACTTACCTAAGCCTTGCCTCTCAAGCTTTAATGTGCATAAAAATCACTTGGATGGATGTTAACTAGATTTGATGTGGTGATCATTTCACAATATAAACACATACGGAATCATTATGTTGTATGCCTGAAATTAATATGATGTTATATGTCAATTAAATCTCAATAAAAAATTACTTGGACATAAAAAAAAGAAAGGAAGGAAGGAAAGGAGAGAGAGAAAAGAAAAATACGAAAAGGAGAATTAGTCAGGATCTAGTCCTTCCTAGAGTTCTTAACACTAGGCCAGAATGTGACCTGGAATGTTTGAAAAATATGACTCTTCTTAGAAGGAAAAATCAATGAAAATAACACTTAGAAGAGATTTTAAGTACACATTATTTTTTTTCTCTGCTCAAGGTCTAGGTTACAATTGAAGGAGAGGAGCTAATCTTTAAATTTTTTTAATTTAAAAAATAAAAATGAATTTGATTATTATGAGGATAAAAGACATCTTAAATGACAAAAGGATGTTCTAGGCAGTAGTAGCTGCCCTGCTTGCGGAATTTTCTAGAGCAGGAACAGAGACAGAAACATGGGGATAGGGCATTCAGCTAGGCTCTTGGTAGGAGTTTTACAGCAGATAAAAAACCATTTAAGATCACTAATGATTCCCTTAAGTATTGAATGAAGATCCAACTTAACATGTACAGTGATGACATAAATAGAATGTGTTTTAAAAGCCAAGAAATTTCCATAGAATCCAATCATTTTTAATATGATTGAATGTTTTAATATATATCTCACCACAAATTTCAGTTGAAAAACTTTACAGTACTGTCCCTTCATGTCCAGATGTCTCCAATTGCACTGATGTGCAGTGTGCCACTGAGACTCTGAACCATGCATTTTTCATCCAGATGTTTTAATTGCATGCAGACGCCATCGCTGACTATTAACAATGATGATTGAAGAGAGGTATTACTTTTCATTGTGAAGGTCAGATTTAGTTTTTTTAATCTCCTTTCATGTTGGTCTCATTTCATTTTATTCTGTATTACCTTATGACAGGAAAATGAAACAAAAGGAAAAGGAAGTTTACACACATTTTATTTTAAGTTACAGTTTATATGAGCATCAGACATGAGTGTTTTATTTAATTCTTCAGGTTGATACCTTTCTGGTTTCCTGAAATATAATACCCATTAATCCCTGTTTGCAGACACCTTGAAATATTTATTGAATAATACAATACAGATTCTAAAACATAATCTTCTTTTATGAATACTGGCACAATTTCACCCAGCTCTGTGGAAGATTTAAGAAAAATGGCAGGGCAAGATCAGACATTGTTTACATCTCACCTCCAGCAAGATATAACTTTACTCTTGGCTGACCTTTAAGCAAAAGCAATGGTTATGTAACCAAGTAAGCTAAAAACTAAACAGGAAAAGTCACAGAGCCGGGAATGAACTACAAACTTACACTATTTGTTAAACTGAGATTTTTATCATGTTCCTCAAAGAAACACTAAAGTTTCCCAAATGGAAAAATGTGACCAATATTTTTTCTTTGCTATCTGAATGTATACATAAATATTTCAGTATTTAAAGGAAGTTATTTAGGAGTCTACTATAAAATGCATTGTGGTATTTTATATAATGTTAAGCAGTATCACTCATTGCCTGAATAAATGAATTGTATTCTATCTTCACATACATACCGGTTATAATTAATGTTCATGTTATATTGCTCCTAAAACATACATTCTAAGATTGTTCTTTTGTTTGTTTGGTTGGTTGGTTTTTTTTTTGCGGTACATGGGCCTCTGCTGTTGTGGCCTCTCCCATTGCGGAGCACAGGCTCCAGACGCGCAGGCTCAGCGACCATGGCTCACGGGCCCAGCCGCTCTGCGGCATGTGAGATCTTCCCGGACCGGGGCCGAACCCATATCCCCTGCATCGGCAGGCGGACTCTCAACCACTGTGCCACCAGGGAAGCTCTAAGATTGTTCTTAAACAGATTTATCTTTGGAAAGTTTTAAGTATAGCCTTATCCAGGGGCAGAAGAAAAACTTATTAAAGTCGTTTTTTAGCTTTATCATTTGCAGCATATAATCAAGTTAATAGTGACTATAGGGCTTCCCTGGTGGCGCAGTGGTTGAGAGTTCGCCTGCCGATGCAGGGGACATGGGTTCGTGCCCCGGTCCGGGAAGATCCCACATGCCGCGGAGCGGCTAGGCCTGTAAGCCAAGGCCGCTGAGCCTGCGCGTCCGGAGCCTGTGCTCCGCAACGGGAGAGGCCACAACACTGAGATGCCCGTGTACTAAAAAAAAAAAAAAAAAAAAAAAAAAAAATGACTACATTTTATGTTCAATAGGGAAAAAAAACAATTCTTGCCAAGGAGGGGAAAAAAAAAAAAACAGAATGGCACAACCTGGAAATACTCTAAGATTTTGAAAGATCTTGGTTTTAGTAGTACATAAATATCTTTAGCAAATTATAGCTTCTTTTTGATGTCCCCATAATCAGAGTATGTTTAAATTTTTGCCAAAATTGAAGTCATCTAGTATATTTTATATTTCATATGCAGTTGAATCTTTAATATATCTGTTAGTACTTTAAAAAATCTTTTAAACAATGAAGCTATAATGTGAATTGTTATTGAAGAAATATGAAAAGAAAGCTGAAGAGTCAGAAGCAAAATTGCCTTGAAAATGTATGACTTGAATAACATGTTGGGTGCTGTGCGTTTGCAGATGAACAGGACACATTGCTTATAGTCTAGTGGATGAGACACAAACAAGAAATAAACAATAAAAGTACAGTGGGATGAGTAGTATAACAGGAAAAGTCATATCCTAGTACCTTGCAGGGGCACTTAAATGAGCCTTGGTAGAGGAAGGGTCATTGGAAGAAAATTTCTTGCCTGAGTAGGAGCAAAAATGAGCCAAAGGGAATATAAGCCCTCATAACAATAAACGTAACTTGGTAAGACTATCATCATGGACATCAGAAGGTGAAGGGTGAGGCTGAGGAAGAAAGCAAGTCTGGAAGAGCCCTGTAACTATGTAAGGAGCTTAAAACTTCTAAAAGAATAAAAAGAAATAAACCAACAACCAAACCAAAGGGTTTTAAACTGGGGGCTGACATGATTGTGTCGACTCTTTGGGATGGTCTTTCTGGTTGCCTTTGGAGAATGAATGGAAAGAATGGAAGACTAAAATCTAGGAGAAGAGTCAAGGTTGGGAGCTGTCTTAGTCAGGGTTCTCCAGAGAAACAGAACCAATAGGATATAAAGAGTTACATAAAAGGAGATTAATTATAGGAACAAGTTCACAGGGATATGGAGGCCGAGAAGTCCCACAGTCTGCTCCCTGCAATCTGAAGAACCAGGAAAGCTGGTGCTATAATAATTCAGTTCAATTCCAAAGGCCTGAGAACCCAAGGTAGAGAGGGGTGGGCTGCTTACTAGCATTAAGTCCTGGAAACTAAAGGCCCAAGAACCTGGGGCTTCAATGTCTGAGGGCAGGCAAAGATGGAGGTCCCAGCTCAAGGAAACAGAGAGAATTTGCCCTTGTTTCACGTTTTTTTATTCTATTCAGGCCCTTAACAGATTGGATGACGCACCCCACATTGGTGAGGGTGAATCTCTTTACTCAGTCTACTGAATGAAATGCTAATCTCTTCCAGAGACATCCTCACAGACACACCCAGAAATAATGTTTTATCAGCTATCCGGGATCCCTTAGCCCAGTCAAGTTGACATAAAATAAACCATCACAGGAGCCCATGTGCATTAATCCAGGTGAGAGGTTGCAACAGCACTGGGGAAGGAGAGAGGATGGAGTTCCGAGCTTTAGAGGAGGTATTGGATTGAATGTACTCAGTGAGGGAAAGCAAAATAGCCATGGAATTCAGTGAAATAGGACCATGGAAAGAGGACGAGGTATAGGGAAAGATGATGATGAATGCAGTTTTAGATCTGCTGTCCATCTTTTGAAGAGCCTGGATGTGCATGTCGAATAAGCAACTGGATACATGGGGAACTAGATAGGCATTATGGAGTTTTGACACATAAATGAGGCAAAAAATTGACATCTTTTCCAAATACAGTTGACCCTTGAACGACGCAGGGGTCAGGGGTGCCAACACTTCCCGCAGTTGAAAATCCAAATATAACTTACAGTCATTCTCCATATCCATCGTTCTGCATCCCTGGATTCAACCATCCCTGGATCATGTAGTACTGTAGTACTTACTATTGAAGAATCCCATGCGTAAGTGAACCAGCACTATTCAAACCCATGTTTTTCAAGGGTCAACTGTATACATGTGCAACTCAAAGAATGTCACTATCTAAATGCATTACATAGAATTTTTTACTAAAGCAATAATATTCCAATCAGGAAAATAAACAATGATGTGACCATAATACCTTTTTGGGAGAAGAATTGGAAGAGTATCAATGAAATGTTAAAAAACAACAACAAACAAACATAATAAGATTAGGCTGAGGATGAAATATGTAACTAGATCCAGAATTTGTCCTTTATTAGAGACACAAGGCTTAGCAACTGTTTTGATGTTGCTCTTGTGTTTTATTTTTTTGTTTCTGTTTCTGGAGTCAGTTGGTCTTGGTAAGATCACTCAGCTTTTACAACATTGTAAGGTAATTTGTATTAAAAACCAGCTGTAACTATTTCCCACGGAGGAAAGATCCATAAATTACAGCTCAGGTTATTTGTCAGTTATGTAGTTTAAAAATTCTTTGGCAGATAGGATTAAATTGTGAGAATTGATCCTGAACTCCAGCTGAGGGGCTTGTGAAATTATAAAGATAATATGTTCACTACAGCATCTCCTGCTGCCCAATCTAAAGGTGCTGGGTAGGAGGTCAGTGGAAAAGGAAGGCAGTTGGATGGCACTATTTGAAATATTTTAAATACATGTTTTGTGAGAGACTAACATATTATGTAAAGGAATAATAATTATTATTTTTTTGCTAAGCAGAATCTTCATCCAATCATTTGATTTATGAATGGGAGATTTCACTAACAGTCTTGGGTTTTCCAGTCAATCCAGTTTTTAGCAGAGCAGTTTTTCCATGGTATAATTTTTAATGCCTTGTCTAGTTTTCTTTTTCAAATGACTAATAAGAAAGGCTTTATTTTCTCCCTACTTTTTCCTCAACAAAGTGTTCTGTGGCTTAATAATTCTCACATAGACAAACTTGCTTACAACTTTCTGCAGGGATACTTAATCACTTTATGAGCATATTTGCTGCTCAGAAGCAGTGCTGAATCTCTTATTTTTAGATCCCAAGGTTGTTACCCTGTAAGTCAGCTGGGTGAACCAAAACAAAATAAAGAACATGACATCTCTGGGTTTTTCTTTGGAACAGCCAGGTATCCTGAAATCAGATGGTTAATTACATACAAAAGCCACCATTGCTTGATTGATTTGTTCAAGAAGGATTTTAGGTATATACAAAGATACAGTGTAGCAAAATAAAAATAATATCCAACTTGTAGGAAGAATGGAAGGAAAAGAACATGAAGGAGGAAAGAAAGAAGGAACCAGGAATGAGGGCAAGACACAAGATACACGAGGTGGTATCCACTTGCAAAGGATGAACTTAAAATGTGCTCTAAGCTTGAGCCATCAAGGAGAAAACTGTATTTAATTACAAAATTGACAGTATCTATGGGGAAAAAATGAAGCATTAGTAAAGAAGTCTATCAAGTTTTGATTTGCAATCTGAGAGGAAGAGAGGGGATCCTTTTAAAAGGAATGAACAACAAGCTCCCATCGTTACAGGAGACATAGCAAGGACTTACTCTCACCGTGTCTAATGATGTCCCTCAGAGAGCAGCTGACATATCGTCTGTGTTGTAAGAGGAGCCTCAGGAGTGGGAGAGAATTAGGTGTTGAATTACGAATAATGAAAGTTAAGAGCCCCAAGTATATCATTACAGTTTGTTATTTATTGAAAAATAGAAGGTAATAAAATAAATAGTACGGCACACAATATTTCTATGTTGTGATTTGTTTTAGAGCTTAACAAGCAGGAACGGCCAGTTAAAAATCCCTGAAATTCACGTGTGGCAGACTGGAAAGAACACTGGATTGAAGTGAAAGCCTGAGTTTGAGCTCCAGCTTCCCTAACTTTTTTTTTTTTTTTTTTAATTCAGTCTCTGTAGAGACTCTCAAACATTGCCAAGGCTGACTATATGTCACACCCTTTCAGCGTTAGAGAAAAGTTTTCAATGAGCAATAATTGCACCTCGGATAAACCTCATCAGCTAAGATAGAGCCACTGTGCAAAGCTGAGCTTCGCTAACTTCTGTCTGATTTTGCTGGGACACGCCATGGATGTTCCTACTGAGACCCAGATTTCACACCCGTAAAAAGCAGTTAATAATACCTATTCAGAAGGTTTTTCTGAAGATTAAGCAAAATATTGCATATAAACAGCTTTTCACTACATTATCTGAAATACTCATTTCTTTATATTATCTACAAACCTTTTAACTATTTTTTCAAGTATATTGAAAATTATTCTATAACTGCTCCACATGATAATTTATCTTTATGTGAATTCACCAATAGTTACATACATAGAGACCTACTGAAAGATATTTTAATTGTTATTATAATAATAATGCTCACAGTTATTTGAGTTCCTAGAATATGAACATCAAGCTAGTAAATGCTTTATGTGTTTCACCCTCTGCAACCTGAAAACAATGTTTATAAAGCAAGGGTTATTATTCTACCCATTTTATAAGTTATGAAGTTAAAGAGATAAAGTTACTGAGCTGCGGTTAGAAATGGAAGTTTGTTAAAGGAGAACAGGGCAAAACTAAAAGACATTGTATGATGGAGGGGAGAAAAAAGAAATATTTAAATACAGAAAATGTCTGTTACACAAGAAAATTAGACCCTTGAAAATTATTGGTACTTATTGATATCTGGTGTGAAATTCTTTTACAAGGACATATTTGAAGGCCAATTTAAAAAACTATGTTTGGTATCCAGTAAAAGTTTTCAGGAAACTTGTACAGCATCCCAGTCTTTAATGTTCAAAACTCTGGGAGCCCACACAGGCCTCTAGATCTGACATCCATCACCAAGAGGGCCAGGTTCTGCACCAAAGCCTTCCGATGGCTAATCTGAGCTTTAGGGTGACATTAAAAATCATCATACTTAGTTCCTAAATATTCGTATCTTGTTGTATATATTTTGGGAAGAATCCTTTCTTTTTTTCCTTTCAAAACAGAAGGTTAGTTTTTAAAAGTTCCCAAATAAAAATTCACCTTTACATAAATTCACACCTAGGTATCAGGAAGGACGCCATTTGCTTTGTTCATTTTGGGTTAAATTTTGTTCCAGGAAAGGAGAGAAGGAGAAATAGAGATCTACCTTGTATTCTGTCCAGGGGTTATGGAAACCCAAACAGACAACAAAATAGAATGCTGAATAACTTAATAATGCTAAAAGTACTAAAGAAATGTAAGACATTATTATTTTACCTGGAACAGCAAGTAGGCTCATAAGATTATAATAGGCTAAATTAGTTGTATTAGTTTGCTAGGCCTGTCATAACAAAGTACCACAGACTTAAACAATAGAAATGAAATTTCTCACAATTCTGGAAGCCAGAAGTCCTAGATCAAGATGTTGGCAGGGTTGGTTTCTTCTGAGGCAACTATTTTGGTTTGCAGATGGCTGTCTTCTCCCTGTGTCTTTACATGACCTTCTCTCTGAGCCTGTCAGTATCCCAGTCTCCTCTTCCTATAAAAAACACCAGTCATATTGGATTAGGGCCCACCCTAATGACCTCATTTCAATCTAATTGCCTTTTCAAGACCCTATTTCCAAATACAGTCACATCTTGAGATACTTGGGGTTAGAACTTCAAATATGAATTTGGGGAGAGGGGAGATACGATATAGCCTGTAACATTAATATAGTGTAAACACAGGGAAAGAATGATATCACATGTTACAGCCTAAATATTTAAAAATAAATATTAAAAATAGCACTGTAAATACTGCATAGTAAACATATGTCAATAATGACCTTAAAATTCCTGAAGAATATCAATTTGCTTGTATGTCACAGTTGTAAAAGCCAGCTGCACAGGAGATTGGTTCTGTATTCCTCCCATCATCACCCAGCAATCCTTATGTGTTTATTGCTAGGAGCTGAGACTCAAAAGGGAAAGAATGTACAGACCCTAGGGACTTAATATCTAATTGCAGCAACAGTATGGATGTTTAAGAGAGAAAGAAGAATAAATAGCAATACAAGTTTGCATGTCCTAAATTCCACATGGAAGATTAGCTGTCTTCCTGATTCTGAGGTCATACCAGCCAGCACTGTGTTGATTTCTAAAGGATTCCAAGAGAAAACTAACATTATTTAAATATGCAGATAATTAGTGGGATAGAATTTCAAAAGAAGGAACAATAGCGATGAACCTTTTGAAGGCCCCTGATTCCAAACTACTTGCTCTTCCTTTACTTCTCAATGAAGAAGAAATAAAATGTTAAAAAATGTTCCCAATTATTTAAAAGTGCCATTATTTGGCATCCATTCAACTGAGGTTTTGCTGTAATAGGGAATGATAATTAGATTAAGAGATTTTTTTTTTCTATACTTAGTTGATGTGAATCCAGCAAATACAGTTTACAACCCAAGAGAAAACAGGGCTGTGTTATTTTGACTACCTGAATCAGCCTTAATGTCTTTTTACTCGCATGAAGATTTGGCCAAAATCACTTCCCTATTTCACTGTCAAATGTGGGAGGGAGGACGGGGAACAACTTTTGTTACATTCTATGTGTACAACTATTAACAGAAGTCTCTGATGGAGTAGATTAAAAAATACAAAAATATATTACTATGATCAAAATAGCAGAGTATTTGATTTTGTGGGTAGAAGAACTTAGCACTGAATTAATTCGAGTTCCTGTTAGCATTTATCATAGTGAGTGAAGATAACGTCTTAGTTTTAAGCATATAGAGTCTGTCAAAAGAGGAATTTAGGGAAGTAGTGGTTAAATGCCCAAACTCTGGAATCACAGTGCCTAGACAGGAAGCCCCTAACTCACAACTTGCACGTCCTTGGGCAAATTGCTCTTTCTCTCTAATGCCTTACTTTTATTATCCACAAAAGAGGATAATAATGGCATCTGCCTTACAAAATAACCACAAGGATTTAGTTACAGAACACAGGAGGAAAATGCTTAGCACAAAATTTACAATAAATGTTAGCTATTATTGGTAGCCAATAACTTAGAATATATCTAACATTTTGCTTTCTAAATAATGGTTTTCAACCTCATGAGCACATCAGAATCATCTGAGATTTTTTTTTTAACTCTAATACCTGGTCTTATACCTAGAGATGTTGATTAAGTTGGCTTCGGGTGTGGCAAAGACATCTGTGAATTTTAATAATTCCCCAGGTAATTCCAAAATGCAGTTAAAGTTGAAAATATTTGATCCAAATAACCCACACAGATGTGTAGCATCAGACAGCTCTGTCAGTATCCAACGCAGTCTCAGAGTAACTTTCTCTAAACTGTCTTCTGTATAACTGGTCCACCAAGATGCTCCCTAAAATAAAATACAATAAAAAGTAACTTAGAGGAGCTTCAAGATGGCGGAGGAGTAAGAAGTGCAGATCACCTTCCTCCCCAAAATACATCAGAAATACATCTACATGTGGAACAACTCCTACAGAACACCCACTGAATGCTGGCAGAAGACCTCAGACCTCCCAAAAGATGCCCTCAGGCGACCTACACGCAGAGGCGGGGCCGAATCCAAAGCTGAATCCCCGGAGCTGGGCAAACAAAGAAGAGAAAGGGAAATTTCTCCCAGCAGCCAGGAGCAGCGGATTAAATCTGCACAGTCAAATTGATGTACCCTGCATCTGTGGAATACCTGAATAGACAACGAATCATCCCAAAATTGAGGTGGGAGACTTTCTGTGATTTTGTCTGTATAGCTTTGCTTTTACCATTTGTCCTAGGGTCCTGTCTGTCAGTTTCTTTCTTTAATATAGTTTTTGGCACTTGTTATCATTGGTGGATTTGTGTTTTGGTTTGGTTGCTCTCTTATTTCTTTCTTCTTTTTTCTTTTATTACTTTTCAAAAAAATTTTTAATAATTATTTTTTATTTTAATAACTTTTTAATTAAATTAAATTTTATTTTATTTTATCTTCCTCTTTCTTTCTTTTTTTTCTCCCTTTTATTCTGAGCCATGTGGATGACAGGCTCTTGGTGCTCCAACCACACATCAGGGCTCTGCTTCTGAAGTGGGAGAGCCAAGTTCAGGACACTGGTCCACAAGAGACCTCCCAGCTCCATGTAATATCAAATGGTGAAAATCTCGCAGAGATCTCCATCTCAATGCCAAGACCCAGCTCCACTCAATGACCAGCAAGCTACGGTGCGGGACACTCTATGCCAAACAACTAGCAAGACAGAAACACAAGCCCACCCATTAGCAGAAAAGCAGCCTAAAATCATAATAAGGTCACAGACACCCCAAAAAACACCACCAGACGTGGACCTGATGACCAGAAAGACAAGATCCAGCCTCATCCACCAGAACACAGGCACTAGTCCCCTCCACCAGGAAGCCTACACCACCCACTGAACCAACCTTACCCAATGGGGGCAGACACCAAAAACAACAGGAACTATGAACCTGCAGCCTGTGAAAAGAAGACCCCAAACAAAGTAAGTTAAGCAAAATGAGAAGACAGAGAAACACACAGCAGATGAAGGAACAGGGTAAAAACCCACTAGACCAAACAAATGAAGAGGAAATAGGCAGTCTACCTGAAAAAGAATTCAGAGTAATGATAGTAAATATGATCCAAAATCTTGGAAATAGAATGGAGAAAATACAAGAAACGTTTAATAAGGACAAAGAAGAAATAAAGAACAAATAAACAATGATGAACAACCCAATAAATGAAATTTAAAATTCTCTAGAAGGGATCAAAAGCAGAATAATTGAGGCAGAAGAACAGATAAGTGACCTGGAAGATAAAATAGTGAAAATAACTACAGCAGAGAAGAATAAAGAAAAAAGAATGAAAAGAATTGAGGACAGTCTCAGAGACCTCTGGGACAATATTAAATGCAACAACATTCAAATTATAGGGGTTCCGAAGAAGAAGAGAAAAAGAAGGGGACTGAGAAAATATTTGAAGAGATTATAGTTGAAAACTTCCCTAATATGGGAAGGAAACAGTTAATCAAGTCCAGGAAGCACAGAGAGTCTCATACAGGATAAATCTCAGGAGAAACACACCAAGACACAAATTATTCAAATGATCAAAAATTAAATACAAAGAAAAAATATTAAAAGCAGCAAGGGAAAAACAACAAATAACATACAAGGGAATCCTCATAAGGTTAACAGCAGATCTTTCAGCACAAACTCTGCAAGCCAGAAGGGAGTGGCAGGACATATTTAAAGTGATGAAGGGGAAAAACCTACAACCAAGATTAGTCTACCAGGCAAGGATTTCATTCAGATTTGATGGAGAAATTAAAACCTTTACAGATAAGCAATAGCTAAGAGAATTCAGCACCACCAAATCAGCTTTACAGCAAATACTAAAGGAACTTCTCTAAGCAGGAAACACAAGAGAAGGAAAAGACCTACAATAACAAACCCAAAACAATTAAGAAAATGGTAATAGGAACATACATATTGATAATTACCTTAAATGTAAATGGATTAAATGCTCCAACCAAAAGACATAGGCTGGCTGAATGGATACAAAAAAAAGACCCGTATATATGCTGTCTACAAGAGACCCACTTCAGACCAAGGGACACATACAGACTGAAAGTGAGGGGATGGAAAAATATATTCCCTGCAAATGGAAATCAAAAGAAAGATGGAATAGCAATTCTCATATCGGACAAAATAGACTTTAAAACAAAGACTATTGCAAGAGACAAAGAAGGACAGTACATAATGATCAAGGGATCAATCCAAGAAGAAGATATAACAATTGTAAATATTTATGCACCCAACATAGGAGCACCTCAATACATAAGGCAAATACTAAGAGCCATAAAAGGGGAAATTGACAGTAACAAAATCATAGTAGGGGAGTTTAACACCTCAATTTCACCAATGGACACATCACACAGAAAAAAATAAATAAGGAAACACAAGCTTTAAATGATCTTTTTTATTTTTTTTGCCGTACGCGGGCCTCTCACGGCTGTGGCCTCTCCCGTTGCAGAGCACAGGCTCTGGACACACAGGCTCTGGATGCACAGGCTCAGCAGCCACGGCCCACGGGCCCAGCCGCTCCATGGCATGTGGGATCCTCCTGGACTGGGGCACGAACCCGCGCCCCCTGCATCGGCAGGCGGACTCTCAAACACTGCGCCACCAGGGAAGCCCTAAATGATCTTTTAAACAAGATGGACTTAATTGATATTTATAGGACATTCCATCCAAAAACAAGAGAATACAATTTCTTCTCAACTGCTCATGGAACATTCTCCAGGATAGATCATATCTTGGGTCACAAATCAAGCCTTGGTAAATTTAAGAAAATTGAAATCGTATCAACTATCTTTTCAGACCACAACACTATGAGACTAGACATCAATTATGGAAAAAATCCATAAAATATACAAACACATGGAGGCTAAACAATACATTATTTAATAACCAAGGTATCACTGAAGAAATCAAAGAGGAAATCAAAAAATACCTAGAAATAGGGGCTTCCCTGGTGGCGCAGTGGTTGAGAGTCTGCCTGCCGATGAGGGGATGCTGGTTCATGCCCCAGTCCGGGAAGATCCCACATGCTGCGGAGCGGCTCGGCACATGGGCCATGGCCACTGAGCCTGCGCGTCCGGAACCTGTGCTCCACTACGGGAGAGGCCACAACAGTGAGAGGCCCGCGTACCGCAAAAAAAAAAAAAACAAAAAAAAAACCTAGAAACAAATGACAATGAAAACATGATGACCCAAAACCTATGGGATGCAGCAAAAGCAGTTCTAAGAGGGAAGTTTATAGCAATACAATCCTATCTCAAGAAACAAGAAACATCTCAAATAAACAACCTAACCTTACACCTAAAGCAATTAGAGAAAGAAGAACAAAAATTCCCAAAGTTAGCAGAAGGAAAGAAATCATAAAGATCAGATCAGAAATAAATGAAAAAGAAATGAAGGAAATGATAGCAAAGATCAATAAAAGTAAAAGCTGGTTCTTTGAGAAGGTAAACAAAATTGATAAACCTTTAGCCAGACTCATCAGGAAAAAAAGGGAGAAGACTCAAATCAACAGGATTAGAAATGAAAAAGGAGAAGTAACAACTGACACTGCAGAAATACAAAGGATCGTGAGAGATGACTACAAGCAACTACATGCCAATAAAATGGACAACCTGGAAGAAATGGACAAATTCTTAGAAAAGCACAACCTTCTGAGACTGAATCAGGAAGAAACAGAAAATATGAACAGACCAATCACAAGCACTGAAATTGAAACTGTGATTAAGAATCTTCCAACAAACAAAAGCCCAGGACCAGATGGCTTCACAGGTGAATTCTGTCAAACATTTAGAGAAGAGCTAATACCTATCCTTCTCAGACTCTCCCAAAATATAGCAGAGGGAGGAACACTCTCAAACTCATTCTACAAGGCCACCATCACCTTGATGCCAAAACCAGACAAGGATGTCACAAAGAAAGAAAACTACAGCCCAATATCACTGATGAACATAGATGCAAAAATCCTCAACAAAATACTAGCAAACAGAATCCAACAGCACATTAAAGGGATCATACACCATGATCAAGTAGGGTTTATTCCAGGAATGCAAGGATTCTTCAATATATGCAAATCAATCAATGTGATACACCATATTAACAAATTGAAGGAGAAAAACCATATGATCATCTCAATAGATGCAGAGAAAGCTTTCGACAAAATTCAACACCCATTTATGATAAAAACCCTGCAGAAAGTAGCCACAGAGGGAACTTATCTCAACATAATAAAGGCCATACATGACAAACCCACAGTCAACATCATCCTCAATGGTGAAAAACTGAAACCATTTCCTTTAAGATCAGGAATAAGACAAGGTTGCCCACTCTCACCACTCTTATTCAACATAGTTTTGGAAGTTTTAGTCACAGCAATCAGATAAGAAAAAGAAATAAAAGGAATCCAAATCGGAAAAGGAGAAGTAAAGCTGTCACTGTTTGCAGATGACATGATAGTATACATAGAGAATCCCAAAGATGCTACCAAAAAACTACTAGAGCTAGTCAATGAATTTGGTAAAGTAGCAGGATACAAAATTAATGCACAGAAATCTCCTGCATTCCTATACACTAATCATGAAAAATCTTAAAGTGAAATTAAGAAAACACTCCCATTTACCACTGCAACAAAAAGAATAAAATATGTAGGAATAAACCTACCTAAGGAGACAAAAGACCTGCATGCGGAAAATTAAAAGACATTGAAAGAAATTAATGATACAAATAGATGGAGAGAAATACCATGTTCTTGGATTGGAAGAATCAACATAGTGAAAATGACTATACTATCCAAAGCAATCTACAGATTCAATGCAATCCCTATCAAACTACCACTGGCATTTTTCACAAACTAGAACAAAAAAATTTACAATTTGTATGGAAACAGAAACAGTCCTGAATAGTCAAAGCAATCTTGAGAAAGAAGAACGGAGCTGGAGGAATCAGGCTCCCAGACTTCAGACTATACTACAAAGCTACAGTAATCAAGGCAGTATGGTACCGGCACAAAAACAGAAATATAGATCAATGGAACAGGATAGAAAGCACAAAGATAAACCCATGCACATATGGTCATCTTATCTTTGATAAAGGAGGCAAGAATATACAGTGGAGAAAAGACAGTCTCTTCAATAAGTTGTGTTGGGAAAACTGGACAGCTACATGTAAAAAAATGAAATTAGAACACTCCCTAACATTATACACAAAAATAGACTCAAAATGGATTAAAGACCTAAATGTAAGGCCAGAAAATATCAAAGTCTTAGAGTAAAACATAGGCAGAACACTCTATGACATACATCACAGCAAGATCCTTTTTGACCCACCTCCTAGAAAAATGCAAATAAAAACAAATGGGACCTAATGAAACTTAAAAGCTTTTGCACAGCAAAGGAAAACGTAAAGAAGACAAAAAGACAACCCTCAGAATGGGAGAAAATATTTGCAAATGAAGCAACTGAAAAAGGATTAATCTCCAAAATTTACAAGCAGCTTATGCAGGTCAATAACAAAAAAACAAACAACCCAATTCAAAAGAGCAGAAGGGCTAAATAGACATTTCTCCAAAGAAGATATACAGATTGCCAACAAACACATGAAAGAATGCTCAACATCATTAATCAGTAGAGAAATGCAAATCAAAACTACAACGAGATATCATTTCACACCAGTCAGAATGGCCATGGTCAAAAAATCTAGAAACAATAAATACTGGAGAGGGTGTGGAGAAAAGGGAACCCTCTTGCACTGTTGGTGGGAATGTAAATTGATACAGCCACTATGGAGAACAGTATGGAGGTTCCCTAAGAAACTAAAAATAGAACTACCATACGACCCAGTAATCCTACTAATGGGCATATACCCTGCGAAAACCATAATTCAAGAAGAGTCATGTACCACAATGTTCACTGCAGCTCTATTTACAATAGCCAGCACATGGAAGCAACCTAAGTGTCCATCAACAGATGAATGGATAAAGAAGATGTGGCACATATATACAATGGAATATTACTCAGCCGTAAAAAGAAACGAAATTGAGTTATTTGTAGTGAGGTGGATGGACCTAGAGCCTGTCATACAGAGTGAAGTAAGTCAGAAAGAGAAAAACAAATACCGTATGCTAACACATATATATGGATTTTTAAAAAAAAGAAAAAAAATGGGCATGAAGAACCTAGGGACAGACAGGAATAAAGTCGGAGACCTACTAGAGAATGGACTTGAGGATATGGGGAGGGGAAGGGTAAGCTGGGACAAAGTGAGAGAGTGGCATGGACATATATACACTACCAAATGTAAAATAGATAGCTATTGGGAAGCAGCCGCATAGCACAGGGAGATCAGCTCGGTGTTTTGTGACCACCTAGAGGGGTGGGATAGGGAGGGTGGGAGGGAGGGAGACGCAAGCAGGAAGAGATACGGGAACATATGTGTATGTAAAACTGCTTCACTTTGTTATAAAGCAGAAACTAACACACCATTGTAAAGCAATTATACGCCAATAAAGTTGTTTTAAAAAAAAAAGTAACTTAAAAGGGATGGATACAGGGCTTCCCTGGTGGCGCAGTGGTTGAGAGTCCGCCTGCCGATGCAGGGGACACGGGTTCGTGCTCCGGTCCGGGAAGATCCTGCATGCCGCGGAGCGGCTGGGCCCGTGAGCCGTGGCCGCTGAGCCTGTGCGTCCGGAGCCTGTGCTCCGCAACGGGAGAGGCCACAACAGTGAGAGGCCCGCGTACCGCAAAAAAAAAAAAAAAAAAAAAAAAGAGATGGATACAGAATCAACTAAGTTTTATTTTTTTGAAGTTATAACTCCCATTTTTATTAATAATATTTACTCATTTTAACAATATTTCTAAGTTTCAAGCCATGTAATTTTTTGGTTTTGTGTTCAAATGTAGACTTTTCACTCTTATACCTTCAGAGATGAGTTGCATAAATCAGTTGTGAAAAATACTAGATTCATCTGCTCTGACAATATTCCTTACTAGTCAATTAAAGATTTAGCTTAACTTCTAAAACTAAAACATACTGCACCTTTCTTTGTGAAAGAAGTAGTAGCCATTTTATTCAAGAGTACTGATGTCCAATTATAGATAATTTTATTACAAAATTGCCACTATTCAGAAACAAGACCAATAAGTCAAGACAATCATTAAGTCCTGCAAGAGAAGTGTGAATTAATAAATGTAACTGAGAACCACTAAGTCAATGAGTAATGACCATATCATATACTTTGCTCAGTTGTTTTAAAAATCATTCAGCTGTACTTGTGACAGAGGTCTATTATTCATGATGCCACTGGCATGACATCAGGCCCAATAGACCTACATAATAACTTTGATTGAATGCATAATTATTTAATTATTGTAAAGTTATTATATACATAAAACTTTTACTGTGTCCATATGCAGAAAAGAGTTACCATGGCAGGCTGACACCACTCTCCTTAGAAAGGATTGCTTACAAGGCTGGCCCTTAGCTGGCATCAGAACCTGGATTTGGGGAGTGTTTCTGCCATTCCCTAATTGATGAGAGCCGCTCACTGCGCCTATAAACTGTCTGGATAAACCACATGGTTTGTGTTCAACACCTGCTTTCCTTCTGGGAGTCTGGAATTTTGGTACATGCTATGCAGAGGCTGCCATGTGACCGACTTCCAGTTAAAAGTCTGAGGACTGAGTCTCTAATGAGATCCCCCGGAGACAACATTTCACACGTTGTCACAATTCAACCATGGTGGAATTAAGCTCACGCTGAGTGACTCTACCAGGAGAGAACTCTAGGAAGCTTGTACCTGGTTTCCTCTGGACTTTGTCCCATGTGCCTTTTCCCTTGGCTGGCTTTGCTCTAGTAATCTTAGCCTCAGTATGACTACATACTTAGTATTATGAGTCTTTGTAGGAAATCACCAAACCCAGGGGTGGTCTTGGGGACCATGACACAGTCCAGTGTAGGTCCAAAGAAGAGGACCTGTGCCTTAAATCTCTTTATATTTCTTATAATATATAACGTATTCTTATACATAACAGATAATCATATTTTGTGATTTTATATATTATCCTCCTAATATACCCAAACCAGTCTAAAGATGTGTTGAATCTCTACTTCAGTGTGACTTAACATTGGTGAACCGGTTAAATGTCAAAAATATATGTGATAATACATGTACAATTCAAACAACAAATGAAAAGTTTTGGGCAGGTTCAAGTAACAGAGTTGGATAGAAGATTGATTACTTTGACCATTTACAGTCTGCAGCCCTCCAATTTGTTTTAATGATGTCTTGCTAGTTCTCTCCCTGCAAATACCCTAAAGAATATCCTGAGCATTCTTAATTTGAATTTCTTTTTTTGTTAATTTACCCATCTTTGGAATGTGTGACTGATAGAGAGGGCAGGCATTTTATCAAGCTTCTGTGTTATTTAACGACAGTTCTGTGATGTGTCAAATAAACAATCCATGCTTCTTTATACTTTATACAATTCCTTTAGAACCAATCTTACCTATTGGCCAATAGATCAAAAAGACTGCCACAGAAAACACTGATACAAAAGAAACATTGAAATATGATCAAAGAAGGCCCAAGGGATGAAAGGAGTCAGTGAGTTGGAGAATATATCCAGGTTAAAGAAAGTTCCAGGCCACCCCTGATGTCAAAGTACTTTTCTAGTCTTGATCTTGAACTTGTTCAGAACATCTCTCTTGGGCCTTTTCTCTCATTATTTTGGGGATCAAAACATCTTTTTCGACATGTCTGAGATGCTGCTCTGCGGGGTCGAGCGCCATGTCTGTGCGCAAAAGGCGGCAGACGCGTGGCCGCCCCTCAACTGTTTGATAATATGCATATCTCTTGAAGATTCACTTTTCACCTAGTATATTAAAATACTGGAGAAGTTCTGCTTCAAGTAAACGTGTTTATTGCTGATGAACTCAGATTTCCCCCAAGTTTTTCATAATAAGAAAATCCTGGGGCTTCCCTGGTGGCGCAGTGGTTGAGAGTCTGCCTGCCGATGCAGGGGACACGGGTTTGTGCCCCGGTCCGGGAAGATCCCACATGCCGCGGAGTGGCTGGGCCCGTGAGCCATGGTCGCTGAGCCTGCACGTCCGGAGCCTGTGCTCCGCAACAGGAGAGGCCACAACAGTGAGAGGCCCGCGTACCGCAAAAAAAAAAAAAAAAAAGAAAAAAAAAAAAAGAAAATACTTCCTTGAGGAATATTTAACTTTCTGCTCTACAACATAATGGTAAATGTCACCACTATGTTACCATAGTGGTAAACTATCACTCCTATTTTCTACAACATCAATTAATTAATAATTGTGTAATTAATACGTTTATTAACATCTACTAACCAGGCCCTGAGCTAGGTACTGGGAATTTAAAGCTAAAAGGCACAAGGTTTGGCCATTAGAATCACCCATGGGGCATTTTTTTTTAGTGTACATGTATCTGGACTTCACACCAGGCCTACTAATCTATGCGAGCGGACCTGCCAAGATGTATTCTTTAACCTTTTACTAGGATTCTGGTAATGAACTGGGTTTGGAAACTGATCCGTAACCTAGTTTTTCATATTAAGCCAACCTAGTTCTGTTCTATTTTGCAAATATCAACGTAGAAAACAAAGTTCAAAAGAGAAACTATCGAATAATCATAGAAAAAGAAAGGAAACTAAAGAGGATAGACAAGAAAGGAGATAGAACAGCACCGTGGAGATGCAGTGCAACTGAGCAGTGTGCTTGCGTGCTGCATACGTGTGTGCCTGTGCTTGACTGTGCGTGTGTGTGTGTGCACCCACACGTGATGAGATTGATGACACTGGCTGGGGAGGGAGCAAGAAAATAGGTACACTCTAGGTCCTCCACGGGCTAAGAACAGATCTCTATCCTTTATCAGAGTCATAACAAACACCTCCTATACCTTAGCTAAAGACATTGAGGGGAGTGGAAGAGGAGGAAAACTGTATAGGAGGAGTAAGATGATTATAAACTTGGGAACTGAATAGTTTAGGACAATGGACTTCAAACTTGTTCTGATGGCAGAATTGTTAGGAATCAGCTTGCTCTTTGAGGAATGATATGAAATACTGATGGGCTCAGAATATACAGACACACTTTTTTCTAAGTCAGGCATTACCATTTCCTAGTGAAAGCAGGTGATAGGGTGCAAGGTAAATACAAAGGAAAGGACTTTTGAGAATGTTACTGTGCTTCCTAGAATACAACTCTATTAAAGGTGGGACCTTAAATACTGCACGGTCTCATTTAGACACGGAATCCATTTTTAAAACAGATAAACTTAGAGAAACAGAGAGTAGAATGGTGGTTGCCAGGGACTGGTGGATGGGAAATGGGGAGCTATTGGTCAAATGTCACAAACTTCCAGTTATACGATGAATATGTTCTGGGGTTGTAATGTACAGCATGGCGATTACAGTTAACAATACTATATTATGTACTTGAAAGTTGCTAAGAGAGTAGATCTTAAATGTTCCCACCACAAAAAAGTAGTGTTGTGAAGTGATGGATGTTATGTGTACCAAGTCATAATGTCATACACCTCAAACTTACACAAGTGCTTCTCAGTAAAGCAAGAAAATGTGGTGGGTTCTTATTGGGTTTCAGCTTTTATATCTTGGTGTTCCTTAAAGAGTTTGACTTTTAGGTGATATGCTTAACTACATCTCAGATTAAAACATTACTTTCTAGAATTGAGTCAGAGAAATTGTCCACCTTACTTCTGGAATTCTGTGGGGGAAAATATGCCCATTGTCCGAACATTAGATGTTATGGGTCTAAGAGCACAACTTCAATATTAGACAGACATGGTAGATACAATACAGATGTTGGAATTTGTATTTTGAGGAAGAATACCTGGATATTTTAGGAAGAAGGAGTGGATCTTTTTAGGAAGAAAGCCAGATCTTTATGACATTATGTGTAACCTTCAAAATTCACTTATGAAGTTGTGAAATGAAAATTAATTTAAAACTCAACTTCTATAGACATATAATTTCAATAGAAAGAAGACGTCACCATCAGAGCTACTCATATGGGTTTAGGGATGCTGCCCCATACTTCCTCAGAGATGAAAGGCCCGAAACATGGCTGCCATCTTGTGGTTCACAATTAAGTAGGCTTTGGAAATACTCACAGTGGCTACTTTCTGCCAGAAAACAAAGACTTTCAGACAACACTGGACCTGGGATAGGAGCAGAGGCTTAAAGTCTTGGATACTCATGGAATCCAGATGCTGCAAAAGTGTTAGTTTCTAAATGCTGAGAAATGGCAGAGATTAAGTGAGGAACTATTGGGAGGATTCTCTGATATAAAGTGATCTTGACTTGATTTCTTTGGAAGATACCTAGAACAAATGTATAGCAGAGTGGATAGGGGCTGGGATCTAGGGTTGCAAGTCAATAAGAGGGTTGAAAGTGCTCCAGCCCTGTGTTCACTATGAGCCTTTCATCAGCAGACAGAAGAATGCGACTTGAAGGACAGGTCTTGTTCTACTTCAAAGTTGAAGAGGAAACAAATTATAGCCAAGATTTATTAAGCAAACTTGGACTTCTTTGTAACCCAAAAAGATCTCTCTGATTTTCTCTGTGGCTATCTTGGCCACACACCAAAAACAAGTTTGAGTGATGGAGCTCAGGGTCAAGATGCTGGGAAGATTTTAGCAGATGGGAAGGGTTTTCCAGTCTCTAGTAGCTCAGGATAACTTCATTCTTCAACCTTTGAATAAAATTTCCTACAATCCTACGAAGCCCAGTTTTGGATTGAAGGCTGAATGCCTTGATTTACTTTTACTATGCAGGAGCCTATCATAATGAAATTCCCTATAAGCAACTGGATACTTGCCCCTAGCGTTTAGCAGACACCAACCATGAGTGAAACAAATCCAGTAACTACATGAACGGGTGTCAAAGAAATATGTTTTAATTGTTATTGTTATTTGAGAGAGGAAAAGTGCTAAGTGAAAGGCATCAGAGAAGCTGTGGGGACATGAAAATTGTGGAGGAAACAAGAAGGGGTTTAGGAAATATTAAAGTGAGCTTTGAATTAGGGTGCATTTCATGTTCCTAAAGAGATACAAATGAAGATTGAATTCTTTACTAATGCTTTGGCTTGGACTAAATGTGGGACACATAATTTTGGAATTTGTGTCTAGGTTATAGAAGAGTTGTTGAGTCCCATCTACGTTGGGCGGGCGCTGGGTCAGGTACATACTTCACATAAATTACTCCATTTCCTTTTCAGAACAATTTTATGAAGCAAAGAGAGGTAACTTCCTCTAGTAAGTGGCATAATTAAAATTTCAAACTAGGCTGGACTGACTCTATAGCACATGTTATTTCCACTACACCAGGAAATCATGAATCATTCTCTGCTGATGTATGTTTTTTATTATGTCTAACTAGGAGCAGACTTTCAGAAGCAGCTGACAGTAGTTATTCACTGTCAGAAGCAGCAGCTTAGTAAAAATGATTACCATGTATATTTGGTAAACATTATTATTCAGGTAAACAATACTAAAAACCTCATTCAGCAGGTCAATTCATTCACATACTTTGGCTGCATTTTGCAGCCCACTCATCATGATTGGCCATCATGATAAACTACTTTTCAAACGAATTAAATATTTCATAGGGCACACAGAAACATTTCTGGTCAACTCGTTTCCATTATTAAAATGTGTCTTTAAATTTTTTTCTACCTTTTCCATGTTGTATAATGAAGCAATGGAACATTTTATATCAAGTACAGTTTTGTCAAGAGCTGGGTCAATTTCAAGGCTCCTTTTAAGGAAAAATTTAGTCCTTCCAAAAGGTACTCCCTTGGCCCACTTCCATGTGCAAGTGGGCTGGCTTACTGAAAGAAAATATATTTTGAGTTCTTAAACTTCTACACCATAATATTAATTCTGCATCACCTACATCTAGTTGGTAAAGCCTATGGATCTTTTTTCAGTTAATAATACAAAGAAATGACTCATGGTGGCTTTCATTCTATCTCACTTGAGATTAACTATTCGTCTCTCAAGATTCTCTAAGCTTCATCCTCTAATAAGCGGCATTACCAGAAATCCACATGCCTGGACTCCATTCTCACAGCTCTCTGAAGCACTGTTGAATGATACACGATGTCTGCACACACGTGGGTTCCTGTTCTAGATTCTCCACGTATTAAATATGTGACCTTCAGAAAATTACTTCATTTCCTTAAGTCCAGTTTCCTCACTGGTAAGATAATTTTGGAAATTCAATTCAATTCGGCAAATATATTTAGAATATCTGTTAGGCCCTATGCTTTGTGCTGGAGTCAGATATAAAAAAATTCCTTCATTATTGACCCAGTATTTATTCTGAGCACATACTCTATGTCAGTCATTGTCCTAAGGGCTAAGGATAAACCTTTGAACCAGGCTGACAAATTTCCTGTCCTCATAGCTTATATTTTAGTAAAATATTCAGAAAATAAGCAAGGAAATCAAGAACTAATTCAATATGAATTCAAGTAAGTGACAGGAACTACGAAGAAAATAAAGCAGAAGGATCAGGTGACTTTGTGGGAATATGGCTGCTTTAGAAACAGCAGCCAGGAAAGATTCCATCTAGGAGGCAGACATTTGACAGAGATATGAATGGTAAGAAAAGTTGATCAAGAAATCAGAGAGGAACAAAAGCATAATTTCAGTAAGTGCTAGGATTGAAGTATACAGTAGAAATTTCTTGGGAGGATGTGTTTAAGCAATGTAAAATTGCCTCAGATGAAGTTGTGCCCAAATAGATACTCACCAAATGTTAGCCATCTTTTCTCCCTTTAAGACTTAACATGGCGTCCTTCTCCTTTAATCAGTGCAAGAGAAAACTACTCGAATCTTCATGATGACTCAGGATCAGAAAACACTTGCTCTAATTAGATGTCTAGGAGTGTATGCCTTCTTTTTTGAGACAATAAAATTATATAATGTCACAGACTTCCCTTTTCGCTTCTACTAGCTATGGTGCTTGGCTTCTGCCCCAAACCTCTATTTCCTGTTGTGTCTTTATTTGCAATTATCTGTATTGTTTTAATGTCCTAAGCTATCTTGACCTTTTTTATATCTAGACAGGGAATAAATTTTTTTTAAACACAAAAAACATGTTCACATACTGCAGTTATTTTTGTGTCGGTATTTAGAAGAAGTGCTTGTTGTTTGAAGCAGAAAAGCAGTCCTAGTATTGTCTTTTTCCACATAGGCCTCATTTCCAATATCTTGGATATGATAGAGGAAAGAAGTTATTAGATAGATTTTCTTTTACCCACTGTTACTTTACCATAAGATACTTGGCAGTTTTTTCTTGGCACATAATCTATAGTAAAACTTTATTAATGCAATCTTATTGGAGTAGAAGGCAATGTATGCCATTAATAAACTGAAATACAGTCTATCTTTAAACACATGTTAACTTAGTGGTTAAGAACATGCACTTTGTACCTAGACACACTGAAGATTGAATACTGTTTCCTGCACTTACCGACTGTGACCTTGGTGTGTGTTTCAATCTCTCTGGGTCTCATCTGTACAATATGAGATATAATACCTACCTCATGGGATTCTATGGAGGCTGAGGATATTATATATGTCAAACAATGTAGTAGAGGATAGAGGATATTATATATGTCAAACAATGTAGTTGACATATTATATATGTCAAACAATAAGAGTGCTTAGCAAAATATCTGGTAATAGCAAATATCCAAAATAGAAATTATTATCCAGATTTCATATCAGTTTCATCACGTGTTCTATGGAGAAAAATGAAGTCTTCCAAGATTAATAATTTTTGCCATGAATTATATTATATCAACAACCAGAGTTCTCAGAATTCCTCTACCTCATCATAATTCAAGCGCAAGCAATAGGACGGGTGCGAACAGAGTCTAACCATAAAAAATCCAATTATATCCATATAGCTAGATAGAGGCTGGGGGGCTAGTCATGGGAGAGAGACCAAGGGTTAGTGTTCAATGTGACGAAATGGGAAAATTCAACTAAAGATAAGCCTAGAAACACAAGAGACAGGCAGGATGTGAGTATGTTCGTTAAAGTGATGGAACTAAGCCTAAGACTCAGATCATCTTAAATCTGCATGGGCACGTGGGCACTCAGGGAAGTGGCAGCATTTGCTGGAGAGTGGGGCAGGTGGGTGGACTGGGATTGGCTTGATCCAATGGGCACAGGGAAGCTCTAGTAGAGAAAAATGGACCCAGGGAAAATAATATCAGTCACTGCAGGGATTCAGGCATGAAAGTAAGATTCCAGGCTGCAAATCAGAGGACCTAAACAAGCCTTGATTCAGGGCTCATCCTGTAACCGCTTATCTTTTCCCTCCAGAGAAAAAGACATGTTCCAGAATCCAGCATGAGGTTAAATGGCCTCAGCAGTAAAATTTCTCAGTAAAGGGGTAGAAGCCCTGTAGCTTAACAAGTCAAACAATATATAGAGACAAGTTTGAAAGCACTGAGAATGGCTGTTGTATAAGGTTTTCATCCATTCAGGATTTTACACAGGTGGTATACACAGCAAGGTGAGGTTGATTAATTTTCTGATGCCTGTTATTTTCTTCTTGTAATTTCCTACTCACCGATTCAATTTCTATTTCTCCAATTTTTAAAACTTGATGTATAAAGTCCTAAGGAACCAGATTAGCACCAAAAAGCAAAGGTAACACCTTGGATGGCTGGAATAGCAAGACATCTCAATCTTCTTTCTATTTATATATGTGCAAAATAAATAAATAAAACTCTTAACCACCTGAAAGATTATCTTCTGCCTGAGGAATTTTCTGTCTATAATATGACACTGATAAAATTTCCAAGAGAAATATGTTTACTGTACGTACTGACTGGGCTAGAAAAGAATAGAAACCCTAGTCCTTTGGCGAAGATACAGCCATAGAGATGATGGATGTCTGGAACAGGAAGAAGCCTCCAGTAAACCAGTCACAGTTGACACCCTGTTCCAGCACATAATGGTTGACACTTACTCACAGGTTACTAAAATGATTATGTGCTCAAGAGTGAACCCATGCCAGCAAACCAAACTTTCACTGATGAAAAGAGAGCCTGTTATTTTAAACGTTGATTCAAAGAGATTCAGCTTTAAAGTTAGTATAGTTCATATTAATAAAAGCAAGGGAACTTTTAGCACTGACACACAATAAATAAATTGATAGCCAACTTGTTTTGTTCTCTATGCTGTCAGCAGTGAAATCAAATTAGATTTAATAAAAGCTTATATAGTATTGATGCAGTGTGATTCAGACTAATCAAATTATGATTCACTAATTAAAAAAAAATGTTGTAATCCTCTTTCACATAAGGTAAACAGGGATGCCAGGAAGGTTTGACATGTCAATCAAGTAATGAAAAATAAAAAATATTGTCATATTTCCTAAAGAAAAAATAATAATCAATTTTGCTTACATATTCTCTTGTAGTTGTACAAATTGGATGACAACTTTGACTGTAACTCAACTTTTAATCACTAGCGGAAACCACTGGAGACAGCATATGAGACCCTGTCCCTCCTCCTGGGCAGAGGGAGATTAAGCTTCCCATGGGCAGAGTTGGGAGTGGCAGCACTAGAGCTTCTTGAATTTTCCTAGACAAGGATGGATTCTGAGTTTAGGAGCCAAGAGTCCAAGAAGATAGCAAGAGGCTCTGACAACAGGTCCGAGCACAGAGGGATGACAGGGAAGACGGTGTCTGCCATTTGCATGCTTTGTGTAGGGGCCACTCTTCAACACTGCCCTCCTGGGCTCTTCTAACACATAGAAAACGAAGGAGACTTGAGGATGGGTTAGTATCCTATAAGAATGTCCAAATCTCCTGTATCTTTGACTCACACTTTCTCAATCAACACAAATCAATAAACACTTACTGCACTCCCAACGACTTTGGAGTACAAAGGAGGTCAAAATGTGGTTTATGCTATGGAAGAATTTTTGGCTGGTAGAAAAGGGAGAAATATAAATGCAAAACAATACAGTGACACACATGCTATGTGCTTTGTTGGAGTCTATGTTTAGGACCAGAACCCTTGGGTGAGGTATATGGCTGTTCTGTGCCATTTCCACCAGTGAGAAACTTTAGAGCAATTTGGAAAGTGGTAAATTGTTCTCACACTTTTTTTTTTTTAAGCATTTCTGTACCCTTTCTAGGGTTCCCAAGCCTGAAAAATCCTCATGGCCCCCAACTGCACTTTCTTTTAAAACTCTACCATAGTTTCCTTCACACTTACAAGAGAACTTAAGTTCCTTTCTCTGGTTGATAAAGTCTATAAGACCTAGCCCCAACTTCCTCTCCAAGCTCATCTCACTGATTCATTAGATTTCAGACACTCTGGTCCTCTAGCGCAGTCCCTCTCAAACTTTAATGAGCATACAAATCACCTGAGGTCTTGCTAAAACTGTAGACTTTTGCTCGTGAAGATTTTTATTCAGTCAGTCTGGAGAAGGGGACGAAATTCTTGCATCTGTAATAAGCTCCAAGGTGATGCAGATGGTGCTGGTCCTGGGACCACACTGTAAGTAGCAAGGTGCCAGCTCATTCCTGACACTGACAGGCTACAGTATACCACTATGAGTAACAGTGCAATTCACCAAGCTCGTTCTCCCCTTGGAAACACGGTGCTTGTTGTTCCTTCTGCCAGGAACTTGCTTCCCCCATATCTTTGTCTAGCACCTTTTGTCACGTAGGTATCTGCTGAAATGTCAGCTCCAGAGAAAGATCTTTTTTAATAACCCTATCTAAAGTGGCCCATCCAATCACTGATCTGTAACAATCAATGCTTTTTCCTATTTTATTTTCTTAATTACACTGGCACCCTCTGAATTTTCTTTACTTATCTGTTCATTTCCTTGTAAGTTCCATGAAACAGTGGCATGGCCTGTGCTGTTCAGCACAGTATCTCAGCACATAAAACAATACCTGATCCACAGGGTTGGCTTTATGGGTACATAACCTGTGCAGTTGCACTTGGCCTTCTACTTAGTTTAACGCTCTGTCACCATCTAGACAATAATAATTTTATCTTTCAACTTGTGCTTTTCAAGTAAAGGGTAATGGGACAATGAGGCATGTTTGTGAGCAGAGGAAATGCACTCAACATATATGTCTTCTTTTCTTTGCTGCCCTATTCTCACATCATGTTTGTGATGCCTCACGAGCACAAAATTCTGATGGACCCACGTACATGGGCATTCAACAAGACTCAAAGTGATTACAAGGTGAGTTTCTTACCTACTTACTTACAAGGTAAATGGGGTGTTGACAGCCCCACGGGGCCATGCTTTCTATCTAAGCCAGAACTTGCTTCAAAAATACAAAGAGCAATGGTGTTCTAAGAAACATGAATGGTCAAGGACATTTATTAAACTTATTACTCTATTTGGTTCTTCCTCACTCAGTACAAAAGGCGACAGTGCTAGTAGAATGTGCACATATTAAAAAGTGAAATAAAAACAGTTGAGTTAGTTTTGTGTAGTATCTCTACTGTTCTGTTACAAACTACATATATGCATGTATGTAGTAAATCTGGATATGGATTAAATGCTCTTACACTTTCATTTAAAACTGGCATTGCACAACATAAAGATGAATCATAAAATTCATGCTAATAATTTAAAATTTTAATTTTTTCTTAATTAGAATAAATTGCAAAAAAAAAAAAAAAAAGCCACGACACATCAAAAGAGAGAACAGTGAAGAAAGAAAAGGCTTCATATTTTCATACTTTTAATGGCACTTTTCCTGCTTTTTGAACAAGGAACCAACATTTTCATTCCCTGCTGGATGCCAAAAATTGTGCAGCTTATCCTATTGATGCATAGAAGTACTTGGTGAATGAGTAGAAGTGTGCATTTACTGTGTGGCTGGCGCTATGCTGCATAGATGATCTTATTTTATCTGGACAATAACCTTTTAAAATAGATGTTACTGTTTTAACAGATGAGAAAACAAAGGCTTGGAAAGATTAAGTAATTTAGCTAATATCTGAAAGGCTATTAGTAAAGAAGCTAGGGTTCAAACTAGGATTCAGGTCTGCAGGATCCCAAAGTCCATCTCTTGATGACTCTGCTGTAATTTCTCCCAGAAGCCAGTCTCATTCCAGTCTTCCCTTGGGCTACTGGAGTGCTCCAGAATGGGTCCAAGGTTCTATTCCAAACCAAAAGGAAACAAGAATGCTGACCTCCTTTCCACCTTGATCCCAAGGACTCTCAGAAGTCTTTATTTCTGTGTCTATACCTAGATTGTCATATGGACCCATGTAAAGAATTCACAGTTGAGTAGGTTCCAGACGCCAATTAAAGCGAATTTCCCAGAGTATCTCGGTATTTGTGCCTCAGAGACTGGGGAAACTTTCAACCTTATTTTGACACTTTATTTAGCCCTCCAAGATGAAGACCATTTCATTAGGGTCTTTTAAGTATTTCTAGCTATATTCTAGAGCACCAAGAAACAATGTCTTTCAGCAGTTTTAATCTTTTTGCCCAAATCTCACTGGTAAATATATTTTACTGGTGTTGAATAAAAGTCTCTGCCTGGATAGCCATGCTGTTTAAAATATTTTAAATAGGGCTTCCCTGGTGGCGCAGTGGTTGAGAGTCCACCTGCCAATGCAGGGGACTCGGGTTCGTGCCCTGGTCTGGGAGGATCCCACGTGCCATGGAGCGGCTGGGCCCGTGAGCCATGGCCGCTGAGCCTGCGCGTCCGGAGCCTGTGCTCCGCAGCGGGAGAGGCCACAGCAGTGAGAGGCCCGCGTACCGCAAAAAAAAAAAAAACAAATATATATATATATATATATTTTAAATAATGTTCGCTATGGTAACAATATATTTGAAGTTTCTGTCATTTGAACATTAAAATGTTCAATTAGACGGTGAAATACAGTACCAAACTCTCGAGCATTTAGTATTAATGAAAGGGAAAAAAAAATCAGCATATGATCATATATCAAACATCTCATGTATTTTAGTATTTGTTAGAAGAATCTACTTATTTAACATGTTTGTGATTAAATGTATTTTACCATTATAGTTTTTAAATCAAATATTTACTTTTAGTATACATTTTTTGATAAGAGTATTTATTACTATAAACCCATTTTGAGATGAGACGTGTAGTAATAGGTTCAGTATGTATAATGGGGCCTAATCACAGGCACTTAGCTTCTCTCTATTTCAAGGTGCAGAGCTCCAGATAATTACATGGTAACACATTCACACATCATGGGTTGCAAGAGATTTTCAAATACTTCTAATTTTGTTGATATTAACATCTTCAAATACCTATATTCACTTTTTCCTTATTCGGTATAAAATCCATCATAGGTACAAAATTAAGTGACAGAGCCATTTGGATATCCTTTAATTTGGACTCACTCATAATAAAATAAATCACTTAATTGTAAACTTCTCTAACTTTTAAACTCTACTTTGGTCTGTTAGAGAAGCCAGTTGCTCTTGCTCTTAATATAAGCAAAGAAATGATAAGAGAAAAACTGGTAATTCTCAGCCTCCATTTCCTTATTTTTAAAATGAAGGCAAATGGACTTGACTTTCAAGGGACTTTCCTTCTCTATGAATCTAGAAGGTTCATTTTTCTCCTCCAATATGGACTACACATTATCTTACCCTTCATTTTGATTTTACTATTAGTATTACTTTTGGCCATTTAATTTGCTCAAAAATATATTAAATTACCCAAGTAATTCAAGTATAAAAAAGGTACTCATGTTCATTATAATCAGTAGGAATATTTAGGTGAATTTTTAAAATATTTATCTCAATTCCTTGTTTCACTCTAGGTAGGTATTTTTTAACATCTTTATTGGAGTATAATTGCTTTACAATGTTGTGTTAGTTTCTGTATAACCAAGTGAATCAGCTATATGTATACATATATCTCCATATCCCCTCCCTCTTGTTTCTCCCTCCCACCCTCCCCATCCCATCCCTCTAGGTGGTCACAAAGCACTGAGCTGATCTCCCTATGCTATGCGGCTGCTTCCCACTAGCTACCTATTTTACATTTGGTAGTGTATATATATCCATGCCACTCTCTCACTTTGTCCCAGCTTACCCTTCCCCCTCCCTGTGTCCTCAAGTCCATTTTCTACATCTGCCTCTTTATTCCTGTCCTGCCCCTAGGCTCTTCAGAAACTTTTTTTTTTTTTTTTTAGATTCCATATATATGTGTTAGCATACGGTATTTGTTTTTCTCTTTCTGACTCACTTCACTCAGATGACAGTCTCTATGTCCCTCCATGTTTCTACAAATGACCCAATTTCATTCTTTTTTATGGCTGAGTAATATTCCATTGTACATATGTACCACATCTTCTTTATCCATTCATCTGTTGATGGACACTTAGGTTGCTTCCATGTGCTGGCTATTGTAAATAGAGCTGCAGTGAACATTGTGGTACATGACTCTTTTTGAATTATGGTTTTCTCAGGGTACCATTTTTTTTAAGTGTCAATTATCATCTACTTTTGTCATGGGTTGGGAAATTTTTTTCCCCATCTCTTGATTAACTACATTATGCTCTACAAATATTTGCTTGGTGAAGGAAGGATGGCAGAAATAAGAGAAAGAATAAATATTTTTGGTTATCCTGAATGATGTATATATTATATACTCCCAATTAAGATTATGTATTCCCAATTAAAAAACAATTATAACACCAGAAGTGTTTGTGTGTGCCTGTTTGTGTGTGTGGGGATGTTGGGGTGTGTGTGTGTTGGAGGGACAGGAAAAAGAAAATAAAACACTAGCAAAGGGAGAGAATAAGAACAAAAAATACGAACAAGTCACTCTCTCAAAACTTCCTTAACTAAGATTCAGGATGTTGCAATATAATATATCAGTGAACGCCCTTCCTAGGTATCATAAACTAAAATGTGAAATATACTTACACAAATGATCAGAATAATTTCCATACTTATTGTAAGTATTTAGAGCTGTTGTTCTCAACCCTCGGCTGCACATTAGAATCATTGAGAAAGCTTTTAAAAAATGTCTGAGCCTCATGTCAGATCAATTAAAATCAGATACTGGGCGGGACTGGACATTCCTACTGTTTTAAAAGCTCCCTTAGGGATTCTAATGTGCGGCCAGGGTTGAGAGCATTGATTTAGAGTAAACCCTATTATGAGGTGCAGTAAGAAATATGCATTTAAATTTTAAGCGAGAGAGCCATTGTTTTTAACAGTTTGAAGTCACCTTACCAAACTGACGATATATTCTATCTGTTCTTCAATTATGACACAAACCAGAAATCAAAAGTACCTGAGACCATGCTGAGCTGCTGGGATTACGAGTCAGTGATCACACAGCAGCCTTGAAAAGAGTGCCTTCCTTGATGTGCGCTGGCCCTCTTTCCACACTGGCCATCTCTCCAGGTAAGCTCCGGAGAACCAAACCACCCTGCCTGGTGTGGGTCTTCAAGCTCTTTTTTTTTTTTTTTCTGTTTGAAACGGTTAAATTGAGGTAAAAATGTAATATTCATAGGATACACTGAAGCTCCCTAGACTGGAAATTTTTATTCCTTTGCCAAGGGAAGGTAGAACAGTTTGCAGGCAAAAACGTTAAAATAAAAATTGCCTACATTAAAAAAAAAATCTCTCTTTTATTTGGTTTCTTACCAGACCAAAGTGAAATGTGACCTGCAGCTTGGAGGTCGCTCCCAGGATTAATAATCTCCAGGTGTATTCAAAACCATTAATTGCCTCTGAAGGGAGCAAAAGGAGGCTTCCAGAATCCTGCTATTTGAAGGAGAGATATCGAGCTCAGTGTTCGCTTCTTCAGGGAGTTCCTATGGCCAAGGTATTCATGTTGTGCTTAAACTAGGAAGCTTGAAAGGAATAACTTTGGCAGAGAACTTTGTTGTACTAGCATGAATGCACTGAAGGCCTTGTAAAGAAGTTGTTTGAATTACATGTATGTTAAACAGTTGCAGAAGAACTGTTTCCACTTTAGGTTTTTGCACAATAAACCCCAAATTGCACTTTTGACTCCTGAGCTGCGTCTTTTAACTTGCTTTATTTCCATAACAATAAATCCCCTTAATGATGACTGTGCAGCACTGTCACACAGACAGTCTATCTCTTCAACCCCTATGTCATTAAAAGATGCAACTTACTTATTTATGATGATTAATAATAATGAAATATGTGTGAAGAAATAAATTATACAAATGCTGAACTGTGCATAATAGGGAAAGATACAAATGGCCAGGCTCTGGTTACCTGTACCCCAATACAAACATTGGACTGCAGAACAGTTCTCTCCAGCTGATTTTCCTCTGGTATGATAACTCAGGAAGCAGGATGTGAGAAAGTTTGAAAAGTGTTTTGACAGGTTCAAATTCTTTTTTAATGGTAGATTTGTAAAACTCGACTTCTCTCCCCCACCTAGCTTTTACTGTTGCCATCACATCACATTACTGAAGGCAGCCTAGAACACCTGAGTCAATGCCAGCTGACGGCCTGTGTCAAATCTTTTGTCTTAGCTGACACAGAAATACCACGTACCCTCCCAGGGCTCTTCCTGAATATCCATAAGTTCACACTTAGGATGCGTGTGCTGAGCAGAGTAAGCGAAGGAGCACATCTCATGGTATCAGCAGTGTCTGTGGATGTGCAACAGGGTCAGGATAGTCAGGAGGTGATTGGTTCAGAGATGGCTCATCACCCTAGCACGCTCATGAATTCTTAATCACTCCTGGTGCAGCTGCTTCCTCTAGTTAGTACGTTTATTATGAGTCAATGATATTAAGACATAGGCAAGCCCAAGCCTCAAAGTTTTCACATTTGATAAGTGGAAGCAATTTTTAAAAATATAAATCATTGCTTCTACAAAATTTAAACGAGCTAACACCTCTGCTAAAGTTGAAATTCCATAAACTCGTGGCTGAAGTTCATAGGCACAAACAACAGCCTTTTCACCCCAAAAGAGGATCCTGTCATCTTGTTTTCAGAAGACCTAGTTTAAATTGACTGGTGAAATTCCCCATTTGGAAAAGTTCGTTGAATCTTGGAATATCTGGAAAAAAATAAAACTACTGCTTTACTCTCCAACAGAATAACATTCTCAACCCATGAGACCCTTGAGGAATACTGATGACCCTTTCTAACCACATCACTGGGTGATCATGCCCTACAGGCTCATTGCTATTATTAGCTATTTACAAAGCCTTTTGTCAAATTAATCATTTCATAGATGTCTCACACACACACACACACAACAGATGTTCTTATAGATAAATTATGTGACAGAGAGAGAAACATGACACTTTTAGGAGATAAATATTAAACTAAGTCAAAACAAAATACGGAGCTGACAATCCCTGTAGTAATTTTTGTTGTCATGGAAGGGCCTGATTATTCTGGATTCATTTCTGTCAGATGGAGTTCATAGAAAATTTAGACAATTCACTGTAGGAAAAAGTCAATTTATAACTGTAGGTTTATTTGTGATTTTATTGATGATGGTGTGTCCCTCCATCAGAATGTAAACTCTTTGAGAGTAGTCATGAGTCTGGCTTTATTCATCGGGGTTTACCCAGTACTTTGAACTAAGAAAACTGAATTTAGCAAAAAAATAAAATATCTCACCATAAAGACAAAAGACATTTGAATCCTCTGTTTTACATTATCGATGGCTTGTTTGAGAATTAGATCTACCATTAGGTACTTCGAACATTTACTCTTTCATCTCAAAATGAAACTTGAATATGTTATGAAAATATTCCATAATAGAATTAATAAGTATCTTACATTCATCAGAAGGCAGTAATATATAATCTCTGTATTTTTATGACTGGGGGCCTCTCTGTCTAATAGTAAGAAAGCTGAATGGCCCATTATTTTATAATTCATCTCAGTTTAAACTTCTGAATTCTTTTCTTTATTTACCTTAATCATTTCATTACTTAAATTTTATCTAGCCCATGTAAAATCTAAATCATAGAAAATAAATTTGAAAAATAGATACATTAAAATAAGAAAAGTTACCATTTGATAGTGTTTATTAAACTTATATTTGCATGTTTCATTTTGGATGACCATCAAAAATATAGATTCCTAGGTTCCACTCCCAGAGCCATTAGGTCTGGACTGGGACTAGAAATCTGTATTTTTAACTAATACTGTACATTGATTCCGAGGTGTGAGGAAAATACTTCCCTTGTGGTTCAGGCTTGAATTCACCTTTTATTTCATGTAACTTTTGACTATACAATTGTTTTCTATTCTGTCATGGAGACGATTGTCTCTGTCAGTTAATGAATTTCTCTACATAAATGGTGGTCAGTCTGGTGGGCAGACTTTCTGCAAATTGTTTCCTCCTATGAAAATGGTTGGTTTATTTCCCTTTGTGTAGCTCTAAGAAGAACGGGAGCTTGGATTATGGAAAGGAAGACTTGTTGACTTGTTGACTTGAAGACTTGTTGGAGGTAAGTAAACTGTCCCTTCTAACAGCAGCAAATAAGACCTGAGAAGAAAGACACCTAGAGAGAGCTGACTTCTTCAGGTCAGTGAGGGAACCTGACCTAAAGACTCTGAGAGGACTTTGTTTTCTTCTGCTGCTTTGTAAAAGTTTTCTGTTGCCTCTCTACATAAAGTTAATTCCCTTCTCTAGGCAAATCACCATAATACCCATCACAATACTGCTTTGATTTTCTCCAAAGCACTAATTATCATTTGAAATGTTCACAATATGTTTACTTGATTTTTGTCTGCTTCTCCAAATAAAATGCAAATGCTGTGAAAGCAGGATACTTACCTGTCTTTTATAGGCAAATACAAAGTAAGAGGAGATGGACATAAAGCAGTAACAAAAATTACAAATCCTAAAAATAAAATTACAATAATTGAAATAATAGTATTTTTTAAATCCCTTAATAGTCAAGATAAACTTTAGATGTGACCTTGTTAAAGAGAGAATTAGTGAATTAGACAGCAGTACTGGGGTATTTTATTTCTAGAATACGTAATTGCTTTTGTTGTTGTTGTCATTATTATTGTCTTTATGTCCATCTGTTTTTTTTTTTTTTTTTTTTTTTTGTGGTATGCAGACCTCTCACTGTTGTGGCCTCTCTTGTTGTGGAGCACAGGCTCCAGACGTGCAGGCTCAGCGGCCATGGCTCACGGGCCTAGCCGCTCCATGGCATGTGGGATCTTCCTGGACCGGGGCACGAACCCGTGTCCCCTGCATCGGCAGGTGGACTCCCAACCACTGCACCACCAGGGAAGCCCTGTCCATCTGTTCTTGATTCATATGTGCCTGAAGAAGATGGCATGTTTACTGATTTCATGGTATTTACATATTAACTGGGTTAATAATCCAGTTAATAAATAATCAGGTTAATAAATGTTTAAAAGTGAGGATTTCTAATGTTGGTTAGTGCTCTGAAGAAAATCAAACTGTATAGTGTGATAATTTGCCTGGAAAAGGGGATGCACTTTATACACAGTGGCAACAGAAGAGTTTTACGAAGTAGGAGAAAAGAAAAATCTTCTTAGAGTCCTTAGTCCAGGTCCCTCCCCAGAACGCTCTCCCCCTTCTAATCCTTAGGCCAGGCCCCTCCCCAGAACCCTCTCCCACTTCTTCCAGACTTGAGACAATACTACAAAGCTATAGTAATCAAAACAGCATGGTACTAGCAAAAAAAACCCAGATATAGGGATCAATGGAACAGAACAGAGAGCCCAGAAATAAAGTCACACCCATACAGTCAATTAACCTTCAACAAAGAATACACAATGGAGAAAAGACAGCCTCTTCAGTAAGCTGTGTTGGGAAAGCTGGACAGCTGCATGTAAATCAATGAAGTTAGAACACACCCTCATACCATACACAAAAATAAACTCAAAATAGCTTAAAGACTTCAGTATAAGACATGACACCATAAAACTCCTAGAAGAGAACATAGGCAAAACATTCTCTGACAAAAATTGTAGCAATATTTTCTTAGGTCAGTCTCCCAATGCAAAAGAAATAAAAGCAAAAATAAACAAATGGGACCTAATCAAACTTCTAAAATTTTGCACAGCAAAGGAAACCATAAACAAAACAAAAAGACAACCTATGGACAGGGAGAAAATATTTGCAAACAATGTGGCCAACAAGGGCTTAATTTTCCAGAATATACAAACAGCTCACACAGCTCAATATCAAAAAAACAAACAAGCCAATCAAAAAATGAGCAAAAGGCCTAAATAGACATTTCTCCAAAGAAGATATACAGATGGTCAACAGGCACATGAAAAGATGCTCCACATTGCTAACAGAGAAACACAAATCAAAACTACAATGAGGTATCACCTCACACCAGTCAGAATGGCCATCACCAAAAAGTCTACAAATAATAAATGCGGTCATATCATTTTTAGTATGTTAAGATTTCTAATTTTTCTCATTTTTAGTCATGTTTCAGTGGACTACTTGGACAATTTAATGATTACCAAATCAACAATTTCAGTCTACTTTTCAAACCATATTTATTACACTTTATCAATGTACTGTGAATCTGATCCAATTGTAATTAAGTAATCAAATGATATTCTAAAGAGCAGTAGATAGAGAAACTTACTCTGAGAACAATCTAGAATGTTTCGAAAATATTCTGAAAACATTAACTATCAATTTTGGGAAAAAATTGGAATGAAATCTTGTAATTTTTTGACTTACTGCCTTCCTAATAATTCAACATTACTGGCAAATTAAATTGATCTTATAATAGCCCCTATAATAATTAATGACCTTTAGGCCTGACATGTGTTATATATCCATTCTCTGAGAAAATATAATAACAAAAGGATTATGGATAGTATTCTACCTAGAAATTTTATTTTTAGCACCCAAACTAGATACTCATAGATTTGATTGTGCATGGAAGCAAGCTGATCATCATATTTTAAGACCATGTATTCTGATTCTGATTTGTGAAAAACTATAGTAAATACATATATATATCTCAAAAGAAAATAAAGTATTATTTGCACCTGTACAAAACACAAAGTAATACTGGTTTCTAATATCCTTTGTCAGACATACAGTTCTACTTTCCTTGTTTAGGTGTGCCAATTAAAATTTCTGGAAGAACAGAGGTGATCTTGTGAGTGTAGGAAGAATTCTGCTAGCCTTGGAATGAAGCTCAAGAAAAATTAGAAATTTCACAATCACATAGAATATGGTGCATTATCACTTGATAAAGCAAACTTTAACTGTTCTAACCCTTAGCTATGTAGTTTACATCAGCTATAAGTAATACTGTTAAATGCGATCATGTTGTTGGGTTCTGGTTCTCACAGTTTTTATAAAATTAATTCTAACTTTTATGCATTTGAATGTCCAACCAGCCTAGCCAATATGCACCAATCAGGAAAACTGCTTTTGTATGATGCTTCCCCCAAATACATTTTTTTTTAATGGCTGAGATCTCTATCAGTCAGGTGAGACGCTGTTTTCATCATGCCATCTGTAAAAATGGCTATTTCTTAATCACTTCACCAAAATTTTGACATCAATATTTCCAGCGTGAAAAAAATAAACACATCTTCTAAGCATGTAAAAATACATTTGGGTATTGAAGTTCACATAAATTGCTAACAGTAATACTAATTGTGGCCAGAGATGCAACCACTGACATCACTTTCCCTCCAATAACTCTGAGTTCTTCAGTATATCCTAACATACTTTCTCTCAAATCTGGTTTTAAAGGCACATGGTATGAACTTTCTTCATTTTACACCATATATGTGATATACAAATTAAGTTTTTGGAAATCACAATTTCCCATTGACTTACATTATAACTTTACACATGATTGAACTCCAATTAGCAGTGACATCTAACATGTAAGGTTTAGATTTCTTGGCCCACTAAACTTTGTTGAGAAGATTGGTCTGCAACTAATGCTGACATGTAATAGGAGGACTACTATTTAAAGAAACCCTTTTGAAAATGAAAAATCACTTGGAACACAAGATGTCATCCTTTGGTTCATCTCTTTGGCAAATTTGAACTTTGATACATTAGGTTTTCTTACAAAAAGAGACAACTCTAGTTAGTTTTAAATACGAAACAAATGCTTAACTTTCTTTAATAACTGCTCTAATTGAACCAAAATAATTTTCTACTATGCAGATGTTTAGTGTTAGTGAAAAGTAATAAAGGGCTATTCTACAAGAAAAGCATTATAATTGATCTTTCCTTTAACAAAAGTTAAATTAATAACCATAATTAATACACATCACATTTTGTCTGCTTTATTATAAAAAATAGACACCCACATCCTCTTACTGTTTTTATTCTTTTTTTTTTTTTTTTTTTTTTTTTTTTCGGTACGCGGGCCTCTCACTGTTGTGGCTCTCCCGTTGCGGAGCACAGGCTCCGGACGCGCAGGCTCAGCGGCCGTGGCTCACGGGCCCAGCCGCTCCGCGGCATGTGGGATCTTCCCAGACCGGGGCACGAACCCGTGTCCCCTGCATCGGCAGGCGGACTCTCAACCACTGCGCCACCAGGGAAGCCCTCTCTTACTGTTTTTGATGAGATAAACTAAGGAGTTCCCCAGGGGATTAGTTTGCCCAGTGTGCTTTTACATGATAAAAAAAAAAATTGAAAACTTCACAGTAGAAAGCACTTTTAAAATATGTATTAGCAGTATTCTCAAAATATTCTGAAAATCACTATGGGAGCATTTTCTTCAAGTTGCTGTGCATAAATCACTTTGAATGCTCTCCAAATATCAGAGGAAGATTTGTCAGCAAATAGCTTCTTAAATACAAGATATTTTTGTAGTTAAATATTTCATTTCTGCATGAGTGGCCATGAACATCTATGGATTTACTGGGCATTTGTAGTCTATGTGGCATGATAATAGGTATGTAAAATTGAACATTATCTCATTCAGATAAAATATATGAGAATTATCAACAAGTTTAAGACATTTATGTTCATTTTTATTACATTCAGAAGAACTATAGAGTAAATGTCTCTAATATAAATTTTCTTTCTTTTCATGAACTCAAAGAAGGCAGGGCTGTGGTTCACTACATGCATCAATAAATGTTGATATATTAATGTTTCTTTTTTCTTCAATCTGATTTTAGAACTATACTCCTTTGGGACTTTAGTTCACATTCAAAACTTTCTTCTCTTTTCCCATGGTTGTTATTTTTTCAATTATTATTATTTAACAACATTTATATTGTGTTCATTCTGTACTAAGTACTTTATATATGCTAACACATTTGATCCTCATGGCAATTCTGCAAGGTAAGTACTCTCACTTTCAATTTATAGTGGATGAAACTGGGGCACAGAGAGGTTGGGTGACTTGCCAAGGTCACACAGCTAACAAATGGCATACCTAAGATCTGAATCTCAGCAGTCAGGCTCCAGAGCCTGTGGCTTAACCATTTATACTGTGCTTCACCTCCAATAATGACCTCAATTAAGTTGCATACCTGAGAATTGATCATTTCATTTTGTATTTGCTGTTAATCTTTGCCAATAATTGCATCCCAATATCTATTAAGTCTCGAGACACATGACAGAACAGGTTGTCTGTGAAGTTATCAAAAGCTGAATTCTTAATTTCAAGATTTCAAGAGTAAGCATTCCCACTGCTGGGCAGCCAGAGAGCCTGCCTGGCAGGAATACACCTTCCTGCAAAGAAATAGAAAGTATCAAGCCTGCCTAGTATACAGGCATGATAGGCCATTGTAGCACAAACTAAAAGCAAAGGTCTATTTCCTTTTTTTTTTTTTTTTTATCATAAGGAATGCTAGTTTCCCCTAGGAGAGAACCAAGGCTAAAAAATTATACTTTACTTCTACTCAAAGCTATTTTAACTTGGATTATCTTATAAATAGGAGCAGGGAATACTATTTTTATTTTATAGAAGGAAAAATTGGGACAAGGTGAGATTATATTATGATTAGAAGTTAAAAGCAGAGGTTACATGGTGTGTTTTCTGGGTACCAGGAATATTCCTCCAATCCCTGAAAGCTCCTCTGAAATTTATTTGTTTCAGGTACGCGGGCCTCTCACTGTTGTGGCCTCTCTCGTTGCGGAGCACAGGCTCCGGATGCGCAGGCTCAGCGGCCATGGCTCACGGGCCCAGCCGCTCCGCGGCATGTGGGATCTTCCCAGACTGGGGCACGAACCCGAGTGCCCTGCATCGGCAGGCGGACTCTCAACCACTGCGCCACCAGGGAAGCCCTGAAATTTATAATTAGAGTTTCTATAACTAAAAAGTCATGCTTATGGCTAGGGTTGGAGCAGTGTGTGAAGGGAGATGTTATATGATAATACTAAGCACTATTAACAGTTTACACTTGTGTAAACTCTTCTGAAAGTTGATTTTTGAAGGGAGAGAACTGAGTAAGCAGGGGCATGGAGGTCACTAGGAGCCCCAAAGGAGGTTTGCTCAGAGAGGTAAAACTGAGAAAGAGCCCAGAAGGCAGCATTTAAGGCCCCAAAGAGAAACTGCTTCGCTTTTGTTCTATGTAAAAGAGAGTAAAGCAAGCCAGATCTAATTAATCTTTACCAATTAAGAAAAATACGGTCACAGTCATTTTAACTACATAAAACAACTTGTACAGTATTAGGATATTAAGTACAAAACTGCAAGATCAGTTATTCAAAACTATAAATAAACTTAAGTAGTTGAACTCAGGTACAAATCAAACCCCAGGTCCGTTGCTTCTAAAATTGACTGAACAGATTATGCTGAGTACTATTAACATACAAAGCAAGGCAGGTACTGCTGAAACAGAAAGTGGGCCCCAAAGTGCTTCCGTTGCTAAAATTTAAAGTACTACCTAGAGCCAGGCAGGAGTCCTGCTAAGGCTCTGCTTGGAGAGTCTAGATGCAGGGTGAAATTGTCAGCAAGGATTTTTCTTTTGCCTAATTCTTCAAGCCAAATAAAGAAATGATAGAATAAGTATGGTACGGACTTAAGAAAAAGAGCCTTGGGTTGGAATTCATTCTGCAAGAGTAGAGAGTGACTTTTCTGATGTAGCAGTCTCCTGGAAAGGCTAGCAGTCCAGTAAAATCAGCAAATAATGATAATATCGTGGCTATCACATAGAAGTCTTAGTAGAGGGTATAAGGTTTACTTATCTATTGCAAGAAATCTTAAAGGTAGAATATTTGTCTGTTTCACATATTAACCGTATTTGACTGTTAAGAACTCTGAAGAGTCTGCAATTTGCCCTACTTGCAGGCTAACAAGTTACCTTGCCCCAGGTTCACAGATGCTGGTAGAAGACAGGAAACTCCTGGGTCAGAGACAAAGAACCATTTATTACTGACAGCAATGGAAGTAGCCAGAGTATCAGCATTTGCACCAGTTCCCCAAGCTCCAACTCCACAGAGCGATGAAAGCAGGCCAGGTGATGCCTAAACATGTAGTGGGCTTTTACAAGAGAGGGACCCCAAGCTCAGGGAACCTGAATCTTTTATAAAGGGCAGTAAGCATGCCTGACCATTGTGATGGAGGGAGATACTATCTCCATTTTTCAAGGATGTTTGCCATATAAACCTCCTTGAAAAGGTGACCTAGAACAAAGTCAGTCAATGCCTCTGTTCATGAGATATGCAGAAACACAAGAGATCCAAAGAGGATTATCCCTAACAATTGGAGATAGCTTGCCATTTTTCCTGTTTAGACTTCCTAAGCTTTCAGAAATACTTATATTTTTCTTTGATCCAAAAATATGAGGCAGTAGACAAGAAAATTCCTCAGTAATAAACGTCCAATACTAAAAATGCAGATGTACTGGACATTATGGTTCTAGCCCCATTATCAAGTCTACTCCACATTCACTGTGGAATAGAATGCTTTGGGGGTAAAAGTGATGCTACTCCCAGCTCCTGAGGTGATCTAAAACTGGGATAAACCGATTAGCAAAATACATTTCCCTTGCATTGTGACTGGTCTTGTTAACCGACATTTAATCAGTACATGGCATTCTTCTGGGAATAGGGATCTAGCTGGGGAGAAAAAGGGGAGGATGACCCACTAATTATATTATGGTTTAAGCAAGTTTAAATTTAAGATGCAACTGAAAGCATCCTATTGGTACAGTGCAGTTCAAGAAACCATGCCCTCTGGCCATTTTACTCTACCTCTGGACAATCCCTCGCATCCAAAGCAATGGACACTCCATGTTGGAATTTAATATATGAATATTTTTTGTTTTTATATTCTAAAGGAATATCTTTACATAATTTATTCTTTTACATGTTGGAATTTCCAAGTTAAATTCTTGCTATTGAGAAGATCTTTAGACAGCTCAGATGCAGTTTCCATGTTTTAAGAAGGATTAGGCAAATCACAGATACCGGGAGAGTATGTTCAGTTTAAATTCATGGGATATATGTGTCCTATAATTCGTTATGGGGAAGAAGATGCAGTCCAGGACCACAGAATCAAAGAGTCAGTAAAACTAGCATAAACAACATTCATCCTAGGGCGGATACTGCCACATTACTCTACAAGCCATGGAATTACTGAATTACAAGGATGTTCATTATTTACTCACAGGTGCTTAACCAGTTGGAATAGTCACATAAAAAATTGCTTCATCTCCAGAATAACAATGTTTTCAAGAGTTTCAGAGATAAATGTAAGCAACTAAAGATTTGCACCAGGATTCCTTTTCCTCAGCTTCAGTCTCTAAAGAAATTTATTAAGAAGAATGAGAGACCCAGGAGTTTCACAAACTGACCTTTTGCCCCTTGAACTCTAGCAATCAGGTTCCAATCTCAGAAACCATTAGAAAAACATACGCCACATTATTTTAAAGCCTCCCAGATCCAGTATCTTAGGATAATAACTATTTAATTTGCCATTTTGAAATAATACCTATAAAGTATATGACACAGTACCACATACATATTAACTAGTCAATAATATTAGCTATCATTATTATCATTACTGGAACAGTAACATATTGGAATAGATGCATGATTTTTAAGTTAATCATACTTTTAAAATAATCTTTAAATAAAATTAAACTCAAATGACACTATTTTAGTTCCATATTCATCTTGAACTTTCATTACTTTATATATTCTTTGTAGGTTCTTACCTTAAATGTGCATGAAATTTTAAAAGGTATTTTAAAATTGCTATCAAGTTTACAAATACGTTGCTAAATAAATGCTCAAAATGTTAGTTTGTTTATGGGTTATAAGGCAAGATGAGATTTTCTTTCTTCTCCCCATTTTCTTTCTTTGACCCTCCCACCTTTGATAAATCAGTAGAGATAGCCTTATGTACTAACCCAGACATTATGCTCTGAGAGATGGTCAAAATTAGAAGGAAAACTCTCTAAATGTTTTATAGTTATTTCTCTTTCATCATTGAAATGACAAACTTTCTCTTGCAAGGAATCATTAGAATACACTGAAGCACTTTTATTAGGGAGCTATGAATAATGTCCACAACCTTCAGTTGGATAGAGTTAAAACTTACAGGTAAGGGCAGAGGACCAGAGACCAAGTGCAATGTTGGGGAAAGCAAGGAGAAGGAGACCAGAAAGCCAATGGGCTTCAAGATGCCTATCCAAGGTTCACACTATAAGAACCACGAAGTGACTTGATAGAGCAAAAAATGAAATGTTTTGTGATATTCCTTGGACTGTGTGTTCATACAAAGATTATTTTCTTTTCATTGAACTGTACTTACACAGTACAGTTATTACTAGACATTATGCACATAACTGAGGCTTAACAACTATAGACATTTGCTGTTTCAAAAGCTGAAATTAATCTTTTGTCAGTCATTTCTCTGATCCTAGAAATGAGAAAGCAGTAGCTTTCTCACGACAAGAGTTGTGGATTTTTCTTCATGACAGGGATACATTTTGTAAATGTTGTCTGTTAAGTATCATTTATTAAATGTATCAAACAATTATTTGCAAAATAACAATATATGTCTGTTCTTGCAAATGATGCTCACAGTTCTTTCAGAACTGAATGATTTCCTTCTGCTTTTCATTGAGTAAAACAACTAACAGATTATCCTTAGACAGCTATTTCATGTACTGTATTTATTCCACAAAAGCAAAATTGTGAAGGATACAATTTACTAGAATCAAACACGGCTCTCTTCATCTTTCTTTTCTGGCTGTAGCATTCACAATGTAATGGTTACATTGTCAAGATTCCACTAGATTGCAATTCATTTTCCCCCTGTTACCCAAGAGCCTAAAAGCAAATTCCCAACAATACATTAAGAGGCATAAAACAATTCTTGAAGAAAGAATTAGATTAGATATGAAGCAATATAGGAAAAGCTGGAGATAGGGAATTACACTTATCAAGTTGCACGTAAAGAAATGTCATTTGTGAGATCTCTGAGGAACCTGTTGCGGCTGTTTGATACACTGTGCCTAGGATTTGGCAGGTTGCAGCATAGTTCTTGGATTCAAAGAAGCAAGTGTTCACTTATCTTGTAAAACTGGTCCCATGATGGACCAATTTGTCTGCCAGTGTTTATCCTTCTTTCAAGGTAGCTTCACTAAGTGGATTTTTCCCGAATAACAGCTGATGCCAAGCTGCTATTTTTTCTTTTTTGTGTATTCAGCCGCGTTCTTGGCTCATGAATATGCCTTGTCTTTTTCCTGGGCTTTTCCACAAACTGATGGTAAGCTATAATTAAATTTGCATTGCCTGGATAAGGGGCATCCAGATAATTCAGATAATTGAAACCTACTGATAATCCAAAACCCTCGTTCTCTACCTTTCTCTGATCCTGTTCCTACAGAGCGCTAAAAAAGTAGTAAAGTCAGTTTCATCTCATTGTTGTAAGCCTGTCTGATTTGTAATAAAACCTCCAACAAGCAGTGAAATTATCTAAGAGGCAAGAAGCAGAAGATAGGGGGAAGAAATGCCAGAAGTGCCTAAGAAAGCAACCTTTAAAAAATTAAAAGTTTTCTGTAATTAACGTTTTTTCTACCAAGCAAGACGCTCATTTTTCCATTTGTGTATGTGCTTATTTTCTTTATAAAGTTCATGTAGGATTTGGGGGAAAGGAACTATTCAAGTATTATTTTTCTACAAACACGTTGTCTTTCTATGTACTTTTTAAATACTTTTTGTTTACACACCTGTCACCTAAGGAAATACTAACCATCAAATACCATCAAAAGCAAAGCCCTCCTTTTAAATTTTTGCTTTTTCCTTTTGATATTCCTTTTTCTCTTTTTGACCTCATTGTACTTTAGTCTTTAAAGAAAACGGGTGGGGCAATTAATCAGTAATCTCAGAATGATACACTGCCGTTTACTTGGAAACTAAAACATTTCCCAATACTTTCCACTCTAATAATGGAATCAGACAATTACAGTTTTAAGAGTTCTATAACTCTCATTGCTCTAGTGGTTTTCCAAATATTTTCATTATGTGATAGAAAATGGCTTTCTGCTCAGTATACCAGATAAATCTGACCATGAAGTTACTTACAGGGTAACTGAAAGGTGTTGGTCTGTGCTTTTATTGCTCTATTTATAGAATGAGAGCTAAACCTAACATTACCTTATAACTCATGAATAAATTACACAGTCAGTCTTATATTTTTTGAAAAATCTGAGTTCTTGACTGAGTGAGAAATGAAACTATCCAACAGTTTAGCGATTCGGTTTTACAATGATCTCCCTTTAAAAAAAGAAAATGTTTTTGTGCAGTGACCCTCCTTCCCCCGACCATGGACAATTAACTCTTTGGTGAAAATCTGAGTCACAACCTAATAATTTAGAAAAGTCTGAGCTAGGGGTCCTCAGCTCTATACCTTTTCAAAATCAGTGTGAGACTTTGCCCACCTTCATGCTGAAATTGCCCAGGGAGTGGTCCATGGCCACAGGTAGATGGTGGATACAAGACATCGTCTCTCTTCAAAAAAACTCCCCCCCCCCAGAGTCCACTAATGACAGACACACTTAGGTTGAGCTCTTTGCTCTCCCTGTGAATTAAAAAGAAGACAAAGAATGGTTTGAAAAAAGTTTGAAAAAAAGTCAAACGAGAATTATTTGAATTGAATCACATGGCTTCTAGTTGACATGAGCCTAATACAGAATTAAGGAAAAAGGAGGAGATAGAATGAGTTCAAGTTTTCGCTCAGCCATTTAAAATTTCTGTGATCTAGACAAATTACTCTCTCTCTCTGTACACTAAACATAACCCTCCCTTGCCAAGTTGTTCCGACAATGACACAAAATCACGTGTGCAAAATTCTTAGCAGACGGCCGTCATGCACTAAGTGGCTACTTTTTCTGGGGTCCACTAGTGGGGTTGGGCTGAAGTCCTGAGAGGTCACCCCCCCCTCACTTATTAATCTAGTGCTTATTAATCTAGTCTTCAAACCCCCAGGAGTACACAGAGAGCCTCTAAGGAGTGAGATGCATGAATCATTTTAAAAGAGTCAATTTCCAGGTCCATAATTGCTATATGTGTCCTTTTCCAAACCTGCCCTGTTTTAGAACGCTCCTATACGTGGTGAAGGCAGCACCCCAGCCAGGTTCCCTTCCCTACAACTCCTTTCAAATTAGCTCCTCCCAATTGATCAAAAGAAAAAAAAAAAGGGTTCCTTTCACATGTCACTATTTGATGTGTTGCGTTATTTGATAGTTAAAATGCTCTGGAGTGTCAGAGAGACAAGTTGAAAAACTGTATGCACATATTCTCCTTTAATCAAGGTACCAAAACAGCCCCATCCGTTCTACTAAAAAGGTATGTTTCTAATGCAAATTTACTTGCTAAAGTTAATGGTAATTTTTCAAAATCTGTAATCTGTTTTTGTTGATTTTATCAGCTGACTGCTACCAATAAATATAATAACTCAATCAGAAGGAATCCTTAATACTCAGAGCTTTATAAGAAATTATTTAAAATTCAATTTTAATTTATATTCATATTTTTGATACAGAAAGTCTGAGACGGTGATCAATAAAAGACTTTCAAGCATGAAAATTATATTATGATAACATTCTGGGGAAGTAATATAATAAAAGTACAATTTCAAGCAAAATAAAAAGAGAATTGTTCATGAACTTTTTAAATCAGTGGTTCTGGATACCGTATCACCACGGCATTTAGAGTCCCTTGGAAACATTTAAAAGACTGATCTAACAGTTACATTTTTAAATGATAATATTTACAATATGTGGGAAATTACATCCTTTTCAGTCACTTAAACTTATTATTAAAAATGTATAAGATGGTACATAGCTAAAAATCATTTCCCTGTATATGTTAGCAACATAAGCTAGACTGCAGACTTCTGATGCAGAGGTTAAGAGCACGGACTTTCAAATCAGGGAGAACTGGCTTAGAAATCAGTCTCTGCCTCTTGGTTTTTTTTGGGTTTTTTTTGCGGTATGCGGGCCTTTCACTGTTGTGGCCTCTCCCGTTGCGGAGCACAGGCTCCGGATGCGCAGGCTCAGCGGCCATGGCTCACGGGCCCAGCCGCTCCGCAGCATGTGGGATTTTCTCGGACCGGGGCACAAACCCGTATCCCCTGTATCGGCAGGCGGACTCTCAACCACTGCGCCACCAGGGAAGCCCTGCCTCTTGGTTTTTAATGAACCATGTTCAACTTAACTTTCTCTGGGGCTCAGTTTTCTTATCTTTAAAATGGAGATAAAATCTGATAGAATTAAAGGGCATAATGTACTTAAAGTGCTTAGCACTGTGCCCGGCATTGGGCAGCTACTATAATTATCACCATTATTCCTGCATATGAGGAAGACAGGGAAAGAGAGGCCTAGGTGCAAAAAGAGATGAGGAGGATTGAAAAGTTAAATGTAGGATTTTAATCAACATTTCTCCAAAGAAGTTAAGATATACAAATGGCCAACAAGCACGTGAAAAGATGCTCAACGTCATTAGCTATTAGGGAAATGCAAATCAAAGCCACAAGATGCCACTTCGTATCTACTAGACGGACTAGAATTTTTTTTTCTAACTTAAAAAGAAAGAACAAGTATTGGTGAAGACATAGAGAAAGTGTACCTCTCACACACTGCGGGTGGGAAAATAAAATGGAGGAGCCACTGTGGAGAACAATTTGGTGGTTCCTCAAAAAGTTAAACATAGAATTACCATACGATCCAGCAATTCTGCTCTTAGATTTATGCTCAAAACAATTTTAAAAAGTGCTTAAACGTATTCAGAGACATCAGGTTCATCTGTTTACCAAGCTAGAAACATAGTATGTAGTTTCACTTTTTTAAATGCAACAGCTGTGCTGAAATTTTATCATTAACACTTGAAGTAATAAAATAGTCTTCATTTATTAAAAAAAAAAGAGTGCTCAAACAAATACTTGTACACAAATGTTTACAGCGGCACTATTCACAGCAGCCAAAGGTGGAAACAACCCAAATGTCCATCAACGGATGAATGGATAAACAAATTGTGGTAATATCCACACAATGAAATATTATTCACCCACAAGAAGGAATAAAGTATTGATACATGCTACAATGTGGATAAAACTAGAAAACTTTACGCTAAGTAAAAGAAATCAGACAGAAAAGTTCACATATTATATGACTCCCTTTATATGAAATATCCAGTACAGACAAAACCATAGAGGCAGAAAACAGATTTGTCGCTTCCAGGAACTTGGGGGAGGGTGAATGGAGTATGACTGCTTAATGGGTACAGGGTCTCCTTTCGGGGTGATGAATATGTTTTAGAACTAGATGGAGGTAATGATTGTACAATATTGTGAATGTACTAAACACTATACAGATTTGAAACACTGTATTTCCCATCTTGTATGTTTATGGCAACGATTCTTCAATTATGATAAAAAGAAGATCTCTTGCCCCAGTGTTTCTCTCACGTCTCCAGGTTTTACAGTGACAGAGCCAAACTTCTCCCACCCTGAAAAACACGAGGTATCAGCGGCATCCTTGAAGTTTCAGCAGCCAAATCACAGTTTCTGTCTACAGGCTTGAAGCCACACTGGAGGGAGTGTAAAAGATGATGGTACTTCTGGGATGCCAGTGACAACGTGCGGCCTACGCTACAGGCATATCCTGCACCAAAGCCATCTTGAGGATTTCAAAGGGGCTCTGCTACCTTTTAAGAGGCAGCTGTTATTCTCCCCTCCAAAACCAGCTTTTGGGTCACAAAGTGAACTGAGGGAAAGGGAGGGGAAAAGACCGGAGGAGGTGGGGCGGGCAGGACTCTTCTCCAGGAAAGTCGGCTTGGAAGTTTAAGAAAGGGAGACTGGGAAAGAGGATTTGAATCATTGGTTGGTTTCATCACTGGACGCAGCCTATATGCTGGGAGCTGGCGTCTCAGCTGAGACTCCTGCACATGGATCCCTACCTCTCCACTCACTACCTAGGTGACTTGAGGCAGGTTGCTTAATCTATGTAAAGTTCAGTTCCCTCACCTGTAAAATGGGGATGATGATAAAATATGCACCCCAAAGACTTTTTGTGAGGATAAAATGAGACAATGCAGTTTTATATATAACAACTGTTTCTACATAGTAAGTTCCTGGGCCCCATAACTGACATGAACTATAAGGGCCAGGGGAGGGGCCTGGGAACTGCATTTTGAATGTCTTCTTCCATGATTCTTACACTCTAGTTACAATGGGAATTAGCACAGCTTCTGGCTTGTAAGCACTAAAAATGTTATTTATTACGAATATTTTAGATGATTATTTTAGAGGTTAAGGATAACATTTAAATTATGTCTTCCTGAAGTCAAAATAATTAACCAAAAAATGATGAAGTCCATTCAAATGCTCTGTTTTCCATTTTATACCAAACAATTGACTATTTTTCCCCATTCAATAGATTAAAGTTTAGTGGTAAAAATTAATAAAAATTTAAGCTTCTGAAAAGATGATTGTACTGTCAGCAATTAGGACAGTCATTTGAGGGACATTTCTATCTGAAAATAGGGGAGGAGGTAGAAATTACAACAGATGAAAAAATCTCAGCCAGCTTCCTAATTAGATTTCACATGAGTCAGTGGTTATTTAACTGTCTTAACATAAGTGTCTTAATATTACTTAAGAATAGTAATCCATTGGTCTGAGGGTGTGCCTATGACTTTACACCTCATTGAAAGAGAGCCAAATGTTCCAATCATATCCAGTTAATTCTAATACATTGGCTTTTTTCTTTTTTTTTTTAATTAATTAATTTATTTTTGGCTGCTTTGGGTCTTCATTGCTGCGCACGGTCTTTCTCTATATGCAGCGAGCGGGGGCTACTCTTTGTTGTGGTGTGCAGGCTGCTCATTGCAGTGGTTTCTATTGCTGCGGAGCGTGGGCTCTAGGTGCGTGGGCTTCAGTACTTGTGGCATGCGGGCTCAGTAGTTGTGGCACACGGGCTTAGTTGCTCCGCGGCATATGGGATCTTCCCAGACCAGGGCTCAGACCCGTGTCCCCTGCATTGGCAGACAGATTCTCAACCACTGTGCCACCAGGGAAGTCCTACATTGGCTTTTCTGACTTTTTTTTTTTTTTTTTTTTTTTTTTTGTGGTACGCGGGCCTCTCACTGTTGTGGCCTCTCCCGTTGCGGAGCACGGACTCCGGACGCGCAGGCTCAGTGGCCATGGCTCACGGGCCCAGCCGCTCCGCGGCACATGGGATCTTCCCGGACCGGGGCACGAACCGGCGTCCCCTGCATTGGCAGCCAGACTCTCAGCCACTGCGCCACCAGGGAAGCCCAGCTTTTCTGACTTTTGATCATGGTATACAGCAAGGAAAACATCTTACATTGAATTTCAGACATATATATATCTGAAATAATACTTGCATTTATGTACCCTTATGACATGTCATGTACTATGATATTTATTCTATTCTATTTTCCTTTTATTTACTTTTTTAATGCTGGTCGCAATCCACTAATTGCTTTGACAACTACTAGTTTGTCCCAAACCACTAATGGGTAGCAACCTCAACTTTGAGAGGTACATACCTAACATAAGCATCAGAAGTTAGTATTTTCACTGTCTCCCAAATTGTGAATGAAAGAACAACTGATTCGGACTAAACCAGAGATTGATAATCCCACTTTCCAAGTCACCAAAGGGAAGAGATGAATGGGCCATTTGGACTCTAACAGAACTTGATGGTCTCATCTAGGTCTTCCTGACTTATTCCAGAAGCCCTGAAGCAGATACAACCCAGAACTCTATGTAGGAAGGTACGTTATGAATACTTGTAGTTTTGAAGTTTATTATTAATTACAAATTTAAAAACCACAAAAGCTTGTCCATGTATGTATGTATTCTTGAGTGTGAACTTAAGTATCAGAGACAGCTTACGAAAATACGATCTGTGCAACATATTTTTTGAGAGGAAATGGCAAAGGTGTGGCCAAGGTTGTTCCTTTACTATTGCCTTGATAAAGAGCTGTATTATTTGATCTCTTTTACTTTTTTCCCTTTCCTTTCATAAACTGTTTTTCCTAGGATTTGGCACTAAAAATTTCCAACATTATGTGATAAGTGGTAATGCTATATTTTGCTATAGCAGAGAGTTTTACTGTTGCTAATGCAGTAATACTGGGAGAAAGCATTGCGGAGAGCATTGTGGACTTTCAAATCAGCCATACCAGGGCTTGAAATCCACCTCTCCAGTTCCCCATTATATAAGCACAGGCAATTTTTAAAACCTGTCTGATCTTCAGTTTTCTCATCTGCAAAATGATAATGCACAACTCAGAGGGTTTTACACATTCTTTAAGATAATGTGTTACCACAGCACTTATCACAGGAATACTCTCTAATAAATTACATGCCACATCGAAATTATTGGATAAAGATTTGTGACAAATCAGTTTTTCCATAAACTTAATGATGAAAGATTTATTTGGAGGGAAGCAAATTAACCACCATCTCCTACCTGATCAAGTGGTTCTCTTTGACTCAGGTACGTGTCTCACCTCCCATTGGGTCACCTGGGTTTTATAGCCAGAATTTTTCCACTGTTAAATTTAAAAGCAGACAGTTATGTGTTAGTTTGATCAGGGTAGTTGCTATAGACAGAAGCACCCACTGTGGGTATATATTCTGTACAGAAGAGGAACACCAATGAAGATATCACTAATCAGCGGCAAATCATGTAGTAAGAATATTCACCAAACAGATGTGATTATTGGATCAAGGCTTTAATGGACAGACATAGTAATTTTCATAGAGCAGAGGGTAGATCTCAGTTTTTAATTAAAATATCTTTGATGGATAGCATAAATACTGAAAAACATTAGGCAATCATTCATATATTCCTGGCACGAAAATATTATATAATGACTTGCCCTTTTATTCACTCACAGAAGCCAGCTTCTGAATTCCAAATTCAAAATATAGTAGAATACTTTCTAACACAGGTGCTGGGGCCAGAATTGTTACCCACTCTAGAGGTAAAGTGTGTAATATCACAGTGAAACAGGCGTTTACCATACATGCTTGTCTGGGTCTTACATTGGGCTTAGATACAAGGCAGAGACCTAATTTGGGAATGAAGGGGAGGAAACTACAAACGTTAAAGATTCACCAATATGGGCTAATCATTAAATCTGAAAAAAAATTAGAAATAATCTTTTTCTTAAATTATGAAATATATGGAGAATAAGATAATAAACATTCTTTTTACTACACCCACCTTTAACAAAGCTTAACATTTAGTCATATTTCTTCAGACATTTAAAAACACATTACAGCTGCACTTGAAAAGGAAAGAAAGAGAGAAAGAAAAGGAGAAGGGAAGGCAGGCAGGCAGGGAGGGAGGGAGCTAGCTCAATTTTGTGTTCACAATTCCAGAAACATTTTAATACATTTCCTTCAAGGATATGTATCCATGAGCAGACCACAGAATTGCATGTTTCTAAACGTCATTAATGGTACCCTACCATACACGTGGTTCTACAATGTTTTTATATTTGAACATTTTCAATATTTTATCCATGTTCATGTATATAGCTCTAATTTACTTATTTAACCACTATATATTATTTCACACAAGAGTTACCACAATGTATTAACACCACTAAAGATATTTGTGCTGTTTCCAAATTTTTACTTTTAAGACAAATGTTATGATAGACAATCTAGTACAAAGATATGGAAATGCAGGGTCTGAGGATAAGTAAATCTTCCCATTTACTGCATATCACCAAATTCCTCTCCAAAATGGTTTGGGAGTTCTAATTTCTCCACATCTTGCACAACGTCCAGTATTGCCAGATTTTGTATTTATTGCCTACCTGTTGGGGGTGAAATTATATTTCACTGTATTTTCATAATGACATTTAGATTTCTACTAAGTTTCGCTTATTTTTATTGGGTAGTCTTTTGTTACATGTTTTTTAACTATTTTAAATGTTGTAGATACTTCATCTTTTTCATATGTATACATATATATGTATATTGTATATAAAATCAGTGGCGGCACTGATTGTAACCAAAATTAGTGGCAGAAGCATCAAGACTGCAGAATCCAAAATGTTCTAGAGCATCCAGGCTCGGAACAATCTGTTTACATACAACACAAGTTCATCCCTTCACGTTCATCTCACTCGTGTGGTGAAGAAAATAATGTGATCATCCTCCTTAACTTACCTGTTTCATCACCATGACCTGGTAACCTGTACATCATGCTGTGAAGTCACTGGCTTACTGCTATCCAGTTCTACTAACTAACCTCCATGCATTTTCCTCTTCTCATGTGGTACATCCCTCTTGTGATTGAGAAATCCTATAATTCTATGCAAGTTCTTGTAGATAAGAAAACTTGCAACAAATGTTTCCTAGTATTTCTGTAGGCATATATTCCTTAAAAAACTTGTGTGGATTTTTTTCAGACAAGAAGTTTTTGAAAAACTAATAGAAAATATAAATGGGGATAAACATGACATTTTTAACAAATGTACTATTGGATATATTTCATTTTTATTCCACCTGGGATATCAACACATTCACTTTATTTTCTATCATCTTTTTCAATAAGGTCAATAATTTATCTTTTTTTAAAAAAAAAGATTTGGTTTCCTGTTAAAATTAATAAACAACAGTTCAGGTAACTGATTTTTCTGAACAGGTCACTGTTCCCACTTATGGTAACTTAGTCTCCCAACTTACTGGCTACTGGAATCTTCTTTATAAAATGGATATAAATATCACTGTGCAACTAGAGAAACCACATTACTTTTACAGTATAGAAGAATTGCTAAGCTTTTGCCTCTTTTTTTTTTTTGATTAATTTCATGCCTGACTCAGTCAGAGATTAGGCCTTGACACAGGTTATAATTAAATATTGAAATCATGAAGTGCAAGAATGTTTAATTTTTAAAATATGAGTTTTAATTTACCTCATAGAGAGAATAGCTCTGGTCACCTGCAGAGATGCATTACACACTACATTGCCTAATGTAGGATGCCTGAATAAGGCTGAGCATACAGTTAAAGTAAACTAATGCAATTTACTGAACAGCAGTCAAATATTTATCTAGTTGATGAAGCAGACTTTATGTGAAATTCAGACAATAATTAAAGAGAAGCCTTGCTTAAAACATGCTTACTCCAGTTTTTACAAATATGTTATATCCTTTCTGCATCTTCCATTTTTCTAAATATTTCTGTATACTTGAAACAGTGAGCATCCTATAGTTTTATACTGAGCGTATTTCCTGATATTTCACAGTACTGTAAAGCTAGGAAGGTAGATTGACGGAAAAAGCATCCCCAATTTTCTTCCTGTAACATACCTTTTGCCATGCAGCTTAGCGGAGCCTTCCATTGACGGTGCGATCTATTTCCCCACCTTTTGAATCTCCCTGCCTTGTGACTTGCTTTGGCCAATAGAAGGTGGCAACTATATTGCTGTGGCAGCTCAGAATCTCTGCCTCAAAAGACTGCATGCTTCTAATTGTCTTTTTGGAGCTCTGCCATGGGCATGAGAACAAGCCCAGGCTGCCCCCTGGGGGATGAGAAACCACATGAGGCCATCATGACTGGTCAGCTTCCAGCCACTCCCCATCTTACCACAGTGAGTCCAGCAGAGACTGGTCAAACCCAACTAAGGTCAGCAGAACCACCTAGATTACTTGCCAACTCATGAGAAATAATGAATAGCTACTGTTTTAAGCCCCCGTGTTTATGATAGTCTCTTATACCACAAGAGCTAATTAAAGCAGAATTTGGAGATCTTAATTCAACCTTTCCATTTTACAGAGGAGACAACTGAGGCCCCGAGATGTTTAGTGCCTTGTTCACATCTACAGGCTGTCCGTGGCAGAACCAGGTTTAGAGACTGCGTTCCCCAGCTCCTCAGCCGAAGCTCTTTCTATCCTGCAATTCTGCTTTTCTTTTTCTCCTTGTTGGCAACAGAGACCAGTGAAAGCTTGCCAAGAGAAATGGAGTCTCAGAATAATAAAATGGCATTTGTTAAATATAAGTGTAAGGGCCTTATATATATTTATTACGGTCAGAATATAGATATTATCTGACAGTATTGCTCAGATCCTTTTTTCTAAGTTATGTGAAGTGAATTACAAATGACAGAAGGAAGATTGTTTTCAAGTTGAGAGAATTTTCAGTCATTGTGATATTACCACTAATCCTCACTTTTGGAATATTTCTCAAAAGCTAAAGTAAACAGGGATCTCCTTAGCTTTGTTTAGCAGAACCAAAATTTTCTCTGAATCTCATTGCATCCAAAACTAGCATCTGGAAACTTACTAGTAGAGAGCACGTCAGAGTCACCCTGTATTAAACAACCCGTATGATGATCATTTAAGAAATTCTCAAATACTTAGATTACGTTGGATGAATGTGCAAATGTTAAATTTATCATGTCATGGGATGGCATGTTATGAAATCTTGTTCAGTCAAATTTGCCCCAGGATAAAAAATTTTTCCAAAAGATACTGGGCTTCTTTTTCGAGTAGTTCTACTCCCCTTACGCCTGCAACTTGTGTTCTACAGCATTGGTTCTCAGTGTTTAGCTCATCCAAATCACATGGACAGCTTGTAAAACCACAAATTGCTGGGATGCATCCCCAGGGTTCCTGATTTGAAAAGCCTGGGCTAGGGACTGAGAATCTGCATTTCTAACCAGTTTCCAGGTGATGCTGAAGCTGCTGGTTGGGGGACCAAACCTTGAGAACCAAGGCTCCATGTTTTTCAACAGTTGTAGAAATAATCCATGAAGATTCCGTCTTAGAATATACCTTACTGCAATATTTTAGTGGGAGCCAACGGAAGTATAAACTATATTCACAATTTGCATTAGTAAGTGGATTACACAGTACAAAATCCTGTCAATCAAAACCAGTGAGACAGTCATTACACTTACAGTTTGAACAGCCTTGACTTCTGGTTGAGATATGTCCAGAGTTTGCCCACAGACCAGGGGGAAACCTGTCAAAAAAAAGAGAAAACAATCGTGTACTGTCACAAGACCCATAATATTTAGGATGCAGGCAAATTAGCTCAAATGATCATCCTCCAAAGGGAAATAATTTGCCAGAGTTTTTAAAACGTAAAGAAATGCCTACTTCCAATCCATATTCATTTTTTTTTAAATGAGAGTATTCACATAACACTTTCCATGACAGCTTCTGCTTTCCATCACTCAACTCTTTGTGAAAATAGTCCATTTTCTGGCTTACTGACCGTATGTTTGAGCTTAGTCCAAAAATGAATTTCTTGAAAGGTTTATAAAACAAAAATAACAATTTCAGTTGTTTTTAATTCCCGACTGCTTCAAATAAAGAAAACAAACTATGAAAAGGGCAGTGGGATCTTAATTGCCTTTTTTGCATTTAAATATCAGATAACTTCCTAATGGACCTTTACATATCTATGTCCTCTATGGAAATCCCATACGTTCCTCAATTTAAAAACATGCCTGTGATTAGAAAAGACTGGAGTCTGAAAATGTCCTCTGAGGAAACACACACAAAAGCACATGTGTGTCCCCAACTCCTGAGAATGCTCATTCAGGAGGCACCAGCCAACCCTATCTTTCTTCTTCTGGTAAACATGCCTCACAGGGTATTCAGAGCCCTCTTAGTGAGGGGCCCCTGCAGTATTGTTTATAACTTTTATCGGTGTGATTTTTCTTCTACCACCTACTTAAAAGCTCATTTTCCCCTGTTTCTGCACTTCTTTGAATCTACTTCTTTCACAAGAAAAAAAAAAATGCAAGTGAGCTAACCCGAGGCACTGGGCAGAGAAGACTTTGTTAACCTTTCCATTTTTAATTCTGAACTTTGTCTTGTAGTCTACATTCTCCTCATCTTTTAAGTTGACCCTATGAATAGGGTGAAAGTTACTGGGTACAGAACAACACACAAAGGGTTATCCTGACAGGTCCCAGCCAAGGAAAGACTTCTCAGAGTCAGTCTGATTCTAAACATCGCTTTCCTCTTCCCAAATTAAATGGGTTCTTTAATAGCTGATTGTATTCACATAATTCTTTTATGTTTAAGGATATCTTTTAATAACTTATAAGCACTGTCTCTGTGTCATTATTAGATATGGTTAAACGTCTTTTTACTACTAAGCAGATTTTTCCATGGAATTTCTAGCTCCAAATGTTTTCAATTCCTTCATGAATATTTCCCAATTAACTCCAACTTCCAACGAACCTGCTATTTTTGCTAATATTCCCTTCATACTTATCTTATATGATCTTGTGAGGTTGCTGGCTAATTTTTATGGACATGGTGCCCTAAGGACAGAGACTGCATAGAGACATGGTGTGTCACCCTGCCTTGCAGATGGAGGACACCCCATGAGGATGTGCTAGTGATGTATGGATGGGGATGACTGAGTTAAGCCTTCCATCTGAGGGTGGGGATGAAGTCAAGACACGTAGAAAATGGTTTCCCAGCCTAGCTAAGTGTTTCTTTGGCCAAAATAAAACCCAGGACAGGGACTGGTTCTTACAGGGAAGAGCAACTAGGCCATGACCTACAATAATTATTTGCAGCTGAAGAAACGACATGTTGAAAGAAATGACCGTTGGAAGACACCAAGGGAGAAATAACTACTGTGTACCAGGGAAAGTCACATCCTAACTAGTCATTTGAGTGACCTTTAGTGAGTTATATTCGTCTATAAGGTAGGAAAAGGGTGTACCCGAGAAGGAAAGGCTGACTCTGAAACCAAGAATGCACAAATACATGCTGCATTTGTACAAGAAGGAAGCTACAAATAGTCCAGGGAATTTCATGTATGCCAAGCCATCATTCCACAAGGGACTCGTCCCCACAAGGCACCCATTATACTACATCTCTGGAACAGTTCCCGTCCTTATCTGGTTAGAGGTCCAGCTGGCTCCTCCAACTTGCTAGCTGTAGATTCAAAGAAATTTCCCCTTTAAAATCAAACAATTATGGTTTCACAATTAGGCGGAAGCTGTAGGCAAATGCCTAGTCATTTCTCCACCAAAGGTCAAGCTCTCCTATGCAGAAACACTCGTCAAGGAATAAATTAATGCATTACTACAACGTGCATTAATAACTAGACTTAAAAAATAATCTTTTAAGGATTTATCTTGATTTTCCAGCTTACTCTTTTCCAACTTCTCACACGCCCACCTGCCACATACAGCTATTTGTCTATGACTATGGCTTAGTGCTTGTACCATCACATGTGTGTGTTAGGGGACAATGCAGGTATTATACCTTGGAATTTGATAATGCACGTGCAAGTTTCAGTTCCATTATGTACCACTCAGAAATAAATACATGTGTGTATGTGTGCATACATGTATTTACCCTATATTTTGTATCCATCTCTTAGTTATTAATTCACCTTTCTATGTGTACTTTTAGAATTATTATATAGTCAACGGTTATATGAAATATACATAAGAGTTCATATCTCTGAAAATGGTGTATGCTGAAATAGAAATCTACACTGATGCATGCCAACTGTTTAACTATGTGTATAAACGCCCAAAACAACTTAGAACCCTAAATGAAGAATGTTATATCCAAGTGAAACAAATGCGGGAACAGAGGTCAACAGAAAATAATTACACTCAGGAGAATCTGGACAGGACATCAACAAGAGCACAGACCATGAAATCTCCAGTGACCCGAACAGTTAAGAAATTGCAACCAATAGCTGTAAATTTCATCCAGTGAGAGATGCTTTCCTCAAGTCTGATCATTTTTAATCCCCACATTCTGGCATGACTTAACCCAGGTGGCTGGAATGGGCAATGCTGACCGACCCACATACTAGTTAGATGGAAGGGAATGTGGAATTATCAACTATTCTTTCCATAAGAATGAGTATTTCAAGATTCATACAGCAGGTGTAGAGAAAGAGTAGTAGACATGGGATCAAAAATCCCAGTCAAGGCCACCATGCTGCAAAACTCCAGCGAGCGCCTTTTCTACTGCTATATACAAGTATCCCCTTCACTTATAATGTTGATCACGAAGAGCGACAAGGCTATACAACATGACCTGACTTGGGTTCTAGTTCTACAACCGCCATTTACCAGCTATACTAACTGGACAAATAAATCACCTCCCTTCCCAAGCTTCTACACCAGGGTTCTTAGTTTATTCTGTGTGCTATGGGTCCCTTTGAACATCTGGTGAAAACTACGGATGCTTTCTCGAATGAGGTTTTATAATTGTATAAAATAACGCAGGATTTTGAAGAATCCAATTATTAATTTTTCTGATGTAGTAATAAATGTGCTTCTTTATTATTATATTAAATGTCACTATCGAGAGACAGGTCTCCTAAATACTGCAATTTGGAAGTAGCAATGAATGTGAACAATATTTTGAGATAGCTGCAACTACTGTGATGAGATATAAGAATATATGTCATATCGATTGATGACAGAATGATAGGTGCCTCTAAGACGATTGTTCTTTGTTGCTTACATTCACTGAGGAATAAATGCTAAATTTCAGTCAGGGGTTAGTGAAAGGAGATGTAATTTTTTTCCCCATTCAAGTTCAAGGACATGCTGAATTTTATCCATCGACTCCAGGTTAAGAACCATTGCTCTTTACATTGTTATGTAAAAAGGGGAAACAACACTTGTCTTCCAGAAGTCACTAAGCTTTGCCAGGATATTAAAGTTAATTAAACAAATATTTGGTGGGCAATTTCTATGAGCCAGGCACTGTTTTAGGGCCTGGGGATACATCAGTGAACAGAAGAGACACTATCTGGTGGAAGAAAAGTTTTAGTCGTGGATGACAGACTTTAAATATTTGTCTAACAGATCACATATATTAAACACATGTAATGTCAGGGGATGTGCAGAAAACGAAAAGGAAAATAAACCAGAGAATAAGGTGTACAGGAGAGAAAGAGGAGAAGACCTTGTGCTAAGCAGTCAATGGAACAGAGACCCAAAGGAAGTGAGCTCCAGGGAGCCATGGGGACACCTGGGCAAAGGTACCTACAAACAATAAAGTTTTTAGTACCACTTTTCACCTGCTCACACAATCCATTAGCAGGAGTAAACTGAAATACAAGTCAGCATTACTAAGTTGGAAAATAACATGTAGACTTCCTGCTAGAATTACACATTTATATCAGGATTACATATTGCTTTATAGCCCTATTTGTTTCTATCAGTTTATACAATTTTTTTTATCACACCTTATTTCATGCCAGACATTATATTTAACCAAATTAACTACAGCTGACCCTTGAACAATGGGGAGTTAGGAGCGCTGACTTCCTTGCAGACAAAAATCTGTAATAATTTACATGCAGTTATATATGCAGTTCCCCCTGCACACTCGGTTCTGAGTCCACGGCTTCAACCAACCGTGCATCGTGTAGTACTGCAGCACTTACTGTTGGAAAAGATCTGCATATAAGTGACCCTGCACAGTTCAAACCAGTGTTGTTCAAGGGTCCATTGTAATTTATTCCTAACAAGAATCCTAAAGAATAGAACCTATCATTACCCTACTTCACAGACCAGAAAACAGAGGCTCAGAGGGACTAAATTAATTGCCCGTATTTGCCAAGTAAATCTAAGTAAGTAGCAGGAACAGGATTTGAATACAGCAAATATCATACCTAAATCTGCTTACCACATCACACTGCTCCTTGAAAACAGTACTGTTCTTTAACAAGAGAGCAATCCATCTCAGATACCAGATTTTAAAAGTTGCTAAAGTACTGAGAATTTTACACTAAATGAGAAAAATTTGCATTGCATGCATTAGGGAAAATATTCACAGAACAGAACACTGAGCCACAAAGGAGTCAGAGAAAGAAAAAGAAATTCCTGACTAGGGGAAAGACAGACAGTCATTTGGGAATCCCACTGGAAAATTCTAGTCTCCATAATCTTTCTCTTTAATTTTTTTTTTTTTTTTTGCGGTACGCGGGCCTCTCACTGTTGCGGCCTCTCCCGTTGCGGAGCACAGGCTCCGGACACGCAGGCTCAGCGGCCATGGCCCACGGGCCCAGCCGCTCCGCGGCATGTGGGAATCTTCCCGGACCGGGGCACGAACCCGTGTCCCCTGCATTGGCAGGTGGACTCTCAACCACTGCGCCACCAGGGAAGCCCATCTTTCTCTTTTAATATCTATTTGTGATTAGCAGAAAAACTAAATTATAAACAATTCAGGAAGCTAATCAGAGGTCCAGAAAAGACAATCTAAAACTTTTCAATTCAATTCAAGGAAAGCTATGCTGGACCCCTGGATTGAAGGGCTGTGTGTTGACCCACAGGTTAAACTCTGAAAAGGTCAGAGGTTTCATAAAGCAGATAAGAGTAAGCGAATGAGAAGAGCACAGTGACATCTTTTAAATCAAAACTGGCAAATTTGGGGGAGAGTGAGACTAACAATAAAAAAAGTAGATTCAACTTAGATTCTATCCTAAATTACTTTCCTTTCTGAATTTGTTTCCTTGCTCCTTGTTCTCAGGCGTATACTGCAATAGCTCCAATGAGAGGTGACAAAAGCCTGAAGGCAAGCAGGAATAGTGGAGGTGGCTGGTGAAGAAGAGAAAGAACATATGCGATATTTATTCACGGGAAGGGGAGATGGGGAGAGGACGGGTGACAAAGGGAATAGTTCAAATTGGCTTTGGTTTCTGTCAAGGATGCCAATTGGGCGGTGTTATAAACGGGATAATAAGGGTAAGAGACAACCAGAAGGAAGGTAGTGAGCACAGATTTGGATGTGTTGATCATTAACTTGCAATTGTATTTTTTAACGCTGTCATTTTCAGAGATCCAGATGGGAATGACTAGAGGCAGTTGGACGTGCAGGTCTGGAACTCCAGAGGGAAACTTGGAAGTCGGGGGAAAAATCTCATTGGAAATAGAGCTTCAGGAATCATGAGCCTATGGACAAAGACAATTCCAGCAAACTTTTAAGGTATGCGCGGAGGATGCAAGAGGCCAAGGAGACGGCAATGGGATAAGTTAGAGAGGGCTGAGGAGCCAGGAGGGCATCAGAAGCCATAAAGACGTCAAGTAAGAGAGTCAGGTCAAGGGTTGGGGGTGAAGGACTGGGGGATGGAGGGGTCAATGTATTGCAGCCTTTGATAGAGCAGCTGTGCCGATGTGGTGGCAGAAAGTCTGAAGGGCACGGGGTGGGAGGTGAACGGGAAGCTAAAATGAGAATATACCTCATTCTATTCATGCACTTGATTGTTAAATAATAACAAAGAGAGAGATAGACAGTAGTTGGATGCCAAAGCGGAGTCCACAAATGAGAGGCTGAAATTTTCCGAAAAAGAATAATTGATGGGTAAGTAACTAAAAGAAACAAGGGACAAGGCCAAGGGCACAGATAAAGGGATGAGCATTAAATAGAAAGAACAGGTGCTTCATCTCTGAGGCTAAGTAAGCAGTGGGTCTCAGAGTGGGGAACATGTTATAAATTTGTAGCAGCGGTGGTTTTGCCTGGAAAATGACTGGAGGCCCAAATGGCATTGTGCAAGTGGGATCAAGGAGGAAAGAAACCTTACAATTCATGAGATACAATGAAAGAATTTTTCCATGTCCCATACAACTATCAAATTTCCCAAGGGACATTCATGCAGTTGAATAATCTGTTTGTGATGAAAACTCTATTGTACAATAAGCACCAAATGCCTCCTAATGGCTTTCATACATACAGATTTCCAGGGATACAATTAGTGTGTAACTCAAGGGAAAATTGATTTAGGTTTGTTCAGATCTTTACCAAGAATTGGTCATAATTTCAAAAATTCACATGATCAACGAGAGAGACAGTTCAACAAGAAATACAGTTAACATCAGACACAAAACATCACACATTTTATGATTCCCTTTATATGAAATATCCAGAATTGGCAAATCCATAAAGAGCAGCTTCTTGAGTTGATGTTTTAGTTTGGGTCTAGGCAACATTCCTAGTCAAGGGCTAAAGCTAAGCTGGGCTTACTTACTAGCTGGAGTCTGGAGACAGGCCATCCAACTCAGTGGAAGTTGTTTTCTAAAAGTCTAATTGAGGTCTTCCCTGCTGGCGGCGCAGTGGTTGAGAGTCCGCCTGCCGATGCAGGGGACTCGGGTTCATGCCCCGGTCCGGGAAGATCCCACATGCCGCAGAGCGGCTGGGCCCGTGAGCCATGGCCGCTGAGCCTGCGCGTCCGGAGACTGTGCTCCGCAACGGGAGAGGCCACAACAGTGAGAGGCCCGCGTACCGCAGGAAAAAAAAAAAGTCAAATTGAATCAGAAATTGACCAAGGGGGGAAAGCGAGGGTGGTGGTGGTGGTATGAATCAGGAGATTGGGATTGACATATATACACTAATACATATAAAATAGAAAACTAATTAAGAACTTGCTACTAAAGAAAGAAAGAAAGAAATTGGCTTTGAAAGGGAAAAGGATATGCTGAAGACTGGGTGTATCATATCCAAAGACAAGGCAGTATCATCTACTAGGTCTTCCTAGAGGAGGAAAGGGGTGATTTACTGGCTGCAGGTTCTGTAAGAAGACACAGGTTGAAGTGCTTTCTGTCTTTCAGTCAATAAAATTATACTGAGCTGCTACCATATGCCAGGCACAGAGCCATGCCAGGTGCGGTGCTAAGGCCTGGGGACAGAAAGATGAATGAAATACTTTAAGGCCTCAGAGGAGTGCTTGGCCGCGGGAGGGAAAGCAAACAATTAAAAGCAGGAAGTGAATACCCACACTGGATCTGAAATACTCTAAGGCTTTTGCCGCTTAGAGTGTGGGCTGGGGACCAGTGGCATTGGCATTCCTGGGAGCTTATTAAAACACAGTCTCAGGCTGCACCCAGACTATGAACCAGAACCTGCATTTTAACAAGATCTCCCGGTCATTCACACATACATGAAGTTTGAGATGTGCTACTCTAGGGGGGTTCAGCTTTGGGCTGGGCTGTAAGGAAAGGCCCAGATTTTGACTATTGTATTTCTGTTGTTCAGAGCCTCTGTTTTTTGTAAAAGAATGTGTATTTCCTAAACAACCACCTACATGACTGTATTAAACATTGTTTTGCACTCTGGGAGGTGGGAGCTGTTTATTAGCATTATTAGGTCTTCTGATCGCTGGGTGATGACTTTGGTATCAGGTGGATCAGTTAATTACAAGCTGATCCAAATCTCTTGACTGGGCTCTGAACCCTGTTTCTCATATATAAGCTGAACACTAGAGACACAAAGATGAATTAAATGGCCCCTGGCCTCAAGCGTTAATTTTCTGGAAAGGGTTTGTTTTGAGTTACCATTTGGTCTAGGCAAAAACGCCCAGTCACATCCATGATGAATAAATAATTACAAATTCCTCACCACACCTGGAAAGTATGGGTAGGGTGACTATATATCCTGGCTTTCCAGGACAGTCCCAATTTATTCTTATCGTCCCCAAGTAGTTATTAATCGCATCCCTTTTCATTCTCAAAAGCATTCCAGATGAATGATAATTTTAGGGTCATCCTATCTATAGCTAAGTCATGGTCATTGAGGAATGCAATGTTACTGTTAGAGGATGCTTTGAAACTGACCAAGGGGAGGAAAAGGAATGTGGCTATTCAGCAGTGAGGTTGTCACCAACACAATGGGGACTAAGGAATAGACCAAGGCAAGTAGCTATGGTTGATGTAAATACACTGAGGGGAACCCATGTGTTTTACACACACACACCATAGATTACGCAATATAGCTGGGAGAAGAATGAAGAACCAAATTCATCAACATTTTAAGGGTACATTATAGGGCTGTTAGAACACTAGAGCTTACCAAAAATCATTCAGCTCCCCACCAAAACCATATTAAGAAAAACCTTGATTGAAGTTCAGGAGTCTACACACAGAGCACCATTTACCTTTCCAGGCTACTGATAAATCTGAACTGGCCTTCTCTTTCTTTCTTTCTTTCTTCTAGTCCAGTGAATTGAAACCCTATCAGAACCATAATCCGTCTTTTTGCAACACTTCCATTACTATACTGATATAGAATTCATAGATAATATAACTCACCTACAAACATAATTTTTTTTTTTTTTTTGGTGGTACGTGGGACTCCCACTGTTGTGGCCTCTCCCATTGCGGAGCACAGGCTCTGGACACGCAGGCTCAGCGGCCATGGCTCACGGGCCCAGCCGCTCCGCGGCATGTGGGATCTTCCCGGACCGCGGCACGAACCCGCGTCCCCTGAATTGGCAGGCGGACTCTCAACCACTGCACCACCAGGGAAGCCTCACAAACATAATTTTAAAAATCAAAATAGTGCCCTGATTCTCATATTGATATAAAAAAGTAATCTATGATGAAACATGTATTTCAATTATGTAAATTCTCAAATGTGATCTCATGAGTCAAATGCTTTCCAATCTTTGAAGACTCAGTGTGAATGGGATAGCAACAAACGCAGAATGATAGATGTGTGCTCTGGGTAAGTTATCGTCCACTGCCTCTGCCCTCCCCCTTCATCCCCAGGAACAAACTTTTTATCTTCTTCCTTGGAAATATCCCTTTGGAGGTCTCTATTTTGCCAAGACTATTGCCCCTGCTTTAATTCAGCCTTTTGATCTTTCTCCTAATTTAATGAAATCAATTATTAACTAGTTTCTTTAAAACTAGTATGGCCCACATCCCATCTCCTTTCTCTTCCCTCATCACACAGCTTCCAGAGTCACCCCACTAATCATTCCACTCCACTTCTTAAAAAACCTTCAAAGACTATCTGATCCCAAACTCTGTGTCTACCCTCCTCTCTTGTTGCAATCGTACTACTAGACATTCTGGAATATTCCTATGCTTTCTCTTCTCTGTTGCCCATACTATTTTTTTCCCCTCAGTTCCTACATCCCATTTACCCATCATCTGAAACCTTCCCCTAGGAAGAATTAATCATTCAGTTCCTTCTACCCACATAATGATTTACACACACTTTGGGCACCCATCACATTGCATTATGGTTTCTTTCTTATCAATCTGGCTCCTTCCCATCATGCAGCAGTCAAACTCCCTGAAGACAGGATTTAACTTGAATCATTCATTTGTATATTCTGAAGAACAAATCAGTTGAGGCTGATTACTTGTTTGTCAAACGAATGAGAAAACTAACAAACAAGTGAATGAATTATAAAAGATTGTCTCTTCGGTCCTGTATTGTTAAATAAATCAAGTCTGCCTATGGGGGATTTACATTCAGCACCTTTTACCAGTCTTTGCTTTGGCTGCTTTCAAAGTCCAAACACTAATAAATGAGGCCCAGAAAAAGTTAAGGAACTTGCCCAAGGTAGCCCAGCTATTGAGCAGAAAAAAAGAAAAACAAACAAACAACAACAACAAATGTAAATCATACCTTCTTGCTTTTTCTGATGCAACACTTTTGCTTCCGGTAAGTGGCAAGCGAGAATAAATATCTAAAAAATATACTTTACAGAAGAGAAACTTTTCTATAAAATCCTTGTGCACTTCTTTTCTTAACGCTATACTGGAACATAAAAGATTCAGTGTGGGCTGGGGAGATGCTGTAGGATGCAGGTAGTTTAGAAGAGCAGAGGAAAAAAATCTAACAAGAGGAGGTTTACGTTCCACTTCATTTTTGGTCCGGAGAGCAAAAGAAATGTTTTTGAGAGTCACATTAAGCAAGCATCATGTTAATAATCCAATCCATGGATCAATAAATGCTGAGGACATCTTTGCCCAGGAGCATTAATAATATCCTTTTGGCCCTGGGCCAGAGGGGAACGGTGGGCACAGTCTTCTTAGCTATCTTTTAGCTGAACTCATTGTAAATAGAGACAAGAAGCTGTGGTTCAATAGGTGGTCAGCGCTTAGCAGCTTTGCATGATGATAAATCGGAGGGGAAAATGTGAAATGGAGTAGGAGTATTCTTGAGGGGAGGCTCAGCAACTTCATATTTTCAAAATTGACTGATCCCTCATTTGATAAATCTGTTCAACGTGATATACGCTTCCGTGGTCACCAGGCATTTCTTTACGGAACTTGTTACTTAACATAATTACAATCTAGTTGACCATTTAGAAACATCTGCATTTGCATGTTCTCTCTGTGCTCTGCCCTACCCATTCCGCTCCCTGCACTGTGTATTTGTTCAGCACCTATGGTTCTGGGCACTGAGTACTGTGTGTGTGTGTGTGTGTGTGTGTGTGTGTGTGTGTGTGCGCGCGTGTGTGTGTGTGTCCTTAAAGAGGATAAAATGGAAACCCTGGAAATGAAGTATCTTCCTAAGATCACACAGATAAGTGGCAGGATGGGGATTGGACCCCAGCTCTAAAGTAAAGCAGGGACCGGGTCCATATTTTTTCACCATCCCATCCCTAACACACAGTAGATGCTCAACATACCTTTGCTGGGTGAATGTATGTGCCAAACAGTCTCACAGTTTTCTGCCCTGTCCCTGCCCACTCCTTCCCCATCAGTTCAGAAAACCTCCGCTCTCCTGAGGCTAAGATGATCTTTATTGACTGAAAGCAGTACCTAAAGACAGTAGGGAGAGGAGACTGGCTATTGCTAAGGGCACTTGGAATAAAGGAAGCACCTAAGAAGGAGCAAACGTTTCCCTCTAAATTCCTTGAAGCCTTAGAGGGGCCCTGATTTCTAGTCTTCTCACTGGGAGAGTTGTCAAGCTGCTGGGAGCATCACTGTGGATACCAAGTAAAGGCAAAGCCCAGAAGTGTAGAAGGATGACATAGCGTCCCCATTTCTTACCCAACACAAAAACACTCTCTTGATTCACTTATCTCTTTTCGAAATCTCTTTGCTAACATCTGTGAAATGATGGCTAATAGATGAAGCCCTATATAAAGGCTGAGGTTAAGCTATGTTTTTTCTTGTCATATTCATTGGTATAATTTAGTGAGCTTGGAAGCCAAGCTGATTCCAATTTAAACTCCAGATTCACTTAAAAAATGATACAAATGAATTTATTTACAAAATAGAAACAGACTCACAGACTGCGAAAACAAACTTATGATTACCAAAGGGGAAAGGTGGGGAGAGGGATAAATTAGGAGCTTGAGATTAACATATACACACAGCTATATATAAAAAAGATAATCAGCAAGGACCTGCCGTATAGCACAGGGAACTCTACTCAATATTCTGTAATAACCTATATGGGAAAAGAACCTGAAAAGAATGGATATATGTATAACTGAATCACTTCAATGTACACCTGAAATGAATACAACATTGTAAATCAACTATACTTAAATATACAATAAAAAATTAAATTAAAAAAAAATAAACTCCAGATTCAAAGAAAACAAGCTGTGTGGCAAGGCATTTAACCTCTCTGAGCTTCAGTCCCTTTAAATCTAAAATCACCTGCTGTTGCTTGCCCCTTGTGGTCATTGCAAAGGTGATCATACAATGTAATTCAGAGATTTGGTAGAAATTTGCAAGTTCTTGGAGTCAGGCCAATTGCCAGCTCTGTGACTTTGAGCAAGCTTCTTTATTTTTCTCATCTGTAACAACTACAATAATAATACCTAGCTAATAGAATTGCTACAGATTTCATTAGATGATGTACTTAAAGAACATAGTAGAGTGTCTAATGTATGCGCTCAACACATATTTGTCCCACTCCTTTCCCATACCGTCCCCTCAACTTCTGAAATCTGAGTTTATCTCGTCACTGCCCTTCACTCTGCATGTAACAATCTGAGCCATCATCATGTCTCTACGGTCCATTCCATATCTTCCATTTTCCCATGCACCACCCACTAACAACTTGACATGTTATGTCTTACACTTTCCAGGTGTCCTGCCTTTAGCTCAATCACACACCTCAGTCAAACTCCCCTTTTCCACTCATGACCTTTCCTTGACATTATACTCACCAATTCATTCCATTATGAATTAGGATGGATTCCTTACATCTCCAAAGCTCTCCCCCCATCCAAACTGAAGATCAAATGTGTCTCTATCATTGTAAATGGGTTACAATGATCAATCTTTGAGGTCTACCATTTCCTCAAATCAAACATTATCTCAATCTTTTTTTTTTTTTTTCCAACTTGACCTTGGGAGTAGGTACCCATGGTACCTACCCCTTGGTACCAAGGGATACATACCCCTTGGTACCCTTGCCCCATCCTAGAGTTCATCGATGAGTATTCAGAGGCTTGGGGCAAAAAGAATGAAAACTATGTTCTGATTTGCTCTGGAAGTCCTACATTTCCCCAAGGATTGATCAGGTCTTCTGCCTGCCCTCCCCAGTGCAAAACAAAGGGGAGAAGAAAGTTCTCAAAGAGTTCACTGGCCCAGATTGGCAGAATGGCCCTGCTTCCCAAGTGTCCAATGTCAACATCAAGCGTCTACATTTAGTAGTGTTGGGGTTCAGGGCAGGCTGGCCCCAAATATGCCCAAGTGACATATTGATTATTTTGAATTACCTTTACTTAAGAAACAGCCAGGGCAAGAAGGACACTTAGACCCTCCTCTCTCTCTCTCTCCATGAAAGCAGGAAATAAATTGCCCCTGAGAAAAATACCCTCCCTTCACCAAGAGGTAGAGAAACATCCTTATCACCAGAGATAAGGAATTCAGGGCTAACAGCCTATATAAACAAACCCTGTTACTTCTTTACTAATGTACTACCCCAAGCACAAACTCTATTTAGATTCTTCACTAACTAAGCACCCAAGCCGAAGCTTTTTTATCTTGTCAGCTCTTCACAAACTTATTTTTCTTTTGTCTACAAGAAGTATAAAAGCTGTCTGCTTTGGCCACTTCTTAAGTCCTATTTCTATGAGACCTCCGCACATACAAATTAAATTTGTTTTTTCCTCCAGTTAATCTGTCTTGTGTCAATTTAAGAACCCCAGGCCACCGCACAGCACAGGGAGACACAGCACAGGGAGATCAGCTTGGTGCTTTGTGTCCACCTAGAGGGGTGGGATAGGGAGGGTGGGAGGGAGATGCAAGAGGGAGGGGATATGGGGACACATGTATAGGTATAGCTGATTCACTTTGTTATACAGCAGCAACTAACACACCATTGTAAAGCAATTATACTCCAATAAAGATGTTTAAAAAAAAAAAAGAAGAACCCCAGGTGGTAGGGGGAAACCTCACCTCCCAGTAGCTTTTACATTGTTGCAAAACAGAGAGGTGGTCAGGTTTGCAGAGCATGTGGGAAGAGACATGTTGTAGGAATTCTCACTTTTTAAATCTTGTCTGGCAGGAGATTTCACATGAAATTGAAGAAGCAAATCTGATGAAAATGTTGCAGAAGGTTTAGGTGTTAAATGACAGGAACCTGAACTAGATAGTTGTTTTTGGCGGGGGGGGGGGGGGGGGGGGAGGGCGGGAGGGGGGAGGCTGAAAATTAGAGAAGCGATGTAGGAAGTGGCAGGCTTTAACGAACTCATGGCTGTGAAGGGAGAGATTGAAAGAGCAGCTTCTAAAACAGCCTCAGACTCAGGCCTGTGTGATTGGCACTGGAGTAATATTCCCCATGGGGACTGCAGAGTTGAAAAGAGAAGAGTGTGTTCCAGTAAAAAATTAAAATCTTGATCTTTGCCATGTTAAACATGAGGTGGTAATGAGACAGCAGGAAGCTACTTTGGTGAGCCAGCAGGAAAACAAGACTAAACGGCTGGAAAAGTGTGACATGCAGAGGTTAAAATTGACTGGTTCATTAGATAATCATACCCTTCAATTACACAGTCCTGAGCTTTACAGTTTACAAAACAGTTTCATATACATTTCTGAATCCTCGAATCAACCCTGTGAGGCTGGTACTATAGATAAGGGAACTTTTTACAGATAAGGGGACTGACATTCAGAGAGCCTCTTGCTTTAGCCAATGAACCCATGGGTAAGTGCTAGAAAAATGATTCAAGCTAAGGTGACTTTATTGCCAAGGTCAACCTGCCTTCCACAATCCCATGCTGGCACAGTTACGAAAGCTCCCTTGCTACTGTCCCCTTTGGAGATGGAATGGCCCAAGCTTTGTGGAACCATACTCCCCAGAAAACAATTTTTCAAGGATAATGTTTGCCCAGATGAAGGTCTCATGGCAGATGACCAAGAGCCTTGGTTTGCAAGCCCAGAATTCCCTCAAGGTCCTCTGGGATAACAGGTGTAAGAATCACTGGGGTTTTTCCCCAATGTCAATTCCCCTCCCCTTGTTGGCAAACCCAGACTTCACTCAGGAAAGGGTGACTCTTATTAAATTCTGATTGTTCTAGACTAATTGAGGGGATCCAGTTGCTTTTACCTGTGATTGGAATTTGGGCAAGGGAGGGAGGTGGTAAGGGGTCTGACCCATGTCCTAGGAGGCACATGTGGAATCTTCAGAATGGGTTTCTTTTTTTAAAAAAGGAGATAAGGAAGGGATGCTCCCCTTTCACTCTGAGGGAGATGCTATGTCTGAATGTGTTGCTAGAACTGCTTTAATCATCTTATGTCCATAACTGTAACGCCATCACAATAAAGATGTCAGAACCAAGGAGAGATGGAAAACAACTTGAGGCCTTGATGGTATTTTGAAACTTCTGCCTTGAAAAGTCCTGAAGACTTTCCTACCTCTTGACTTACCAGCAGGTGAAATAATACATTCCCATTATTTAAGATCATTTGAGTTGGGGTTCTGTTTCTTGCAGATGATAACTTCCTAACTGATAACATCAGCTTGAGTCTTTATTTTTGCAAATTAATTCTCATATTTTTGGCAAAGTGAATGACCCAGATGAGGAGTTTCCCTCACAAACTTTTCCTGGGAACCATAATTTCAACTGCTCCTTCAATAAAATCAAATGTAGATATTTTTGTCAGCAAATGACCACACAGATATGGAAGTAACTGGGTTACTGCCTCTTTTTTAAGCAAAGTACAACTCTGAAAGCAGGTTTCTATTCCTCATGATTTCATTACCTTCATGAACATACATGCCAAGCTAAGAATATATGCACATACTCATGGATTTGTAGAAACAGCAGAATTTTATAGCCTCCTCTGTGAATGACTGTGATGTAAAATATTGTCCTAGGAGAACCCAATTTTTCTTTATTTCTTCATTCCTAACTCTTCGTCACTTTCTCCGTTAGCGAATGCTAACGAATCTAGAACTCTGAGTACATATAGTGCTGTCGTGGGAAAAACCAATGGGCTATGGATTGCTCAGAAACATGCCTGAAATAAATGGCTGCACTTCTCCCAGGGGGCCTTAGGAAAAGAATTTCACCCCAAGAAAGTGCTTATACATTATAAGTGCCCTTACAGAGTCCAAAGGTTCCAAATTCTTCATTTTATTTAATAAACAGCAGATTGTCTCTATTCAGACCTGCTAAGATAATGGTAAACTGCATAAAGGGAAAAAAAATAGAAAGAAAATCTTATTCTATGCATTGTCCAAGTGACTTCTGGTGAAGTTTAAATAATAGCTGATGGCTATTTATACTAATTCCATTGTTAAATCTAATAATGTGCCCATTTTATATTGTATAGATTCACTTGTATTAAATGTAAACAGTGCCTGGTGAGTGATGTGAATGCATTAGCGTGGTGTAAATGATATTCATTATATAGGAACCGCCAGCTCTGCTCTAGGACCCTTATGATAATGAGATGTTGCTTTCCCTGAAGCTTTCCCAGTGAGTAACCATTTTTAATAAATAAAATAAAATATGGATCCCTAGAAGACTTCATAGTTCTTTCATTGAGAGGAATATTTTTTAAAAGTAATGCATGTATCTCAAAAGTAGAGTCCTTCCTATTGCTTAATCTAGAAACTATTTCTGACCTGTTCTTTGGAGATTTTTTTTCATTACACCTGCCCATCATGGTCCTTTTAATGGATAAAGTTGGAGGCTGAATAGCTAGATTATATTGTTACGATTTCTCAGCTGCTGGATTTCCCTTGTTGGTTTGAAAGAAAAAAAAACTTTATTTCATTTGAAATGTATAAATGATGCCAAATTCCTATTTGAAGTTGTTAGACTGTGATTACCAGTAGAACTATAACCTTAACTTACGCAAATCACCGGAGTTCATGGTAAGTCTGACATTTACAGAATTAATGAACTAAATAATTAAGTGACCTAGTAAGTGAATTGGTAAACCAGAACTATTAATCTTTTAATGAATTCTTTACTATCACTTAAAAAATAAATTTTTGCATAATTTTAAAGGATTACAGTAAAGAAACATTAGAATAGGAAGCCCATTATGTGAAGGAACGTTACTTTTATAAATCCGTCATTATGTCTCTTTTTATTGAATTCATTTCTATTCAGGTTTAGAAAAGTGGCATTTCCTATATTGGTGACTAACAGTCCCCGACTTCGAAGTTTTTTATTTCTCCCTCACTGAGACAGAGGGTTTAGGATCATTTACTGCTTCAGAAAACCACAGCTTAAAATGAGTAATTAGCATACAACTATAATTTCAGAAACCCCCTATTTGATGGTGTGCATCACATGTGTTTCAGAACTTCTAAGCTCTTGTAGGTTAACTAGCACCTAAAACTAGGCCTTTGCACTGGTTATCTTCAAAAAGCATTCCTCTATTCTTCAAAAATGACTAACTTTACCTTTCTCTTCAAACGCCCTTTTTGAAAAATCAGATCACAGCTATTAAAAGAACTGAACTGGACTAAACATAACCAAAATTTAGAACACTGAAATGTCCAGGGTTATATCAGTCAATAATGAGAGAGAAGTAAAAAGATTAGATTGGGTCTTCAGTTTCCATACTAATTGCTTGTAAAAGACCGCCTTCAGTAGGATGAGGGATTATTGAATAATAAGTATTCAATACGTTTCACGGGAAGGAAAAAAATTCAAATGCTTAAATAAAAAGAAATGATAGAAAAAGTGATGGCAACAGTGGTTTTCTCAACTCACAAGACAGAAGGTGATGATTGCTTCAATCAAGCAATGAATGTCTATTAAACAACTATCATGTACTTGACACTGTCCTAGGCACATGGGACATACAGAAGCAAAAGAAGATGCAGTCCACAAACTTCAAGAGATTAAGTAAACAGACTCAATAGTACATACCACCTAACATCAAGCTACATAGAATACTTCATAATAGCCTCAACTATTACACACAAAAGCTACAGTGACATGTATTCTGCATCCTGAGGCTTTTTAAAGCTGGAGAGATCAACTTGAGTAGTTTTAGTCCAAACATTTTCTAAGCATCTGTGAACCTCTATTTCTGGCAATATAACCAACTACATAGCCTAAAAATCTTCCTAAGAGAACACCTAGAAATGCTGCGCAAAATACAGTAATATTTTTTTTAATGCAGAGCTGAGCTTGCAATAAATTAATGGAAACTCCCAGGGTCCCAAGATGAGGGAGAATTTCTAACCAGAGTGACAAATGGAAGTTGACTCAAGGGCTACTTTTGAGGACCTGCCATTTCTGATCACCAAGTGCCTCATAAGGATAGGACAATGCCTTAGGTCTTCACACAGCGCAGGGAGTTAGAACTGAGATCCCCATGCAAAGTTGGGCCCTTCAAGGGGCTAGAAAGTCAGTGAAACTGGGGACTAAGAAAAAAATCCTTCCATTGGCAAATGGAGATGAGGCCTGAGTCCTGGGTAAAGTCTTCGGAGAATTTGTAAATTTAGGCCTGCTTTTACTTGGACTTGGGGATCAAATTGAAAAAAGATGTTATGCCATCAAACTCAGGCCAACAGCCATGTCTAAAAATGACCTCAGTTCACTTAACCAATTGAAATGTTTATTTCAAAGAAACAACTGGTAATTTGGCATGTAGATTTAAAAAAAAAACAACTCAAACATTTTTAAAAAAATATTTTCCTCTGGCTGCATTTATAACTTTTCTTTTTTCTTTGCTAGAATCAAATGAGATATTCCTGTGCAGTTTGTGGCCTGGTGCCTCATCTGTAATGAGTAATCAACGGATATTAACTTATTAGCTAGTCTTATTGTTTCCTTATTCTTCTGCTTTTTTTTTTTTTTTTTGGCCTCACCCCGTGGCATGTGGGATCTTAGTTCCTCGACCAAGGATCAAACCCACACCCCCTACACTGGAAGTGCAGAGTCTTAGCCACTGGACTGCCAGGGAAGTCCCCCATCTAGCTGCATTTAAAACAGCCCACATGACTTAAATATTTGCCTTACTTCTTGGGTTTGTTACTCACTGAGTTAGTGGTAGGTTGCGCCGGAAGGCAAATGACAGGACAACCCTTTGGAAAGGGAATTAAGGGCCAGGTAAAGGTACCTTCCTGAGGCTACACTTCATCGTCTTCAGATTTTTGCCCTTCAGCACCCCACTTCGTCAGGTCCAAGGCCTGTGACCATTAAATGTGTTCTTGCCTTTCAGATTGCTCTTACTGTTTCTGCGAACATGTGAGAGAAAGAAAAAAATGACAACACCTAAGCTTAGTGCTATGCACAGAAAAAACACACAACGCACACTAATTAACTGTTGTCATAAACTACTCTCTCTCCAGGTCTAAAGAAAAGTCAGGCCCGCTAATACGGGGATCCCGAAGAAGAAGGTACACAAAGTATGATCAGGCAAAGCAGCTGACAGCCTTCCAGGAATAGTGCTCCCGAGTGGATCTTGTCCTGCTGTGGCCAGTATGAACTAGACACTCCATAAAGCTTTGTGAATTCAAAGGGTTTTTCTAGAATATGGCAAACTACTTATTCCACAGAATATAATCTACTAAACACCGTACCGAGAAGTCAATGCACGCCCCACTGTTAAACTCAGGGTAGGTGAAGAAACCTCTGTAAAACACAGCTTCAGGCTAGGTAGATGTCAGAGTGGGTTTCAGCTTTCTCCAGAGGAATTTCACCTTCTCACATGGTGTTCAGTGGAGCTAAAACTTGAAAAACACCCTGTGGTGTCATGTTTTTCCATAGAGTCCTTTCTTCTCACATATTTTACTCACATTAGGAAACTTCTCAAATAGACTCTCAGTTTCACTTAATTTAGTCATTTACTTCAAGTTCACTGAGGAACGAGTATTTGTAAGTCACAGTATCATAGTAGCTATAGATTTCTTCAGACTTCCTAACCCTTTGTCCAGGCACAAACTTTACAGGAAGTACAATCCAGTTGCTTTTAATGACTGTTGTGCCACTGGGCATGAAGGTCACCTGACAGAGTCCACATAGCCATGCAAAACTTCGGGCCACGCTTATCCTCGCAGATATTGCAGGAAGAGCCGTACAAAAAGTATTAACACCAGGAAGACCACAAATTTGAGAAAAAATACCCTTAGAAAATCCCAATCCCATATTTAAAATATAGTGTTTGCCAAAAACACGTGGAAGTGATCAAACAGATCAAGTATGTTAGCACAAGTGTGTGTGCATGCTTAGCAAATGTTTACTTTCAACGATTTTGACAGGCCAGGAGAGGAAAAAAAAATCTGCCAAGTCATTTTTAAGATTTAATTTTTAAACTACCTTCAGATGGCTTTTTAAAAAAACCAACTTACCTATCCTAAAGTTCAAATCGATTGTCATCTAAGTGTGATGTCATCAACACAATGTTGCTTCTGATGTTTTAGGACTTCAACTGGAATTGTAGTTACACCAACGAAAGGAAGATCAAAAGGGAGGAACCTGAGAAACAGTCATGTGAAAAGAATCCTTGGCATAGACCACATCTATTCGTGGGCAGAGCATTTGACCACAGTCTAGGAACTGTCTTTATGATTAATTCCCATCTCTACTGCTGAATCGATGATGCAGTGATCTGCATTGATTATTAAGGTGACTGAAATAACTGGATCAGACATGGCTTACCAGTGCAAATTGGCTAATTCATCAACACATAAATATATCAGGAGAAATGTTCGTGATTGTCACATATCACCAGGAAAGGAATTACCCCGTACTTATTAAATCTGCTAGGCCCATTTTTACTGACACCTATTGTATTTTTTTTTTTTTTTTTTGCGGTACGCGGGCCTCTCACTGTTGTGGCCTCTCCCGTTGCAGAGCACAGGCTCTGGACGTGCAGGTTCAGCGGTCGTGGCTCACGGGCCCAGCCGCTCCGCGGCATGTGGGATCCTCCCGGACCGGGGCATGAACCCGTGTCCCCTGCATCAGCAGGCGGACTCTCAACCACTGTGCCACCAGGGAAGCCCACCTATTGTATTTTTAAAATAAACATTTTACCTTAGAACAATAGACATGATATCCTCCACAATAGTAAAAACCTGGATTTAATCCTGACTCTTTTAGGTGAAAATCAAAAAGCTGGCCTTTGGGTGGCTGAATTATCTCTCAGAAAACTCACTGGGGTGATCTACTCTTTAAGTATGACCTGCTAGTCAGTTACTAGAAGGTTGCAACTTTTGGTCACTCTAAAACAAAGCAAACTCTAATTGAAAGGGACATCCATGATCAAATTCTTGAGATCATGAGCCTAATGTAAAGCAAAATTAACTTGGAAAGACCTGCTTGTACTTCTATCCATTTCTAATAAAAACTTCCAGTGCTTAATATTATTCTTCACCCAGGTAAATGAGAAATGTTAATTTAGACATTAAAATAAGATTGGGTCCCAGCATGATTATCAGAAAGCTAAGTTCTCAGCCTAAAGAAAAATTACTGAGAAAAAGAGATTGCAGCAATGAGGATTTAGGCATTTCATCCCGTTCTGTGCTAGTTTAAGGTACATGTGTGTCTGTAAAGTGTATACCTCTTTTATTCTGATATGTAATTTAAAAAGAAGAAAAAAATGCCGGGGAACTATGATAATTTAACAAATTCAAAATTAACAAAAAAAAGCCACAAAAGCTTTCTAGATGGTGGCTGGGTAAATGCAGAGATTTGGGTTTTGAAGACACAAGTCCCCTGGGAATTAGCATGCTCTGAGGTGATGAATGCATGGGAATTCTTCTCCAAAGCATTCAGCACCTAGTCATGTGCTTCCACTTTGTAAGGCATCTCTCATTCTCCAATTTTCCACATCACACAAGTCTCAAGGTTTACTGTAAGGAAATACTTACACAGATAAATGAAAAAAATTGACACAGTGATAAATTAAGAGATTCCAATGAGCACTGTTTGGGGAGGAGCTACTAATACACGTTTCACTTGTTTTTGAAAAGCAAATATAGTATGATTCAAAGTTACTTCCGACAGGGCTTCCCTGGTGGCGCAGTGGTTGAGAGTCCACCTGCCGATGCAGGGGACACAGGTTCGTGCCCCGGTCCAGGAAGATCCCACATGCCGCGGAGCGGCTGGGCCCGTGAGCCATGGCCACTGACCCTGCGCGTCCGGAGCCTGTGCTCCACAACGGGAGACGCCACAACAGTGAGAGGCCTGCGTACCGCAAAAAAAAAAAAAAAAAAAAATTACTCCAGACAGCAGCCAACTGCCAACTATTTAGATTGACTCAGTTCAGCACATGCTGGTACTCCTCACCCTGCTCATGTCTTCAACAAGAAGCTCTTCAGATTGGCAGCAAGGAACTATTTCTTTTGAACGTTTAAGTAATGTGTAAAGATAGAGAAAAGATTATAAATACTAATAATTAAAAAGTAAATGAATAATACCCAAAGCAGAATATTTGAAAAGGCATGGTAGATTTTTACATTCTCAGAAAGTGGCAGCCAGATGTGTTAAGCTCCTTTCAATATTCGCAGCTGTTGCTAGTATTAACAGTGGGAAGTACACAGTTGAGGGGCAATATCAGGAAAATTCTAGTTCAAAAAAATTGCCACAACAGAAAAAACAAATTGCTTGATTATTACAGAATGTATTCTTCACTTCTCCATTTCAGGGTTTAGTTCTAGACAGAAACTTAAACAAAGGAAACCATGAGAAAAATGGACAGGAAGGGGCGTGGAGGGAGGAAATCAACACTACTTCAAAAAAAAAAAGGTATATTACAATTTAGAAACACTTTGTCAATTATTATAATTTAACACTTGAGCTGTGAGTGGGGACAGCAGTATAAATACACTATTCTAAAGATAGTAGCAAAGAAATAGTCTTTAACTGCCCATTTATTTATTTGTTCGTTTTGTTTGTTTGTTTATTCATGGCTGCATTGGGTCTTCGTTGCTGCGCGCGGGCTTTCTCTAGTTGCGGCGAGCAGGGACTACTCTTCGTTGTGGTGTGTGGACTTCTCATTGCGGTGGCTTCTCTTGTTGTGGAGCATGGGCTCTAGGCGTGTGGGCTTCAGTAGTTGTGGCTCGCGGGCCCTAGAGCACAAGCTCAGTTGTGGCGCGCAGGCTTGGTTGCTCCACGGCACGTGGGATCTTCCCGGATCAGGGCTCGAACCCATGTCTCTTGCATTGGCAGGTGGATTCTTAACCACTGCACCACCAGGGAAGCCCAATCACTATCTCTTAAGACCAATAAATTATGAAATCCTACAGGTTCTACTGATTACTTTACCAATAAAAATAAATATCTCCTCTAAGTGTTTCTATACACTGAATATTTTTTATTTTTATCTCATAGTTGAAAACGCTCTGTTGATTTAGCGACGTATCTAATCCTTTAACCAAAATCTATATGCAATCTGATTTAAAATAATAAGACCAAATTAGGAGCTGAAACATTTAACCTTCAAAACTCCACTGAGCGTGATGACTGTGTGAGATAAGTTTGATTTATGAGCTTCCTTCCTAGAGATGTCACAGATTCTTGCTTGGGAGGTTCTGGGACAGTTGCTTCTCTAACTAGTCAGCTTCTAGAGTGTTTCTGAACAACAACCATTCCTACCAACGAAGAACCTTCACTGTTAGCTGACTTACAACTTTAATTACCTTTAAAAGTCAGGAAAACAACATATGAATGTTCACATCTTATTAAATGACTCCCCAGATGTAAGGCTTTTAATCTCTTTAGAAGGAGGCTGACTTCATTGCCATGAAGAATTTTTATTCAGGTGAAGGCATGACCTGCATAAAAATTTCCCTTTGCCCTTTTGGCTACCCAATAAATATCCTAAGGATGGGAGTAAGGATAAATTAAGCAAATCAAATCTAGAATGACTGAAAAGACTTGCTGCCGTAAATAATTAGAAAAAGAGACACATGGGGGGGACCAACAAGTGAAGCTATGAAGGTCAGACAGAAGAAACACCTTGGATTTCATAGAAAACAATCTTAAACGGGAGTCTGATTTCTCAGTATGTGTTCTGGCTAAAGTCATGAGGCATCCATTCATTTGTCTTTTTTTTTTTTTTTAACATCTTTATTGGAGCATAATTGCTTTACAGTGTTGTCTTAGTTTCTGCTGTATAACAAAGTGAATCAGCTATATGTATACATATATCCCCATATCCCCTCCCTCTTGAGTTTCCTCCCACCCTCCCTATACCACCCCTCTAGTTATTCTAGAAAAATATTTCCTTCACTTACCAAGTACCAGGTACTGTCTATATAAAATAAATAAGACCCTTGAGGCACACACAAACTCATGAGTGATAAGGACAGATAAAAAGATAATGAGACCTGGGAAGGTTGGTGATAAGAGAGGGGCACAGGGGATTACGTAGGCAGAGGAGCAGCATCTAACCTAGTTTATGGATGAGGGGAAAGGGGTCTGAAAGATTGCTGGTGGAATTACTGAAAGGTGAGTGAAATTAACCACGTAGGAGAAGAACAGAGGAAAAGACTGCTTATGTGTATTAGGGAAAGGTGGAGAGAGGAGAAGCAATATGTAAACATTTCCATGTTGCTGGGATGTGATGTTAGTGGCCAGTGAAAACTGTACCCTGAAAGCGTTGGAAAGCCAAGGATTAGCATTTTAACAAGGAGATAAGACCTTCAGTCTTTTAGAAAATACTCTGGCTGCTGTGGGGAGGATGAGTTGGAAACAGAGACCAGAATCCTGATACAGAATGGAATGAAAAGCATGCACTCCAGAGCCAGCAGAGTACTGAACTGAGTAGCTGGGGGCTGAGATGTTAAAGGGGTAGACCAGATGGTCAGGGAGCTAATGGCAGGTTTGAAGGGGGCCTCAGAAAGCCTTGATGATGATAATGTGGAAGGATGATCTTTCTTGCCAAACTCAAGTGGAATGAGTATTCCACTTCATTCACTCACAGGTGCCCTGTGGTTTGAATCACATTCATTTTTTTTCTAGTATCTCCCCCCACATCTTAGAACTGGAGCACTTTCCTTTTAACCCAGGAAGCCACGGTCTGTCCTGAACACACTTCCATCTTGACAGGAAAGGGTCCCCATTTCTCCCCAGAATGAATCCAAATCTCATCCTCAGAGATAATTTCCTCACATCTCCCTTCTCCTCCCCACTGGGGCTCCTTATAAAAGACTTTTTGACCTGGACAATTCTCTCCAAACTCCCCAGTGTCATTGTAATTTCTCATTAAGCATCTCCATTCCTATGAGAGCTGTAGCTGGAGATACCTAGGTCAGCCTGGCTTCAGGGTTGAAGTTCTCCCTGCACTGCTCTTTTGAGGAAGGTCCAGAACCAGATCTATACTTGAGAGAGCAGCCCCCCAAATCACAAGACTTACTGATATCACTACATTCCTCAACTTGACCCTTGGCCCGGAATTTCTTCGAGTGCCCAGAGGAGTCAAAACAAATTTGTAACATCTGAGATTGAGATACAAGTTACAGAGTGCCAGGTATTGTGCTCAATGCTTTAAATATACTTTTTTCTTTTTTTACCTTTCTAGTATTTCCATGAGTTACGTACTGTCTGAGGTTTAGAAATGTTACGTAACTTGCCCAGAGTCATGGAGGAGGACTTATAGTGCTTCTCCTTCATCTCCTGTAATTATCCTCTTTATTGAGAAAACATCTAATCCTACATATGCATTTCTCCTACTATCCCATTCAGATTTTAGTTGTGTTAACCTAGCAATTAGTTACATCAAATACAATTCAAAAGTTTACTCCCCTTTTCACTCATCTATTTAGTCAACCAACTTTCAGGGGACACTTTCTATTTTGTGCCAGGTGTGAGAATCCAGAGATGAATATCAACCCCTGCTATAAAGGAGCTCCCAGTTTTCCCACTGCGAATGAAGATGCCCCCACGAGCATAATGAACTATAACTTCCAAACCCCAGCATTACATGTGGAGACTTCTATACATGGGTTTGATTGGAATTTGGATAATAGCACGTCTGAGTCCCCTTTCTCCACCTTTTCAAGCATCTACCTTCTAATACTTTAATCTCTTCTTTTACCTCTGGCTTAGCCAAACTATCCAGTAATCTGGTTGTACCGATGGCTTAATATTCAGTTAGGGGATGATACCCAAGAGGTTTGACTAAATATGTGACTTAACTGATCATACCTAACCCTTAGGAAAATACCCAAGAGTCCAGAGGAAATTCCAGAAGAATCTAATTTCATTGGTTGTATGCAACCAGTACATGAAATTTCTATAAAGAAATTATTATTTCCCTCCTAGGATGTTGAAGCCTCCTCTGTACACATTTATTTTTGAGTAGAAGCCCACCATCGGAGTCCCAGCTATGTTCTTTACAGAGCTATGATATATTGAAGGTTTTCAACAAATGCTACTGTTGTTAAATATTAATGATATGAGCAATAATGACAAACAGTTATGACTCTCCATGCTGCCTGAGGAGAAGAAACTATGCTGAATAGCCAAGAAAGTAATTATAAGTGTGTAGTTTACTTTAAATGAATTTATTCATGTTGTCATGTATTTGCTTTGCTTGTGTTTGCACACTGCAGCAGGCTATAGTCCCAAAGTTCAATACTACTACTAATAAAAAAAATACAATTCAGCCTTTCACTGATCTGCAGAGAAGGTGAGAGAAATGTCTGGGAGAATCAGAGATGGGCAATTAGTACAGAGAAAATAAAAACTGTTCCTAGGCGGGGAAATGTACCTGCTAGACAACAACATTTACACAGCTTCACTCCACTTCCATCTGTACAGACACTGCCACGAGGCTCAGAGAACAGCCAGATCCCCAAGTGTTTCAGATTTAGCTGTTAGACCTACCACATTGTTGTATGCACCCCAAATCCTCTTTTCAAATACCTCCACAGAGTACCGACTCTCCTCTTTCAAAGGAGGCATTACGTAGTAGGAAATTAAGAGTGAAGGAAAATGGGAAAATAAATAATTTCCAAAATAAGCTTATGTGTTTTTCTGAAATTAATAAGAATTGGCAGACACTGCTAATTGCATGTCCATTATCCTCTTATTCCTTCTTTATTCACATAACCCTGGTGGGTGGTGGGAGAGAGGAGGGCAGAAGTGCACTCACTTAAAATACTCTACCAGATTTCCTTTCCTCTAGGGATGGCTACTCTGACATAGTTATGGCCAGCGACATGTAAGAAAACTTCTGTTAGGGATTTCTGGGAGAGTTTTTGCTTTACCAATACAAGCACTGACCCTTTCTTCTTCTTGTTTTTTCTTTCTGCCCGAATGCAGAGATAAGGCTGAAGATGTAGCAGCCTTCTTGTGCCCATGAGGCAACAAACTTGAGAATGAAAGCTGCATGCTAAATCTAGGGGAGCAGAAAGACAGGGCACTGGGTATTTGATGACATCAGGCTTCTTGCTAAGAGAGAAAAATAAATTCCTATTTGGTTAAACTGATGTTATTGAGTTTCTATAACATATAGCTGAATCCCAGATAACGCAGAGGATAAAACAAAAATAAAACAGAAACAAAACATCTGTGTGTCCACAGTGAAACTGCCTCCAACAACTCTGCCATGTGTGGTTCAAATAACCTTCAGGAATATTTTAACTGTGCTCACTGAAGATTTTTTTTGGGGGGGGGGGGTGCGTGGTCATTATTGTCCTGATCTCTGTCTTCTAATCAGGGTAGAGAAGCCATATGTGGCCACATAAATAGCACAATGTGCTTTAGTCGAGAAACTGAGCCTACATGGAGATCTCGACCTGCTCACACCCAGGAATGGCAGGTCAAATTCTGGGCAGGTGGGTAGAGAGGGCTGAAGAAGTGAGCATCCTTCTTCACACGTGAGGTGCCTGGGGCGCCTTCACGGTCCCTCAGGGAGTAATTAGTCTCTCCCTGGTAGCTGAGCAGGAGTGGAGTGAGGGCAACTGCTCTTCTGAGTCCTCTGGCAGAGGACGGGGTAGGGGTGTTGGTTGTTGCTGCAGGTGCCTTTCTGGAAGCACTCAGCTGAAGAACATCCTACAAAAATAATTCCTGACTCCTGTCACCCAAAGCATCCAGGGCTAGGAAACCTGAAAAGAGGTGGACATAAAGCCTCCAATGATGGCATCTGAAATGGATGAGGCCGCTTCCCTGGTGGTGCAGTGGTTAAGAATCCGCCTGCCAATGCAGGGGACACGGGTTTGAGCCCTAGTCCGGGAAGATCCCACATGCCGCAGAGCAACTAAGCCCGTGCACCACGCCTACTGAGCCTGCGCCCTAGAGCCCACGAGCCACAACTACTGAGCCTGCGGACCACAGCTACTGAAGCCTGCGTGCCTAGAGCCCGTGCTCCCCAGCAAGAGAAGCCACCGCAATGAGAAGCCCGTGCACCTCAACAAAGAGTAGCCCCTGCTCGCCGCAACTAGAGAAAGCCCACGCACAGCAACAAAGACCCAACACAGCCAAAAATTAATTAATTAATTAAAAAAAAAAAACAAAACAGCACGTGGAAAACCTCTCTCTGTAATCCAAAGGTGGTCTCCTTTGATAGGTCAGCTACAATGGACCAAGGGAGAATGTGGTTCATTTGGTGCAAAGTGTCACTGCAATTTAAACACAACTTCGTGCACATGGTTTCCTCATAGCAGCAAGGTGCGGCACAAGTATTCCAAGGAAAGGCCATGCAAGCTATCGGATGCTGAAGTAATGTTAGGAACACTCAGGCACACAGACTGTCAGAGGGCTCGAATGATGCTGCAGATGGTAGCGCTGTTGAGTCCCAGGACTGCACACTCAAATGCCCACAGGGTAGATGCCCACCATGAAGCTGCTAGTCATTTTCTTAAAATATGGTCCTTTTAATCTGTCTTTTCTGTCCAACTTTTATTAGACTCTTAAATACACACAAAAATATTTTCCCACTACATGAATAACAGCACAAGTAAGATGACAAGTGGTAACTACTATGTGACCTCCATAATGGGTGGGGGGCGGGGGCATAAAGGACTAGCGGAGACTGTAGCGAACTGGATGGTTCTCACCCCAACTAAAGGTCACTGGCCCTATACAGCTCTGGTTGATTGCTACCATGCTGGCCCAGTATGGTGAGGTATTCAAGTTCTTTCAAGGAAAGCCAGCAATTTTTAAAGAAATCTTCACATTTTTAAAACATATTTTTGGTTAGACAAAGCATGTCTGTGGGTTGGATCCAACACGTGGACTGCCAACTGCAGATTTCATATTTAAAAAATCTAAATATGTTAATAATTACAATGAATGCTTATGATAGAAAAAGTTCATCTTTCCATCTCAATCTTTGTTTCCTCCTTTCCTGGTTCCTTGCCCATCTCTAAGGTTCTTATCATTTCTTTTGTCCTTTTTCTCCTCCTCAACTAGGCTTTATTTATCAGTAGGATTGAAGTATTACCTGCCCTCATATTACTTATATCTAAAAAGGCTCAAACAATTAAAAAACAAACAAACAAACAAACAGTTCTGCAAGAACCAAGGAAGGACTCTATAGGCAGAATTCTAGAGGAGAGATTTGGATGGCGTGGCTTAGTACAGCACATCTCATATCACACAATAGATCTTTAGCAAATCCTGCTGGTGTTTTATCATGTGAGAGTCACACATTCCTGTTTTCAAATCCAAACACAGCCACACATATTTATACACACCTGTAATAACTGTGATTGCCCAAAAAAGCAACATAAAAGATAAACTGACACCCCTAAAAGTGGCAGATAAGACTCAGAGAATATCAACTAGCTGACATATTTTATGTTTGTTTCCTGGGTTGGGTTTCAGTTCGGTTTGAATCCGCAGGAAATGTTATGATGGAAAATTCCACAACTTGCCCACAACTTACATTCCAACTTGGATCCAAGAAACAATTTCAGCAAATCAAATAGGAAATCTAATATGAAATTTTTTGGCTATATCTTCACACAAAAATAATAATAATAAAATTTTACAGTAGTGTGTTTCTTTAGAGTTTGCAAAGCACTTTCACATCCATAATCTCATTTGATCCACCAGGCTAGTAGAAGTACATAAAATAGTTTGTGAATATAAACAAGTCCCTTAACACAAAACACGGACAGAGGCATGATTTTTTAAATTACCTTGTAAAAATCTGTCAGAAGCAATGCACATTAATTCTAGAAATTAGCCCAGTACCCATGGGAATTAAGTATATGATAAAGGAGGCATACTAAATAAGCGAGTATGGTAGTTTTAAAGATACGTCCACAAATTCTTTGATGCTCTTCCTTTCAAGAGATGGAGCTTAACTCTCCTGCCCTTGAGTTAGGATTGGACTTAGTCACTTCTAATAAATAGAATATTGCAGAAGTGATCATATGTCACTTCTAAGACTACAAAATGAACAACCTCCCTTTGTCTTGGGTGCTCTGTTTCTGCCTTGGATCGCTCACTCTGGGGAAGCCAGATGCCATATCATGAGGACACTCATGTACCCTATGGAGAGGATCACATGACGAGGAACAGGGACCTCCAGACAATAGCCAATGAGAAACTAAAGCCCGCCAACAACCTAGGGAATGATCTTGGAAGCAAATCTTTGAGCCTCCAAATGACTGCACTCCTAGCCAATAGCTGAACTATAACTTTAACACCAACCCTAAGTCAGAGCCACCCAGAAAAGTCACTCTCATATTCCTGACCATCAGAAACTATGTATCACAATAAATGTTGATGTTTCAATCTGATAAGATTTGGGCATATTGTTACGTAACAACAGATAATATGGAGTAATAACTGATGGGGACTCATCTGGAAAAGATAAACTTGTACACATACTTTATACTGTTGAGCAGGATAAATTCTAAATGGATCAAAGATTTAAATGTAAAATATGAAATGTTCTAAATTATTACCAAAAAACATGAGCTGATTCCTTTAAACAAATTTTCTCCACCTCACCACTAGTAACATTTCAGGCTGGATAATTCCTTACTGTAGGATTCTTTCCTGTGCGTTGTAGGATATATAACAGCATCCCTGGCCTCTACCCTCCAGATACCTGGAAACCCTATCTTCCCATTTGTGACAATCAAAAATGTCTTTAGACACTAGAGGAGTCAGAGGAGGGTAGGGGCTTTCTGATCATGATAACACACACACACAGAATCCTATGCAAAGTCAGTGGACAAGTGACAAGCTTCAGGAAAAATAATACTTGCAACTCGTATCACAGGCAAATGACTAACAATCTAAAAGAAAAATAAGCAAGAGATCAGAACAGATAATTCTTAGAAAAAGAAATACAAATGGCCCTTAAACATATGAAGTGATTCTCAACCTCATTCAGAATAAGAGAAATTCAATCAAAACTAAACTATTTTTTTTTAAACGTGTAAATTGGCAAAAAAAAAAAAAAAAAACACACCCAAGTTTGACCACACACTGTCTGATCATTGCTGGGAAGATGAGAGCCAGACTCTCCTACAGTGCTGGTGGGAGTACTAAATGGTTCAACTCCTAGGGAGTACAATTTAGTACCATCTTCCAAAATTACAAATATATTTATCCTTTGATCCAGTCGTTCTGTTTCTAGTTTAGCTTACAGATATGCCTATTCTCACCTTCTATCCTGAAGACAGAACTGCGTCTGGCACACGGCTGCCCAGCTTGACGCTGCATTTCCCATCCTCCTTTGCAGCTAGTGGTAGCTATGGTCACTAAGTCTTGGCCAGTGGAACATGATGGGATGAGATGTTTGCCACTTTTTGGTCTGGGTCCTCACATGCTGGGCAGGTGCTTCTCCATGATCTCTCTTTTCCTTCCTGTGACCTGAAAGATGGATGTGTGTCCATGATCCAATTTCAATCATGCAGACTCAGACCTTGAGAAAAGTAGGAGGAATGAGATGGAAGGAACCTGGCCCCCTGTAATATACTGTTCATGTCCCCTCAAAATCCATATGTTGAAATCCTAACCTGCAATGTGATGGTAGTATAAGGTAGGACCTTTGAGAGGTGATTAGGTCATAAGAGTGGAAACTTCCTTAATGGGATTAGTACCCATATAAAAGATGCCCCAGGGCTTCCCTGGTGGCGCAGTGGTTGAGAGTCCGCCTGCCGATGCAGGGGACACGGGTTCGTGCCCCGGTCCGGGAAGATCCCACATGCCGCAGAGCGGCTGGGCCAACGAGCCATGGCCTCTGAGCCTGCGCGTCCGGAGCCTGTGCTCCGCAACGGGAGAGGCCACAACAGTGAGAGGCCCGCGTACCGCAAAAAAAAAAAAAACAAAGATGCCCCAGAGAGCACTCTTGCCCTCTCTGCCATGTGAGAACACACAAGGCAACAGCTGTCTGTAAACCAGGAAGCAGGCTCCCAACAGACACTGAATCTGCCTGTGCCTAATTTTGAACTCAGCCTTCAGACTGTGAGAAGTAAGTCTCTGTTTTTCAATCCACCCTGTCTATGGTAGCTTATTATAGCCACCCAAAGGGACTTAGATACCCATGAATGATCACAAGAAACAAGTCCACCATCACTGGACTCACCATACCCCACACCTCGGGACAATTACCTGAAGGAAATAACCTTAAGCCATTATACATCTGGATCTTTTTCTTAGGGTACCTTAGCCTTTATCCTACTATACACCTGTGCACATATGAAATGACATATGGACAAGATTATTCATCTTGGCATTGTTTTGACACTGTAAGAGATTGGAAAGAGCCCAAATTTCCATCAATAGAGGGGTGGTTAAATAAGCTACAGCATATCCACAAGATGAAGTACCATGTAGGTATTTAAGAAATGAAGAAGCCCTTTCTATATTCACATGAGTATATCCCTAGGCCATATTCTTAAGATGAAAAACACACAGTACAAAGCACTGCTCTCCAGTAAGACAATACATCCCCGATGTTGGCTTGGCCATGTGACAGGCTGCAGCGAGTGGAGCAATGTGATGTATGTCATGTCTGAGTTTCCTGAGGCATCATAAATTTCTGCCAGTTCTCTTGTTCCTGCCCTCTACCATAGGAAGAGCATGTCTCAGATAGCAGCTGCTCCTTTGGCCTGGATCCCAGAAAAAGGAGACCTAGGAAGCCTACGTACAGCCAGGAGCAGAGCTGCAGCTGCAGCAGAGCAGCCCTTATAAAAGTGACTGAGAGGGCTTTTCTGGTGGCGCAGTGGTTGAGAGTCCACCTGCCGATGCAGGGGACACGGGTTCGTGCCCCGGTCCGGGAGGATCCCACAGGCCGCGGAGCGGCTGGGCCTGTGAGCCATGGCCGCTGAGCCTGTGCGTCTGGAGCCTGTGCTCCGCAACGGGAGAGGCCACAACGGTGAGAGGCCCGTGTACTGCAAAAAAAAAAAAAAGTGACTGAGAAAGAAAAGCGTGCTTTGAAAAGTGTGCCCCTGAGGTTTAGAGCTTGTTTGTATTCACACAAAATAATCTAGTAAAAATATGTTATCCTTTGTATAAGAAAGAGGATTAAGAAGAGTATCTATCACATTTTGCACAGCAAAGGAAACCATAACAAAAGAATAGACAAGACACAGAATGGGAGAAAATATTTGCAAACAATGCGAGTAACAAGAGATTAGTCCCCAAAATTTACAGACAGCTCATGTGGCTCCATGTTGAAAAAACAAACGACCCAATCAAAAGATGGGCAGAAGCTCTAAATAGACACTTCTCCACAGAAGACATACAGGTGGCCAAGAAGCACATGAAAAGATGCTCACCATCACTAATTATTAGAGAAATGCAAATCAAAACTACAATAAGATATCACCTCATGCCAGTCAGAATGACCATTATCAAAAAATGTACAAACAATAAATGCTAGAGAGGGTGTGGGGGAAAGGGAACCCTCCTACACTGCTGGTGGGAATGTAAATTGGCACCACCAACATGGAGAACAGTACAGAGGTTCCTTAAAAAACTAAAAATAAAACTGTCATATGATCCAGCAATCCCACTCCTGGCCATATATCTGGAGAAAACCATAATTCTACAGGATACATGCACTCCAATCTTTATTGTTGCACTATTTACATTAGCCAAGACATGGAAGCAACCTAAATGTCCATCAACAGAGGAATGGATAAAGAAGATGTGGTACATATATACAATGGATATTACTCAGCCATTAAAAAGAATGAAATGATGCCATTTGCAGCAACATGGATGGACCTGGAGATTATCATACTAAGTGAAGTAAGTCAGACAGAGAAAGACAAATATCATATGATATTGCTTATATGTGGAATCTTTTAAAAAAGATACAAATGAACTTATTTACCAAACAGAAACAGACTCACAGACCTAGAGAACGAAGTTACAGTTTCCGGCGGAGGGGTGGAGTGGGGGAAGGCATAGATTGGGAGGTTGGGATTGACATGTACACACTGCTATATTTAAAATAGATAACCAGCAAGGACCTACTGTGTAGCACAGGGCACTCTGTTCAATACTCTGTAATAATCTGAATGGGAAAAGAATTTGAAAACGAATAGATACACGTATATATATAACTAAATCAGTTTGCTGTACACCTGAAACTAATACATCATTAAACAACTATACTTCGATTTTAAAAAAAAGAATATATATCACATTTGCATTTATTTTTGTAAAAAAACACTGGAAGGATAAAAAAGAAACTGACAATTTTCATATCATTGTAATGACACCAGTCAGAGCTGTTATGAACATTTTGTTATATTTACTTCTAGTCTTTTATTCTGTGAATATTTTTAAATAAAAATGGAATAATATGATACATAATCTTTTGCAAACTTTCTTTCCCACTTAGCATTATATGAAGGCAACTTCTCAGATGCTTAGTTACCATTTTAATATGTAATTCCCAGTTGACTTATTTTGTTTTGTTCTGATATATTGTAGAAAGTTCTAGCAGAGGTCTGTGCAGAGTCACTGGTGCACGCAAGTGATAGGGCCAGTCTTCCGACGTCTACAGGTAGGTAATCCCACCTGACTGAGCCTAGCTCTGCTAGGATAGTGTGTGAGCTCTTGCTCACACAGTAGACCAGCCCCAGAGGCCCATGTGTGGCTCCAGCAGTGGGAAAGGCATGAGGGATTCCGGTCACATTTTATACTTGGGTCGTGTCCTTCTTCAAAGTTTTGATAAAGCCACAGACATGTGTATTCTTCCTGAAGAAGTTTTCTTTGTTTCTATAAGATCAGAAATTTTCATCTCAAGCCAAATTGGAAGTCACACACACAGAGTAATCTGACCAGAAAACTCAGAAAATGTCTGCTTTCTCAGAGAAGAATATCTTAAGAGGGTATTCTAAGAATAGGAGGAATTTGCTCTTCATATTGAAGTTTTTGTATCATCCAGCAAGGCCCGACATCACACGCTAAAGGGCAGGGCTTCTGGCAACCATGCCGGCACAGTGACACCACACTGCCAGGTCTCGGTCCCAACAACATTGTACTGAACTGTATTTGTTCATTTGTTTCATTGCTATAGCACAGGTTGCTTTTCACTTAACATAGTTCACCTTTGCAACTACAGTAGAGAGAGGGACATTCTGATCGTATGCATGTGTAGGTTTGAAATAAAATAAACCAAAATCCGCATGTAACATTCAATTGCCGGCGTGCAGCACCCGTGTACCAATGGAGGGAATTACTGTCAGGGTGCGTTTCTTATTCCTCTAAAGATCTAGGGAGTCGACTCAACTGGCCTGGAGGAGAGGGTTCCCTGCAGACTTTCCAGGGCTTTAGAAGCCCCAAGGCAGAATCTTCAATGCCAGAAGGTGATTTCGAGGGCTATATTAGCCCATAAGCATGCCCATGAGGACTAATGGGAACAATGTAAGATGAAAAAAAAAATATTAAAACAGACAAGGTGAAGATGAAACAGATTCAGACTTCTCTGGCAGGTCTAAATAATTTAAAAGCACAAAGCACAGGCTTCTAGGACGGGTTAAGCACATCCAGCTGTGAATCAGAAGACCTATGTTTTACGAGTTTAACATTTTGGAAAGTAACAAAGAAGGAGGGGTTGAAATCTATTCAAGAATCCAACAAGCAGTATGTTGGATTGTTGCTCTTTACTGACACAGGAGGCTATGATTAGAAGGATGGCTGATAAAGCTAGAAATAGCTACTCAACTAAGCAATGAAGGGAAAGAGTAAAACAGGTCTTTTCCAAAGAGCTCTATGCCCCATCGTAAGAGATGGTGCAGTGAATTTAGCCTAACCCGCATGCCTTAAATGTGTTGTTACAGCAATACGTGATGTTCACTATGGGGACACACTAGTTTACCTATGAACGTGACACTAGTGAGAATTGTCTAAGTGGATTTTGTGGGACTAACATGTCCAGACTTAGCTTTTGTCTTCATATCTTAAGAGTATTCTAGGAGATATGAAACCTAAGTGGGAATAAAGTTATGGGGTAGGAGTAATAGAAATAGGAGAAGCCGGGTTGCCACCATTGTTGCCATCACTTAAGTGAGGCCAGATGCCCTGGGTTGAGGAAAGGGAGTTAGGAAGCAGTAAAGGAGGAGAAGTATGAACAGCATGAACCCAAGCTGAGAGTCCTGCCTTCTATGAGGGTGATGGTGAGGGGAAAGAGGGGCAAGTGGTGGAGGATGAAGGGAAGATGCTAATGACAAGCACGAGGAAGAAACACACGTAAGGCTTTCCTGTCCCCATCCAGTAAGTCCAGGACCACTTGTACAGGACTGCAGGCAGTCAAGGTTCCCTTTTGGCACCTTCAGAACTGTACCATGGAAAGGGGGGAAGCTGTGAAATGTGCTCCCAATTTGGACCAAATTCATGATGTCAATCTTTGAATACTCCACGTCTAACATCATCATGTCTGAATGATCCTCTGAACGCCTTGGCCAGCGCTGTCAGTTTTATATCAACATACTTTATAGCTGGCAGCCTTAAGTATAGTACTTGGGCAAGTTGGCACTCGTAGTATGGAATTTTTCTGTCAAGCGATTCTGTCCTTGACAACCTTCTAAAGCTTATTTAGGGAGACAATGTTGCCCTGTTGTCCCTGCAAAACTTCTATATTTGTAAGTCCAGCACAGCCTCTGGCTAAGAGTAGAACTGACCTCATGATAAAGCCACAGAGGAAAACTTCTCATTTTCCTCCAATACATGTCTCCTTAAGCTGTTCGGAGTTATTGGCTGGTGTGAGGGTTGTTAATAGTAAACACCCTGTTTGAGGAAAAGGGTACAATTTCTTTGCCATATATTTTAATCATCTCAGTGGATATTTTTTTGCCAGGTAATCTAGTGATTTCTCCTTCTTTTGTGTGTTCACATCACATTATCGTTTTTTGTTTGTTTGTTTGTTTTTGTTTTTTACCAATGGAGCCATGTTGGATATATGCATTGCCAATTATACTTTGGGGATAGAAATCTAATGATTGGACAGTTGTATAGAAGCACCACCTTCCGAATTATTGTCAAACGAAGCTGAATTTATTCATGCTCCAACCTGGGACAGGAGCTCTAAGTGCTGACAATGCATAGTGTGTGAGATCTGGGCCAAACACCAAAGGAACTCAAGGGTTCCTGCCTCCTAGTCCTGAAACCTACCAAGTTGTGTTACAAAAGTACTCTTGGTGTAGAGACAGCTGGTATTGATGTTACGGACAGTTTCAATGTGCTCATTTTAAAATAAGGTTTGTACACTGAGGTGTTACAGGTACCACCTATTGCCAAGTACATGCATTTTTCTCAGGCTTTATTCATTCAATCAATTGCAAATTACTGCTGTAAATATTTCTGATGGGAGGGGCGTTCCTCTAGTCATTTTACCTTGGACTGGCCCAGGGGTCACTTGTTCTCTGGTAGCTCCTCTCTATCACTTGTTGTGAGCGTCTGCTGCATCATTTCCTCCAGTGACATTTCCTCTTTGCAATTTCCATTCCTTTCACATGAGCAGCTGTCAAGCTTTTGCCCACTTAGCACCTGCGATCCATGAATCTCAACTGCTATTTTTAAACTTTTATTTTCATAGAATCTCATATGTGTGTGTATATATATACATACACACACACATATATGAAATATATGTATATATATAATTTTTATTGTGGTAAAATATACATAACATAAAGTTTACCATCTTACCAATTTTTAAGTGTACAGTCCAGTGGCATTAAGTACATTTAGTGTTGTGTGACTACCACCACTCTTCCCATTTTCCATTTCCAGAACTTTTTCATCCTCCCAGACAGAAACTCCATACCCATTAACCAGTAACTCCTCTTCCCCACGTCCCTCCCTGCAGCCCCTGGAAGTACTCTACTTTCTGTTCAAACCATATTTTATGTATTTACTCGATAGAAAGAAAGGGGATCTGCCCCTCACTCACAGGTGAATTGGCAGCGAGGACCAGACACTGGTCTGGGAAAGAACACATGACACAGGGTTACTTGACCCAGACCCTGTCTTCCTCCTCGTGTTCCTCTTTCCAGCCCCTCTGCTCAGAAAGCTGGGACCCTGGTACTGCCCTGGACCAGGACTAGAATATTCTACTCAAACCCACATTCCCTCTCCCCTGGGCCACTCTCCAAGGCCACTCAAATTCCCATTTCCATCGACAGAAGATAAGGATGAAATAACCCATTCCACAGCGTGGAGAGCTTACTGAGCGAAGCACATGAACCATCCAGGGTGTTCGCGTTTTGAGGAGAACATTTATGAGCACAAAGCAAAGTGCTGCACCCTCAGGACACACACTAGGGCCTGAGAAAGTGTTTGGAGCTGTCCAAATCACGCAAAAACAAATCACTTCCATGTCGATAGCTTTGGAGCGCTATTTCCACGAGCAATACTATAGATGGGGGAGGTTGAGGGGGTACGCGGAGTGAAAAATCAGAATTCCTGTCATGGGTGGGGTGAGGGAGGGGATCACAGGTATAAACGGAAACTTTTTTGTGTTGACAGCCGTGATATTCACTTACATCTCCTTCCTGCCAAGCAGTCCCGCTTCCCTCCTCCAGTCACACTACATCCTAAAGAGAAAAATGCAGATTTCAAAAATCTCATTAGGTAAAATGTAGAATAATACCTATGTAATGACAGTATTTTTCCTGAAATACTGTAGGATATCACATACATGTATTTTATATGTATAGTAGATGGTTTCCCATAAAGAAAAGCAAAGGACAGGATTTGGGTGCTTCAGAGGTACGGCAAACACCAGCTAGAAGACCTGAGCTACTGCAAAGCTTTGACTGTCAAAGACAATAAACCTTTAAAGCCAGGCTTCATGGGAAGGAAAGGGAAAGAGAATTTTCTGCATTCTTTTGGCATAATAAAGACCAGGCCAAAAAATTAAATCACAGTATTTTCCATAAATTTAGGGAAGATAATTCTTTTGCCCAGAAAAGCCTCTGGCCATGCTACCCTAAGGGGAGGAAGAAGGAAGGAGAGCCCAAAGCTGGCCCTAGCCTGTCCTGAGTTGAACTGTCCCCTGAGAAAGGGGAGAGAGGGAGAACGCACAGAGGTCAGGGCCAAGGTGCTGCTTCCCCCCCCCCCCCCGCCCCGACCCCCGCCCAGGGGCGGGTGGAGGGAGCTTTAGAACAGTGTCAGCAAGAGAAACATCATGTGAGGCACAAATGCCAGCTACCTCTGTGCTTTCAAATTTTCTAGTTGCCACACGAAAAAGCGAAAAGAAACAAGTGAAATTAATGTAAATAATACATTTCATTTACCCCAACCTAGCCAACATATTATTACTTCAACATATAATCAACATAAAATTACTAACAAGATAGTTGACTTTTTTTAATATTGTCACTGAAATCTGATGTGTGTCCTTCATATGCAGGACATCTCAATTCATACCGGCCGTGTTTCAACTATTCAGTGGGTGCAGGTGGCCCGTGACTGTCATGTTGGATAGCACAGCTTAGAAGATCGTAAGATACACATGCAAAGTACCAATCCTCAGTTTGTTTCCATGACCTAAATGACACAGCATTGGGAGTGGGAAGCTGGCCAAGGGAGGAGAAGAAAACGAGTCCTAGGCAATGCTACAGCCTCTCCTGCCATCTCCACCAAGGCTTGCCAGTAGCTTCTAGAGGATCCTGAAGTTGCCCTGCCCAGGGACCAGATATAGACTTACTGGTATTAGAAGTAGACTCAAAGAGTTTGGGCCTGGAAAAAGAGGGTATTAAGGGTTGTGGTTCCAAGATCAGGACAAATGTTTAAGGTCACAGGCGGACAAGAGCAGTCCCACTTCAGCAAGAAAGACCACAGAGGATCCAGAAGCTAAGCCCCACCATGGCTCTGCATTCATTCATTTATTCAGCAAATATGGATTCAGGGTCTGCTCTGTAAAAGCCACTGATCCTGGTATTGGGCAGACAGTTGAAAAAAAGAATCTAAAAATCTGTTCCCTTATGGAAATTACATTCTAGTTGGGGAAGAAAAAACTGAAAAGAAAAAATAAGCAAAATATATAGCGTGTTACATAATGATAAGAACTATGGGAAAAGATAAAAAATAAAGCAGGATGGGGAAAGGGGAGTGGGGAAATAAATACGTAGTTTTAAATTAAGATGTCAGGAAGTAGCTGGACAAGAGAATGAGAAACCTTAGAGACTGAACGTTTTTCTTATTATTTTTTTTTTTTTCTTTTCTTGCCACCCATGGTGGAGGCGAGGTAGAGAGCTGAGGTCTCAAAACAGGGATCAGAACAGTTAGGAGAAATAAATTGCCTAATATTTGGTATATCTGTATACAGTGTGATTAAATTGGCTTCTTAAATTCATATGTATTTATGTGGAAAAGACTGATAGCATATATTACAAACTATTAACTGTGCTTCTCTTTGGGGATTATGGTGAACTTATTTTCATTGTACTTTTCCCCATTTTCCTGATTTTCTACAATCAGCACAGCCTACTTTAATCAGGAGAGGTAAAAAAAGCCCTCAAAAACATTGTTTATGAAAAAAAGGAACAAAAATAAAGCCAGCTTCTTTTGCCGTCTAATAATACTGGTATAACTGAGGTATTTAACCATAGTGTGAACTTCTGAGTTCCGTGTATCAAGTTCCGTTTCTGTGTTCTCTCAGTAACAGACACTGTAGCTCTCCTTTCTTTAGATTTTTAGCCACTTTTGTTTTGTTTAGTCCACATGTCTACATTTGTTGAACTTGAATCTTCCCATTGTGTTTTTCTGATATTCAGCATCTAGCATCTTATTACGCTGACAGCATCTTTTGAGAAATGCTGGCAGGTGTGGGCTGTGATGCTCACTCACCGCCCCATGCACCATAGATCATCAGTTGTGACACCTATCCCAGTCTGCTCCACCTCCAGACTTGGTGTGCTTTCTTCTGGAAACTCCTTGTGTGGATAAAATTCCCAAAGACATTCTGAGAAACTGCCATGTGGAATGTTGAATGTTGTCAGCACGCCACTTTATACTGATTTATCTGCAAGTTCCATCACTGGCACCAAACAGATCCCACTGAGAGCCAGCCCAGGGAGTTCTTTTAACTCTTTGAGAGAGAAGAGGTATGCAAACTGAAATAACCAGAAAGGCCATTCCTTTAAAGTGATACCACTTGATGTTAAGAGAACATCTTGATCTCCATCAAACCTCTGAGAACAACACAAATATTCTGATGAAGGTATAAGCTTGGACTGACATCCTATTAACCTGTTGATCTTTACATTAACCTTGTACACATGATTTTCAAAGGCTCATTTCATTATCCATGTTGAAAATATGGAAGATGTATATAGCTAGAGTGTAGCTAATATTTTAATAAGAACTTTAATATTATAAGATACTGATAATCTACACTTTCGAAAACAACAATGAATATTTTGCAGAAGTGTTTGTCTTTTTTTAAAGTTTCTTTTAATGAGAACACTAATGTATGACCAAGAATAACATATTTTGAAAAACTGAGAAATACAATGTGAGTGGCTCAGGGGGGTTTAAAACCCTGAAGTGTTTCACTATCCTTTTTGCCTTTCAGGGCTTTATACCAAGGGAGCTCAGACACAGGAAACATTTGTCAAATGGAAAACAAATTACCACTTTAATAAATAAGGACAGAATGCAAGGCTCTGAAAATTTATCCTAAGATTCAATTAGGAGACCTCATTGAAGCTTCCTAGTTTGTTTTTCTATTCCTAAGCTACATTTGCCAGAAAACTTTCAGCAGATTGTGAGTCCACTTACCACGAGACAGAACGGGTAGGCAGTAAAAAATTAAGTGTTAAGTGTATACAAACTTTGAATAACACAATTAACAAACTAAGCAGTACACTGATATAATGGGTGTATATAGGATGCTACATTCAACAATGACAGAACAACCTTTTCAAGTGTAAATACAGCATGTGACAAAATTTACAATATACTTTATAATTAAAACTTTTCAAAAATTTTCAGATTGATTTAAAACACTCAAGAGTATCTTCTCTGAACACAGTGGACTTACACCAGAAACTTACAACAGAAATATAACTAGAAAAATCTCCAATTATAGAAAATTAAGCTTTTCACAAAACTGAATATCCATTCATGATTAAAAACAAAACTAAACTTTAAAAACTTTAAAACCTGGAAATAGGAAGAAATTTTCTTCAACTGATTAAACAGTATGTTTAAAAACACCTATTGCAAGCATCCTAAGTTATTATTTAAAGCTTTCCTTCTGAGGTTGGGAATGAGATAAGAATATCTATTGTCAATACTGTCCCAGCATTCTTAGTCAATTCATAAATAAAAAACCTTTTCCCAAGAACTGAAACCATTAATATACAAAAACAAATTCTATTTCTATATGCCAGGATAACAGACACATTATAATTTTAAAACAATACCATTTATTTCTGGGCTTTCTATCCTGTTCCACTGATCTGTATTTCTATTTTTGTGCCAGTACCATACTGTTTTGATTACTGTAGCTTTGTAGTATAGTCTGAAGCCTGGGAGCCTGATTCCTCCAGCTCTATTTTAATTTTGGAAGTTTGCTTAAGAATGACACTAGAACATTCTCTAACACCATACACAAAAATAAACGCAAAATGGATTAAAGACCTAAATGTGGGCTTCCCTGGTGGTGCAGTGGTTGAGAGTCTGCCTGCCGATGCAGGGGACACGGGTTCATGCCCCGGTCCAGGAAGATTTTGGATGGAAGGACATTCCATCCAAAAACAACAGAATGCACTTCTCAAGTGCTCATGGAACATTTTCCAGGATAGATCATATCCTGGGTCACAAAGCAAGCCTTGGTAAACTTAAGAAAACTGAAATCATATCAAGTATCTTCTCTGACCACAACGCTATGAGACTAGATACCAATTACAGGAAAAAATCTGTAAGAAGTACATACACATGGAGGCTAAACAATACACTACTAAATAACTAAGAGATCACTGAAGAAATCAAAGAGGAAATCAAAAAATACCTAGAAACAAATGAAAATGAAAATATGATGACCCGGGCTTCCCTGGTGGTGCAGTGGTTGAGAGTCCGCCTGCCAATGCAGGGGACACGGGTTCGTGCCCCGGTCCACGAAGATCCCACATGCCACGGAGCGGCTAGGCCCATGAGCCATGGCCGCTGAGCCTGCACGTCCGAGGCCTGTGCTCTGCAACGGGACAGGACACAACAGTGATAGGCCCACGTACCAGAAAAAAAAAGAAGACCTAAATGTAAGATCAGATACTGTAAAACTCTTAGAGGGGCAGAAGGGGAGAGGCATCATGTTGAAAGGAGGGCCTCTGGAGTGTGGAGTTCCGCAGTTTGGAGCCATGTGGCTGACAGGGTTTTGGTGCTCCAGCCGGGTGTCAGGCCTGAGCCTCTGAGGTGGGAGAGTTAAGTTCAGGACACTGCTACACCAGAGATCTCCTGGCCCCACGTAACATCAAACAGCAAAAGCTCTCTCAGAGATCTCCATTTCAACACTAAGACCCAGCTCCACTCAATGACCAGCAAGCTACAGTGCTGGACACCCTATGGTAAACAACTAGCAAGACAGAAACACAAACCCACCCATTAGCACAGAGGCTGTCGAAAATTATAATAAGTTAACAGACATCCCCAAACACACCACTGAACGAGGTCCTGCCCACCAGAAAAACAAGATCCAGCCTCATCCACCAGAACACAGGCACCAGTCCGCTCCACCACAAAGCCTACACAACCCACTGAACCAACCTTACCCACTGGGGGAAGACACCAAAAACAACAGGAACTACAAACAGGCAGTCTGAGAAAAGGAGACCCCCAAACACAGTAAGTTAAGCAAAATAAGACAGAGAAACACACAGCAGATGAAGGAGCAAGGTAAAAACCCACCAGACCAAACAAATGAGGAGGAAATAGGCAGTCTACTTGATACAGAATTCAGAATAATGATAGTAAAGATGATCCAAAACCTTGGAAACACATGGAGAAAAAAAGAAACGTTTAGCAAGGACCTACAAGAACTAAAGAGCAAACAATGATGAACAACACAGTAAATGAAATGAAAAATTCTTGAGAAGGAATCAATAGCAGAATAACTGAGGCAGAAGAACGGATAAGTGACCTGGAAGATAAAATGGTGGAATTAACTACTGCAGAGCAGAAAAAAGAAAAAACAATGAAAGGAATTGAGGACAGCCTCAGAGATGTCTGGGACAACATTAAACGCACCAACATTCAAATTATAGGGGTCCGAAGAAGAGGAGAAAAAAACAAGGGACTTAAGAAAATATTTGAAGACATTATAGTTGAAAATTTCCTTAATATGGGAAAGGAAATAGTCAATCAAGTCCATGAAGCACAGAGAGTCCCATTCAGGATAAATCCAAGGAACACACCAAGATACATATTAAGCAAATTATCAAAAATTAAATACAGGGCTTCCCTGATGGTGCAGTGGTTGAGAGTCTGCCTGCCGATGCAGGGGACGCGGGTTCGTGCCCCGGTCCGGGAGGATCCCACATGCCGCGGAGCGGCTGGGCCCGTGAGCCATGGCCGCTGAGCCTGCGCGTCCGGAGCCTGTGCTCCGCAACGGGAGAGGCCACAACAGTGAGAGGCCCGCGTACCGCAAAAAAAAAAAAAAAAAAAAATTAAATACAAAGAAAAAATATTAAAAGCAGGAAGGGAAAAGCAACAAATAACATACAAGGGAATGCTCATAAGGTTAACAGCTGATCTTTCAGCAGAAACTCTGCAAGTCAGAAGGGAGTGGCAGGACATATTTAAAGTGATGAAAGAGGAAAACCTACAGCCAAGATTACTCTACCCAGCAAGGATCTCATTCAGATTTGACAGAGAAATTAAAACCTTTACAGACAAGCAAAAGCTAAGACAATTCAGCACCACCAAACCAGCTCTACAACAAATGCTAAAGGAACTTCTCTAGGCAGGAAACACAAGAAAAGGAAGAGACCTACAACAACAAACTGAAAACAATTAAGAAAATGGTAATAGGAACATACATATTGATAACTACCTTAAAATGTAAATGTTTAAATGCTCCAACCAAAAGACACAGATTTGCTAAATGGATACAAAAACAAGACCCATATATATGCTGTCTACAAGAGACCCACTTCAGACCTAGGGACACATACAGACTGAAAGGGAGGGAATGGAAAAAGATATTCCATGCAAATGGAAATCAAAAGAAAACTGGAGTAGCAATTCTCATAGCAGATAAAATAGACTTTAAAATGAAGACTATTACAAGAGACAAAGAAGGACACTACATAGTGATGAAGGGATCAATCCAAGAATATATAACAATTTTAAATATTTATGCACCCAACATAGCAACACCTCAATACATAAGGCAAATGCTAACAGCCAGAAAAGGGAAAATTGACAGTAACACAATCATAGTAGGGGACTTTAACACCCCACGTTCACCAATGGACAGATCATCTAAAATGAAAATAAATAAGCAAACACAAGCTTTAAATGATACATTAAATGAGATGGACTTAACTGATACTTATAGGTCATTCCATCCAAAAACAACAGAATGTACTTCTCAAGTGCTCATGGAACATTCCCCAGGATAGATCATATCCTGGGTCACAAATCAAGCTTTGGTAAGCTTAAGAAAACTGAAATCATATCAAGTATCTTCTCTGACCACAACACCATGAGACTAGATATCAATTACAGGAAAAAATCTGTAAGAAGTACATACACATGGAGGCTAAACAATACACTACTAAATAACTAAGAGATCACTGAAGAAATCAAAGAGGAAATCAAAAAATACCTAGAAACAAATGACAATGAAAAAAAGACGACCTGGGCTTCCCTGGTGGCACAGTGGTTGAGAGTACACCTGCCAATGCAGGGGACATGGGTTCGTGCCCCGGTCTGGGAAGATCCCACATGTCGTGGAGTGGCTAGGCCCATGAGGCATGGCTGCTGAGCCTGTACGTCCGACGCCTGTGCTCCACAACGGGAGACACCACAACAGTGACAGGCCCGTGTATGGAAAAAAAAACAAAACAAAACGATGACCCCAAACCTATGGGATGCAGCAAAAGCAGTTCTAAGAGGGAAGTTTATAGCAATACAATCCTACCTCAAGAAACAAGAAACATCTCAAATAACTAACCTAACCTTACACCTAAAGCAATTAGAAAAAGAAGAACAAAAATGCCCAAAGTTAGCAGAAGGAAAGAAATCATAAAGATCAGATCAGAAATAAATGAAAAACAAATGAAGGAAATGATAGCAAAGATCTAAAACTAAAAGCTGGTTCTTTGAGAAGATAAAAGAAATTAATAAACCACTAGTCAGACTCAAGAAAAAAAGGGAGAAGACTCAAATCAATAGAATTAGAAATAAAAAAGGAGAAGTAACAACTGACACTGCAGAAATACAAAGGATTGCAAGAAATTACTACAAGCAACTATATACCAATAAAATGGACAACCTGGGAGAAATGGACAAATTCTTAGAAAAGCACAACCTTCCAAGACTGAACCAGAAGAAATAGAAAATATAAACAGACCAATCACAAGCACTGAAATTGAAACTGTGATTTAAAATCTTCTAACAAACAAAAGCCCAGGACTGGATGGCTTCACAGGTGAATTCTATCAAACATTTAGAGAAGAGCTAACACCTATCCTTCTCAAACTCTTACAAAATATAGCAGAGGGTGGAATGCTCCCAAACTCATTCTATGAGGCCATCATCACCCTGATACCAAAACCCGACAAAGATGTCACAAAAAAAGAAAACTACAAACCAATATCACTGATGAACATAGATGCGAAAATCCTCAACAAAATACTAGCAAACATAATCCAACAGCACATTAAAAGGGTAATATACCATGACCAAGTGGGGTTTATCCAAGGAATGCAAGGATTCCTCAACATATGCAAATGAATCAATGTGATACACCATATTAACAAACTGAAGGAGAAAAACCATATGATCAATTCAATAGATGCAGAAAAGGTTGTTGACAAAATTCAACACCCATTTATGGTAAAAAGCCTCCAGAAAGTAGGCATAGAGAGAACTTACCTCAAAATAATAAAGGCCAAATATGACAAACCCACAGGCAATACCACTCTAAATGGTGAAAAACTGAAACCATTTCCACTAAGATCAGGAACAAGACAAGGTTGCCCACTCTTACCACTATTGTTCAACATAGTTTTGGAAGATTTAGCCATAGCAATCAGAGAAGAAAAAGAAATAAAAGGAATCCAGATCAGAAAAGAAGAAGTAAAGCGGTCACTGTTTGCAGATAACATGATACTATACATAGAGAATCCCAAAGATGCTATCAGAAAACTACTAGAGCTAATCAGTGAATTTGGTAAAGTAGCAGGATACAAAATTAATGCACAGATATCTCTTGCATTCCTATACACTAATGATGAAAAATCTGAAAGAAAAATTAAGGAAACACTCCCAGTTACCACTGCAACAAAAAGAATAAAATACCTAGGAATAAACCTACCTAAGGAGACAGAAGACCTGTATGCAGAAAACTATAAGACACTGATGAAAGAAATTAAAGGTATACAAGCAGATGGAGAGATATACCATGTTCTTGGATTGGAAGAATCAACATTGTGAAAATGACTATACTACCCAAAGGAATCTACAGATTCAATGCAATCCCTATCAAACTACCATTGGCATTTTTCACAGAACTAGAACAAAAAATTTCACAATTTGTATGGAAACACAAAAGACCCCGAATAACCAAAGCAAACTTGAGAAAGAAAAATGGAGCTGGAGGAATCAGGCTCCTGGACTTCAGACTATACTACAATGCTACAGTAATCAAGACAGTATGTTACTGGCACAAAAACAGAAATATAGATCAATGGAACAGGATAGAAAGCCCAGAGATAAACCCACACACCTACGGTCACCTTAGCTTTGATAAAGGAGGCAAGAATATAAAATGGAGAAAAGACAGCCTCTCAATAATGGTGCTAGGAAAATTGGACCGGTACATGGAAAAGAATGAAATTAGAACACTGCCTAACACCACACACACACACACACACACACACACACAAAACTCAAAATGGATTAAAGACCTAAATATAAGGCCAGACACTATCAAACTCTTAGAGGAAAACATATGCAGAACACTTTTTGACATAAATCACAGCAGTATCTTTTTGGATCCACCACCTAGAGTAATGAAAATAAAAACAAAAATAAACAAATGGGACCTAATTAAACTCAAAAGCTTTTGCACAGCAAAGGAAACAATAAACAAAACTAAAAAGTCCACAGAATGGGAGAAAATACTGTGAATAAATGATGTGACCTACATTGGATTAATCTCCAAAATATACAAACAGCTCATGCAGCTCAATATTACAAAAAAAAACCCCAACCCAATCAAAAAATGGGCATAAGATCTAAACAGACTTCTCCAAAGAAGATATAAATATGGCCAAAAAGCACATGAAAAGATGTTCAACATCACTAATTATTAGAGAAATGAAAATCAAAACCACAATGAGATATCACCTCACACCTTTCAGAATGGCCATCATCAAAAAGTCTACAAACAATAAATGCTTGAGAGGGTGTGGAGAAAAGGGAATCCTCCTACACTGCTGGTGGGAATGTAAATTTGTACAACCATTATGGAGAAAGGTAGGGAGGTTCCCTAAAAAACTAAAAATAAAACTTTCATATCATCCAGCAATCCCACTCCTGGGCATATATCCAGAGAAAACCATAATTCGAAAAGATACATGCACCGCAAAGTTCATAGGAGCATATTTACAATAGCCAAGACATGCAAGCATATGTCCATCGACAGAGGAATCGATAAAGAAGATGTGGTACATGTATGCAATGGAAGGTTACTCAGCCATAAAAAAGAATGAAATAATGCCATTTGCAGCAACATGGATCCAACTAGAGATTACATACTAAGTGAAGTAAGTCAGACAGAGAAAGACAAATATCATATGATATCACTTATATGTAGAATCTTAAAAAATGATACAAATAAACTTATTTACAAAACAGAAACAGACTCACATACTTTGAAAACAAATTTATGGTTACCAAAGGGGAAAGATGTTGGGGGGAGGGATAAATTAGGAGTTTGGGATTAACATATATTTACTACTATATATAAAATAGATAATCAATAAGGACCTACTGTATAGCACAGGGAAGTCTACTCAATATTCTATAATAACCTATATGGAAAAAGAATCAGAAAAAAGAATGGATACATGTATGTGTATAACTGAATCACTGTGCTGTACACCTGAAAGTAACACAACATTGTAAATCAACTATACTCCAATATAAAATAAAAAAGTAAAAAGTAAAATAATGCCATTTTAAATAGTAACAAAAAACCCCACCAAATTTCCAGGAATATATCTAAGAAAAATCAAAACATCTACAAAGACAACCACAGAACATTACTGAATAAAATTAAAGGAGATCTAATTAATGGAATTGTATGAATTTTCATGTTAGAAGACTTATTATAAAAATTTTAATTTCTCCCATGCTGAAATATAGATTCAACTTAGTCCTAATAGAAAAAGTCCTAGCAACATTTTGTGTGTGTCAATGAGGTGATTTTTACATTTATATGGGAATGAGTGGGACTAGGACAACCAACACAATTATGAACAAAAAATAATAAAGTTAGAGACCTTGTAATACCAAAAATCAAGACTTATGTCGCTGCAATAAGGGAGCAGTATGAAAAGGGCAGAAGCTTAGACAAATTTACCATGGAACAGAATGCAGGCTCTAACAGTGTATCTGTCCAAATTTAGTCACTGATTCATATGCTGCAGTGAGAGAAAGAAGGGTCTTTTTAAATAAGTGGTACTGGGTCACTGGATATCCATATGGAAAAGAAACAAATCTGGATTCCTCCCTGGCTCGCATCATGGTCAAGAATAAATTACACACAAAACTACACATTTTGAGGCTCTGAATGTGAAAGGTAAGACAATGAAATTTCTCGAAGACGATATGAGTTTATCTTTCTGAACTTGGAGAGGCAGAGATTTCTTAAAGTGCACACAAAAAAATCACTAACTATAAAGCAAAAAACCTGATAAGCTAGACAATATTAAAATTCACATTTTCTAGTTATTGAAAGGAGAAAAATGCAAGCCATAAAGTGAAAGAAGTTACATGTGATAACAATGTTCAATGAAAGACAATATAGTTTTCAAATAGCAGTAATTGTGCCTCGGATAAACCTCACTGGCTACGACACTGCCATTGGGCAAAACTTGAAAGAAAGTATAAAGAACAAATGGAACAGGACAGAAGGCCCAGAGATAAACCCACACACATATGGTCACCTAATCTATGACAAAGGAGGCAAGGATATACAATGGAGAAAAGACAGTCTCTTCAGTAAGTGGTGCTGGGAAACCTGGACAGCTACATGTAAAAGAATGAAATTAGAACACTCCCTAACACCATACACAAAAATAAACTCAAAATGGATTAAAGACCTAAATGTAAGACCGGACACTGTAAAACTCTTAGAGGAAAACATAGGAAGAACACTCTGACAAAAATCACAGCAAGATCTTTTTTGACCCACCTCCTAGAGTAATGAAGATAAAAACAAAAATAAACAAATGGGACCTAATGAAACTTCAAAGCTTTTGCACAGCAAAGAAAACCATAAATGAACTGAAAAGACAACCCTCAGAATGGGACAAAATATTGTGAACAAATCATGCAACCCACAAGGGATTAATCTCCAAAATATACAAGCAGCTCATGCAGCTCAATATCAAAAACAAAACAACCCAATCCAACAATGGTCAGAAGACCTAAATAGACATTTCTCCAAAGAAGACATAGAGGTGGCCAAGAAACACATGAAAAGATGCTCAATGTCACTAATTATTAGAGAAATGCAAATCAAAACTACAATGAGGTATCACCTCACACCAGTCAGAATGGCCATCATCAAAAAATCTATAAACAATAAATGCTGGAGAGGGTGTGGAAAAAAGGGAACCCTCTTGCACTGTTGGTGGGAATGTAAATTGATACAGCCACTATGGAGAACAGTATGGAGGTTCCTTAAAAAACTAAAAATAGAACTATCATACGACCCAGCAATCCCACTACTGGGTATATACCCTGAGAAAACCATAATTCAAAAACAGTCATGTACCAAAACGTTCACTGCAGCTCTATTTACAATATCCAGGACATGGAAGCAACCTAAGTGTCCATCAACATGAATGGATAAAGAAGATGTGGCACATATATTCAATGAAATATTATTCAGCCACAAAAAGAAACAAAACTGAGTTATTTGTAGCGAGGTGGATGGACCTAGAGTCTGTCATACAGAGTGAAGTAAGTCAGAAAGAGAAAAACAAATACCGGATGCTAACACATATATATGGAATCTAAGAAAAAATTAAAAAAAAAAATGGTTCTGAAGAACCTAGGGGCAGGACAGGAATAAAGACACAGATATAGAGAATGGACTTGAGGACACGGTGGGGGGAAGGGCAAGCTGGGACAAAGTGAGAGAGTGGCATGGATATATATACACTACCAAATGTAAAATAGATAGCTAGTGGGAAGCAGCCGCATAGCAAAGAGAGATCAACTCGGTGCTTTGTGACCACCTAGAGGGGTGGGATAGGGCGGGTGGGATGGAGAGGCAAGAGGGAGGGTATATGGGGATACATGTATATTTATAGCTGATTCAGTTTGTTATACAGCAGAAACTAACACAACATTGTAAAGCAATTATACTCCAATAAAGATGTTAAAAGAAAAAAATATATCAGTAACCAAAACACAAACTGATAACAATGCATTTTGGGGGTGTACTAACTAGAATTTATTTACCTGGTTCCTCTTAATGGCTATGTTTTTGTAATGCTCTGTTTTTATATGAAGTAATGCTGACATCAATATTCTTATTACACATGTAATTTGCACAAATGTTCCCCACACACCCATTTGTTATTTGACTTTGCTTGTGGAATATGTAAAGATCAATTGGTGGTCAAGTTTACCATTCATTTCTTTGATGGTTTCTGGACTTTTTACAGAAATGCTTCACAAGGACTCCACTCTGAAATCAAATAAAAATTTTTCATACATGTTTTTACCGAGTAAAAACAAGAGTAAACCAAAATAAGAATACTGCCTTTAACAGTCAATGGCTTTTTAGATTTTATTAAATATGATGTATATGACAGCAAAAAAGTGATCTTCGTAATGCTTTGTATGTTTAATAATAACTTAGCTTTCATATATTTTCAGTAGTAGCTCATGCACTTAAGAGGTTATCTCCTATCATAAAACACTGTCTACTTCATATGTCTTCAGGCACATGGATCACTGGAGTCAAAGAGTTGCTGTTGAATGAACAGTCACAAAATTCTGAAGCAGTTTCGTTCCATCTTGGTGGTATTCGACTTTAAATAATGCTATTTTTCTATGTGATCTGGCTTTTCTATAAGGTGCATTTTTAACTTTGAGATTCCAAAAACTTTTACAAATACCATATTCTTTTTACTTCTATGGGAAGTCAGTTTCTCTCTTTTACATGGCAACCAGATCAATACCTCTCCCACCATGAAGTAAAAAAGAGAAAATGCATAAGCTCACAGTAATCATTTTTAAAAGACCACGTTAAGATAAAATTGAGCACGGTGATTCTCATGCACAACTCCCTTAACTTTACATTTGGTAGGTGTAGACTCACAAGACTCCTTTAAGCCTCCTGGCTTTCCCTACTCTTCGTCTGAAGAAAGAAGTCTGAAGATTCACAGGTGACTCAGGGCAAGTAGGAAGCCCAAGAATCCTACATGGCACCACCGCCCTGCAGGGAGAGGTGATCAGGTGAGCAACTGTGAATTCTCCTCATTTAACAAAACTTTTCCTCCTATGGTTCCAGACTTAGTGGTTTCAAAACTGCTCAATTAATAAGCCAGCTCCAGTCCACTTTTTTTTTTTCTTATTTATGCTCTTACCATGTCTTGAAATGCTCTTGCTTCTTCACTGTTCTGTTGTTTGTGCAAATCCATCCTTCCTCCTAGGTCCAGGTTAAGTCACATTTCTGTTCTGCCATCTTTCACTTCTTGGCCTCCTGGATGCAAGATGCCTGAAGCGGAGATCATATGCTGAGGTCAATATCCAGAGGGAGTAAAAGCAGTAAAGGAACTTTCTCTTGAGGAAATCCTTTCCCCAAAACACCAGAACCACCCCCATCCCACTCCATCCTCAAGCCAACTTGGACTTGTACTTCTTCAACCCAAGTTGTTTTGTATTCCCAGGCCTCAGTGAACCAAAGGAACAAGGCAGGCTCAAGGGGCTAGGGATCCTTCATACCTCCCCTAAAAAGCGTGGCCACAAGGAGTATGGATACTTGAACAAACGAGAGTCCTCTTAGGAAGGAGGGGGGCCATGACTGTGCACAATCAACCTGGTTGGCTGCACTTCCCAACCAATCTGTAGGTGTGTCAGTGTCCGGAGCACCCCTCTCTTCAGGCTACTTTGGTGCTCCTACCCCCTCCCCAGCTTGGCACCTCTCCCTGGCTGCTAGGGCCTTGCTACACCTACTACACACCGCTAGAATCAGCATTTACACCTTGCTGCTGAATTGAATGGCAAATGACAGTTTTTCATCACACTTCTCAAGAACAGTAACTGAGTCTTTCCAGAGTTAATTAACCTACACAAGCCCATAAAGGGCCAGCAATAGACTTAATAGCAAGAATGTACCACTCCCCAGGAAAAGGGAAGATGGTGGAAGAGTAAGAAGCGGAGATCACCTTCCTCCCCACAGATACATCAGAAATACATATACACATGGAACAACTCCTACAGAACACCTACTGAACGCTGGCAGAAGACCTCAGACCTCCCAAAAGGTAAGAAACCCCCCCACGTACCTGGGTAAGGCAAAAGAAAAAAGAATAAACAGAGACAAAAGGATAGGGATGGGCCCTGCACCAGTGGGAGGGAGCTGTGAAGGAGGGAAGGTTTCTACACACTAGGAAGCCCCTTGGCGGACAGAGACTGCGAAGGGCGGAGGGGGGAAGCTTCGGGGACACCGAGAAGAGCGCAGGAACAGGGGTGCGGAGGGTAAAGCGGAGAGATTCCCGCACAGAGGATCGGTGCCAACCAGCACTCACCAGTCCGAGAGGCTTGTCTGCTCACCCGCCGTGGCGGACGGGGGCTGGGAGCTGAGGCTCGGACTTCGGTCGGATCCCAGGGAGAGAACTGGGGTTGGCGGCGTGAACACAGCCTGAAAGGGTTAGTGCACCACGGCTAGCCGGGAGGGAGTCCGGGAAAAAGTCTGGACCTGCCTAAGAGGCAAAAGACTTTTTCTTCCCTCTGTTTCCTGGTGCGCGAGAAGAGGGGATTAAGAGCGCTGCTTGAAGGAGCTCCAGAGACGGGCGCGAGCCGCGGCTGCCAGCGCGGACCCCAGAGGCAGGCATGAGACACTAAGGCTGCCGCTGCAGCCACCAAGAAGCCTGTGTGCGAGCACAGGTCACTATCCACACCTCCCCTCCTGGGAGCCTGTGCAGCCCGCCACTGCCAGGGTCCCGTGATCCAGGGACAACTTCCCCGGGAGAACACAGGGTGCGCCTCAGGCTGGTGCAACGTCACGCCGGCCTCTGCCGCCGGAGGCTCGCCCCGCATCCATACTGCTCCCTCCCCACGGCCTGAGTGAGCCAGAGCCTCCGAATCAGTGGCTCCTTTAACCCCATCCTGTCTGAGCGAAGAAAAGATGCCCTCAGGTGACCTACATGCAGAGGTGGGTCCAAATCAAAAGCTGAACCCCAGGAGCTGTGCGAACAAAGAAGAGAAAGGGAAATCTCTCCCAGCAGCCTCAGGAGCAGTGGATTAAATCTCCACAATCAACCTGATGTACCCTGCATCTGTGGAATACCTGAAATGATAACGAATCATCCCAAATTGAGGAGGTGGACTTTGAGAGCAAGATTTATGATTTTTTCCCCTTTTCCTCTTTTTGTGAGTGGTTATGTGTATGCTTCTGTGTGAGATTTTGTCTGTATAGCTTTGCTTTCACCATTTGTCCAAGGGTTCTGTCCAGCCGTGTTTTTGTTGTTTTTTTTACTTAAAAAAATTTTTTTTTCTTAATTTTCATTTTTTATTTCAATAACTTTATTTTCTTTTAACTTACTTTATTTTATTCTCTTTCTTTCTTTCTTTCTTTCTTTCTACTTTTTCTCCCTTTTATCCCAAGCCGTGTGGATGAAAGGCTCTTGGTGCTCCAGCCAGGAGTCAGTGCTGTGCCTCTGAGGTGGGAGAGCCAACTTCAGGACACTGGTCCACAAGAGACCTCCCAGCTCCACGTATTATCAAACAGGGAAAATCTCCCAGAGATCTCCATCTCAACACCAACACCCAGCTTCACTCAACGACCAGCAAGCTACAGTGCTGGACATCCTATGCCAAACAACTAGCAAGACAGGAACACAACCCCACCCATTAGCAGAGAGGCTGCCTAAAATCATAATAAGGCCACAGACACCCCAAAACACATCACCAGACGTGGACCTGCCCACCAGAAAGACAAGATCCAGCCTCATCCACCAGAACACAGGCACTAGTCCCCTCCACCAGGAAGCCTACACAACCCACTGAACCAACTTTAGCCACTGGGGACAGACACCAAAAACAACGGGAACTATGAATCTGCAGCCTGCAAAAAGGAGACTCGAAACACAGTAAGATAAGAAAAATGAGAAGACAGAAAAACACACAGCAGATGAAGGAGCAAAGTAAAAACCCACTAGACCTAACAAATGAAGAGGAAATAGGCAGTCTACCTGAAAAAGAATTCAGAATAATGATAGTAAAGATGATCCAAAATCTTGGAAATTGAATACAGAGAATGCAAGAAACATTTAACAAGGACCTAGAAGAACTAAAGACGAAAGAAGCAATGATAAACAACACAATAAATGAAATTAAAAATACTCTACAAGGTATCAATAGCAGAATAACTGAGGCAGAAGAACAGATAAGTGACCTGGAAGATAAAATAGTGGAAATAACTACTGCAGAGCAGAAGAAAGAAAAGGAATGGAAAGAACTGAGGACAGTCTCAGAGACCTCTGGGACATTAAATGCACCAACATTCGAATTATAGGGATCCCAGAAGGAGAAGAGAAAAAGAAAGGGACTGAGAAAATATTTGAAGAGATTATAGTTGAAAACTTCCCTAATATGGGAAAGGAAATAGTTAATCAAGTTCAGGAAGCACAGAGAGTCCCATACAGGATAAATCCAAGGAGAAACACGCCAAGACACATATTAATCAAACTATCAAAAATTAAATACAAAGAAAACATATTAAATGCTGCAAGGGAAAAACAACAAATAACACACAAGGGAATCCCCACAAGGTTAACAACTGATCTTTCAGCAGAAACTCTGCAAGCCAGAAGGGACTGGCAGGACATATTTAAAGTGTGAAGGAGAAAAACCTACAACCAAGATTACTCTACTCAGCAAGGATCTCATTCAGATTTGATGGAGAAATTAAAACCTTTACAGACAAGCAAAAGCTGAGAGAGTTCAGCACCACCAAACCAGCTTTACTACAAATGCTAAAGGAACTTCTCTAGGCAAGAAACACAAGAGAAGGAAAAGACCTACAATAACAAACCCAAAACAATTAAGAAAATGGGAATAGGAACATACATATCGATAATTACCTTAAATGTAAATGGACTAAACGCTCCCACCAAAAGACACAGATTGGCTGAATGGATACAAGACCCATATATGTGCTGTCTACAAGAAACCCACTTCATATCTAGGGACACATACAGACTACAGTGAGGGGATGGAAAAAGATATTCCATGCAAATGGAAATAAGAAGAAAGCTGGAGTAGCAATTCTCATATCAGACAAAATAGACTTTAAAATAAGGACTATTAAAAGAGAGAAAGAAGGACACTACATCATGATCAAGGGATCAATCCAAGAAGAAGATATAACAATTGTAAATATGCACCCAACATAGGAGCACCTCAATACATAAGGCAAATACTAACAGCCAGAAAAGGGGAAATCGACAGTAACATACTCATAGTAGGGGACGTTAACACCCCACTTTCACCAATGGACAGATCATCCAAAATGAAAATAAAGAAGAAAACACGAGCTTTAAATGATCCATTAAACAAGATGGACTTAATTGATATTTATAGGACATTCCATCCAAAAAACAACAGAATACACATTTTTCTCAAGTGCTCATGGAACATTCTCCAGGATAGATCATATCTTAGGTCACAAATCAAGCCTTGGTAAACTTAAGAAAATTGAAATTCTATCAAGTATCTTTTCTGACCACAACGCTATGAGACTAGATATCAATTACAGGAAAAGATGTGTAAAAAATACAAACACATGGAGGCTAAACAATACACTACTTAATAACAAAGTGATCACTGAAGAAATCAAAGAGGAAAAAAAAATAACTAGAAACAAATGACAATGGAGACACGACAACCTAAAACCTATGGAATGCAGCAAAAGCAGTTCTAAGACGGAAGTTTATAGCAATACAATCCTACCTCAAGAAACAAGAAATATCTCAAATAAACAACCTAACCTTACACCTAAAGCAATTAGAAAAAGAAGAACAAAAAACCCTTAAAGTTAGCATAAGGAAAGAAATCATAAAGATCAGAAATAAATGAAAAACAAATGAAGGAAATGATAGCAAAGATCAAAAAAACTAAAAGCTGGTTCTTTGAGAAGACAAACAAAATTGAGAAACCTTTAGCCAGACTCATCAAGAACAAAAGGGAGAAGACTCAAATCAATAGAATTAGAAATGAAAAGGGAGAAGTAACAACTGACACTGCAGAAATACAAAAGATCATGAGAGATTACTACAAGCAACTCTGTGCCAATAAAATGGACAACCTGGAAGAAATGGACAAATTCTTAGAAATGCACAACCTGCCACGACTGAACCAGGAAAAAATAGAAAATATGAACAGACCAATCACGAGCACTGAAATTGAAACTGTGATTAAAAATCTTCCAAAAAACAAAAGCCGAGGACCAGATGGCTTCACAGGAGAATTCTATCAAACATTTAGAGAAGAGCTAACACCTATCTTTCTCAAACTCTTCCAAAATATAGCAGAGGGAGGAACACTCCCAACTCATTCTCTGAGGTCACCATCACCCTGATACCAAAACCAGACAAAGACGTCACAAAGAAAGAAAACTACAGGGCAGTATCACTGATGAACACAGATGCAAAAATCCTCAACAAAACACTAGCAAACAGAATCCAACAGCACATTAAAAGGATCATACACCATGATCAAGTGGGGTTTGTTCCAGGAACGCAAGGATTCTTCAATATACACAAATCAACCAACGTGATACACCATATTAAAAAACTGAAGGAGAAAAACCATATGATCATCTCAATAGATGCAGAGAAAGCTTTCAACAAAATTTAACACCTATTTATGATAAAAACTCTGCAGAAAGTAGGCATAGAGGGAACTTTACTCAACATAATAAATGCCATATATGACAAACCCATAGCCAACATCATCCTCAATGATGAAAAACTGAAACGATTTCCACTAAGATCAGGAACAAGACAAGGTTCCCCACTCTCACCACTATTATTCAACATAGTTTTGGAAGTTTTAGCCACAGCAATCAGAGAAGAAAAAGAAATAAAAGGAATCCAAATCGGAAAAGAAGAAGTAAAGTTGTCACTGTTTGCAGATGACATGATACTATACATAGAGAATCCCCAAGATGCTACCAGAAAACTACTAGAGCTAATCAATGAATTTGGTAAAGTAGCAGGATACATAATTAATGCACAGAAATCTCTGAAATTCCTATACACTAATGATGAAAAATCTGAAAATGAAATTAAGAAAAGACTCCTATTTACCACTGCAACAAAAAGAATAAAATACCTAGGAATAAACCTACCTAAGGAGACAAAAGACCTGTATGAAGAAAACTATAAGACACTGATGAAAGAAATTAAAGATGATACAAATAGATGGAGAGATATACCATGTTCTTGGATTGGAACAATCAGCATTGTGAAAATGACTCTACTACTCAAAGCAAGCTACAGATTCAATGCAATGCCTATCAAACTACCTCTGGCATTTTTCACAGAACCAGAACCAAAAATTTCACAATTTGTATGGAAACACAAAAGACCCCGAATAACCAAAGCAATCTTGAGAATGAAAAATGGAGCTGGAAGAATCAGGTTCCCTGACTTCAGACTATACTACAAAGCTACAGTAATCAAGACAGTATGCTACTGGCACAAAAACAGAAATATAGATCAATGGAACAGGATAGAAAGCCCAGAGATAAACCCACGCACATATGGTTACCTTATCTTTGATAAAGAAGGCAAGAATATACAGTGGAGGAAAGACAGCCTCTTCTATAAGTGGTGCTGGGAAAACTGGACAGGTACATGAAAAGTATGAGATTAGAACACTCCCTAACACCATACACAAAAATAAGCTCAAAATGGATTAAAGACCTAAATGTAAGGCCAGAAACTATCAAACTCTTAGAGGAAAACATAGGCAGAACACTCTATGACATATATCACAGCAAGATCCTTTTTGACCCACCTCCTAGAGAAATGGAAATAAAAACAAAATAAGCAAATGGGACCTAATGAAACTTAAAAGCTTTTTCACAGCAAAGGAAACCATAAACAAGACGAAAAGACAACCTTCAGAATGGGAGAAAATATTTGCAAATGAAGCAACTGACAAAGGATTCATCTCCAAAATTTACAAGCAGCTCATGCAGCTCAATAACAAGAAAACAACCCAATCCAAAAATGGGCAGAAGACCCAAATAGACATTTCTCCAAAGAAGATATACAGATTGCCAACGAACACATGAAATAATGCTCAACATCATTAATCATAGAGAAATGCAAATCAAAACTACAATGAGATATCATCTCACACCAGTCAGAATGGCCATCATCAAAAAATCTACAAACAATAAATGCTGGAGAGGGTGTGGAGAAAAGGGGACACTCCTGCACTGCTGGTGGGAATGTAAATTGATACAGCCACTATGGAGAACAGTATGGAGGTTCCTTAAAAAACTACAAATAGAACTACCATATGACCCAGCAATCCCACTACTGGGCATATACCCTGAGAAAACCATAATTCAAAAAGAGTCATGTACCAAAATGTTCATTGCAGCTCTATTTACAATAGCCAGGAGACAGAAGCAACCTAAGTGTCCATCATTGGATGAATGGATAAAGAAAATGTGGCACATATATACAATGGAATATTACTCAGCCATAAAAGAAACGAAATTGAGTTATTTGTAGTGAGGTTGATGGACCTAGAGTCTGTCATACAGAGTGAAGTAAGTCAGAAAGAGAAAAACAAATACCATATGCTAAAACATATATATGGAATCTAGGAAGAAAAAAAAAAGGTCATGAAGAACCTAGGGGTAAGATGAGAATAAAGACACAGACCTACTAGAGAATGGACTTGAGGAAATGGGGAGGGGGAAGGGTAAGCTGTGACAAAGTGAGACAGTGGCATGGACATATATACACTACCAAACATAAAATAGATAGCTAGTGGGAAGCAGCTGCATAGCACAGGGAGATCAGCTCGGTGCTTTGTGACCACCTAGAGGGGCGGGATAGGGAGGGTGGGAGGGAGGGAGACACAAGAGGGAAGAGATATGGGAACATATGTATATGTATAACTGATTCACTTTGTTATAAAGCAGAAACTAACACACCATTGTAAAGCAATTATACTCCAATAAAGATGTTAAAAGAAAAAAAAAGAATGTACCACTCCTGACCCCTATTCTTCTGATCTATGCTTTGACTATTAACCTGGGCTCCTGAAAAGGACACATAGGGCTTCTCTTATCACACCAATTCTGTGAAAATGAACAGGCTTTTAGTTTAAGTAGCTAAAGCATACCATGAAAAAATTTTTTCATTTTTTATAACACTAAACTCAGCTCAATTGTTCTAGTTACAGTACTCCTAACTTTTTTTTTTTTTTTTTTTTTTTGCGGTACGCGGTCCTCTCACTGCTGTGGCCTCTCCCGTTGCAGCTCCGGACGCGCAGGCTCTGGGGCCATGGCTCACAGGCCCAGCTGCTCCGCGGCATGTGGGATCTTCCCAGACTGGGGCACGAACCCGTGTCCTCTGCATCGGCAGGCGGACTCTCAATCACTGCGCCACCAGGGAAGCCCAGTACTCCTAATTTTTATCCAGCTGATTAACTAGAGAATACTCCAAATACATTTCAAATTATATATCTTTCATGATTTGGGAGATTTTATACAAATGTACGTTTGAGAGTGCTAATTTAAAGCAAATATCAAAAATGATTAAACATTCTCAAGATAAGAGGGATAAACCATTGGATTATTTTATAGATTTAACCACCAATCACAAACTTCTCTAAACAGAAATATTTTGATGTTCATCTTTTTTTAAAATAATTCTTGGGGAAATGTCCAAGAAGGACTATGGAAGTGGGTCAAGAATGTGTGCACACAAAATTTGTATTCTTTACTGTATAAACACTAATTTATTTATTGAAATAATATGCTATTAAATATTTATTAAATAAATTAACATTTTGCTGAGCTTCCCTCCAAAATCATTAATATGGTCCATGGCTATTGATATAGCCAGGGCTCTGATTGTTTCCCATGTCTGTCTTCCAATTGTTTGCTAAGTATTTATTCACCAAGTGACATTCCCCCAGAGTTTAATCTCTCTGTGAGGCTATTCTTTGGAAAGCTCATGAAGTAGAAGGTTTCTGGAAATCATTGAACTTTCACTGAACTATAAGACTCTTGTTATCCAATTCTCTCATTTTACAGATGAGTCTAAAAAGAGGTTTAATGACTTGCGCAAGACCTTGGAATTCACACTATCTTTTACGTAAGTAAAAAGAGGAGTTGGTTTTAAATGTGGAGGACAGAATTACTCATTAGAATTGAACTTCTTTGGAAGAATTTGGGGGTCTAAGGGCAGGTTTCATAAATTTGATTTAAAAAACCCATATCCTTCACATTTTGTTTAAATATGCATGACCCTTTAGAAAATTTCATCAAGTTAAAGAAAAGGAGTAAGGAGGCATGAATACCCCACGCAGATCCAATATAAAAAACTGGAGAGAGAGATTTATTTGTAAAGCTTATGGCCTGCACAGGTATTGTCCAGTCACAGTACAATCCTCAGAACCACTTGCAGGACAAGCTAAATGCAAACAATAAATAAGCAAGAAGACAGGTAAACAGAAACAGCAGAAGTGAAAAAGTACACACTGCCGAGAAAGCATTAAACCCGTCCTCCTCACTGGAAAATGAGCAGAACACATTCAACAGCTGAGAATATGCGGCTGCACGATGCTCTCCCAGGTAATGTGTAAATGAGAGGCACATCCGGGGATGACATTATCTGAAAATCTCCGTTGGTCCCTCTCTGTCTCAGATTTCGAGAATAAAGCATACATTTTTCTCTCTCGTTTCTCTACTTTGGTTAATACTGGATAACATAATTCCTTCTCTAGTAATCTCACACAATACATAAATAAGAGCATTTCCCCTAGGTATTTTAATATTATTTTAATATTTATCATATTTTTGCTGAAAAGAATCATGTCTTTCTCTGGTCCCACTAGCCAATGTACCTCAAATTTTTGGAACTTCATTACAGGATCTGTTTGTGAGACACATTTGTATTCTGTGGAACACAATAAACAAATTAAACAATTGTGGATAGAGATATTCCATTTTTCACAAAATTTCTAAAAATTGAGGGTACTGATTTCTAAAAATGTAACAAAACACTTACACTGAAAGCACAAATAACAACTAAAATTATCAGCTTGACATTATTATGTCATAAATTGATGCCCAAATCAATTTGAGAGGAGTCATAAATACTTTTCTTTCTTAAGATTTGTTAGTGTATGTTTTTCAAGGTAAATATGACAAACAGAATCTATTCTGCCCATTTTTATATTCCATATTAAGTGCTGAATTGTCAACTAAGAGCATTCTTATTTTGTCATGATTGGATTTCATGATAGTAGGTATGCAATGGACATTTTGATAACAGACTTTTTTCTTTTTTCTTTTTTAAAATACTATAAAAAATAGATTTTAACTATTAGGGAAAATACTTTTTCCCCCAGTTTTCTCCTCTCATGTTGGGTGTCTGCATAGGTGATTTTTACGTAGTTTAAATCAGGAACACATACACTCCTTTTCATTGTCTGCTTTTTTCACTTAGTGTAATTTCATAAATTTTGCCCCATATATTTATAATCACCAGATGACTCAACTGTAGCAAAAAAATTGAGTATCAGATGTTTCAGCCAGATTGTCTTCATACCCTCATAATTATTGTCTTAATGGCTGCAGAATATTCTAACACATTTTTATACCATAACTTAATTAGCCATTTTGTGATTGGTGAACATTTGCACTGATTCCCATTTTCTATCATAAGTAACCCTGCGGTAAACATATGTACATAATGAGTCATTTTCATCTTTGGATTATTTCTTTAGGATAAATTTCCAAAAATAGGATATTACTGGATTAAGGAACATTTTGTCTCTAAAAATATATTGCCAAAGTGTTTTCCATTTTAAATTGTCAGCAGCAATTTGTGAGTTTGCTAGTTTTCCCACATCTCCATCAACTTTGGGTATTATCATTTTAAATTTTTGCTAACATATTTAAAATGATACCTCATTGTTCCTTTCTATTTTGTGTTATTTATTTAATTAATGAGAGTAAAAATTTTTCATATCTTAAGTAGTAGTCCAGGTTATTTTAATGGATGTCTGTTGAACACTTACTATATACCAAGTACTGTGCTTGGGGCTAAGAGGTACAATGGTGAGTAAAGCATGATTTTGATCTTAAGGAGCTCATCAAATAGAATATGTTTCAATGTCCTTTATTAACTTAAAATGGAAAGTTATTTCTTTCCCTTCTTGACAATCAATTGACATTTGTATAGTACCTACCTCTTCTGGGAAGAGTATCTTTTTAAAAATTAGTCTAGATACACATTTTGAGAAAATTTTAAAGCACAGAAACATTCAGAGACATGTACAATAAAGGCCTGTGTACTTGCCACCAAGCAATATCAAATAATAACTTTATTTATATAGTTATATGTCAAGCCTTTTTATTTTAATAAAGGAAATAAATTTAAGTCCTCTTTTTTGCCTTTTTCCTTCCCATTTCCAATTCTCCCTTTTCCTAAACAACACTACCATGAATTTGGTGTGTATCATTCCAGTTCATTGAATAAGTAAACTTTCAAAATGATTTGTGATTAATATATAGTATAGTTTTATGTGGCTTTTTATTTACGTAAATAATTATTATACTGTGTATATCATTTTTCAACTTGCCTTTTCCTTCTGTTTTTGAGACAGATCCATGCTGCAATATAAATAGTTCATTTTTAACTGCTATGTAGTAGTCCATGACATATATATTTATTTATTTATATATTCCCTTATTAATGGACATATAGATTATTTCCTCTTTTTAAAAAAATGTGCTACCATAAATATCCTTACACATTAATTCTTTAGGCTTATGTGTGAGTTTTCTCTAGTAGATATATACCTTGAAGGGGAAATGCTGGATTGTAAATTATGAGTACTTTCAATTTTGTTTGACACTGAAAAGTGATTGCACCAATTTACACTCCTACCCACAATATGAGAGAATTCCTGTTTTCTGAAATCCTCTGACATTGTCAGACTTTCAAATTATCACCAATTGGATACAATGATAACTGGTACTGTTATTTATATATTTATGTCCCTGATTATTAGAAGTGGGGATTAACATCTTTTCAAATGTCTACTCTTGAGTTCCCCAGTCTCTAAATTGTCTGGTCATATAACTGGACCAGTTTTTCTATTGCCTTCTTAAACAATGTTGATGATGATGACAACATGATAATGTTTATTGACTTTTATTTATGTAGAATAACTGTTCTTAGAGAATTATCTGTATTAACCTAAATGAATCCTCCAAGCAGCCAAATGAGACAGCATCCTTCTTTTTACAGATGAGGAAACTAAGGCCCAAAGAGATTAAATAACCAATTCCAAATTACAGCTGGTTAGGGGTGGAACTAGAATTTAATGCTAAATGGTCTTGTTCCAGACTATTAAACCTACTGTTAGTACTGCCAGTCACACTACTTGAAATAATTAGTGTCATAAAACAGGAGGATAGAACCGACTCCAAGCTCATATAATTTACATACATCGGTTAATCACTCTCAGTGTATTTTCTTGTTTTGGAAACAAAAATATTAACAGGTGGAATAGATGTAAAAATAATTACAAATATAAAATGTATTTTATACACATGAATGCAGTATCTTCTTTTTGTAGAAATTGGGATACACACAAAAGTAATTTAAAAGTATAAAAATCTAAACCATATCCCAATGCCTAGATTGTTAAACTTCAGTACACCTTTTAAAATAATAATTATTTCATTTTTAGTGGTTGTATGTTTTTCTTCCTTTTTAAGCTATATCTAGAATTAAAGTATGTGGAATAAGAAATTATTTCAACTCTAAATTAAGGGGATAATAATTATATCCATTTAAAATATATATCAACAAGGGATTAGCATATCTAATTCAACCAAACTGGGAAAAAACCCAGCTCAGCTCCACTGGTACTAGTAGAAAGAACCATTCCACCCTTGAGGGGAGGACAAGTCATTAAAAAACAAAAGAGTGATATGTTTTTGAAGAAATGAACATGACTCCAAATCTCCAACTACAGGCAGAATAAAGAGTGATTTTTCATGGCTGATAAAAATAAACCCAACTATTTACAGATGAATTTTATCAGCCAAACGACCCTGACTGAAAGCCTAGAAAAAAGTTTTCTACACAGATCAGGGTAGAAAGCAATTGTCCCTGCTGGGTATAGAGCTTGAAGATGCTGGTGGTTAAAGTCAAGGTAGATGAAAAGGTAAATATTATGTGCTGCTCCTTAGGATGACATAACAGCATCAAGTTCACATTTCTCACTGTGTGTTTCTTGTGTGCTCATTTTCCGCACTGAGCACACTCATTAGGCTCTAGAAAGAACCCAAGCCAGACTCCAGGGTCTCTGTTCTTCGACAGCTTAGGCTCTCGCTTAAGCTTCTTCCCCCAACCCCACTACATATTTCTCCTCTGTCAGCACAGTGCCTGAGCTTACATTTTCAGTTCAGTCCTGATAACTCCTGTCAAGGTTCTAATCTTCTATCTAGAAGGGGGTGTAACACACGAGGTCCTTACCATCCGTAAGTATCATTCGTTGGTAGAATTTCTAGGCAGTCACTTAACAAAGCTTTGAGGAAATAGCATAGTTGAAAGTGAAGCTTTCAAGAGATAACCAAGAAAACAAAAGTGTAGAAAGGAGTTTCCCCCAATTGTTCTCTAGAAATTTCTAAATGCTATTAATGGGATTCCATTAGGAAGTATAGCACATTCTAGCTGGCTCTTTATAAAGTCACCAGGTACACTGCCATTTTAAAAGCTCTGAGAAGTCTTCTAGTAAGAAACAAATGATTGTGGTGTTTTGCTCAGCTGAATTTCCCATGAATGAAAACAATAATAACAGAATGTTGATTGACAAACAAGAACAAACTTCTTTCTTGGTGTAATGGAAAGTGTGTGTGAACAGGGTACAAGCTCTTTGATAGGGTGATTGGCAAGGCATGAGCTAGGAAAGGTTGGGACCCAATGACAAGGGTTGATCAGAATGCATATGCAACTAATTACTGCTAATTAGAAAAACCCTCCGAAGTGTAAGACCCGGCTTTAAAAATGTTAAAAATTAAATACACTTTGTCACAAGTAATCATGTTGAGAGTTGCTTCTTCTGATGAGGTGTAATCAGGATCTCATGGGGAAATACACTAAAGTTGGCATCCGAAGTCCTGCATTTGAGCTCCTGCTCTGCCACTTATTAGCTATGTGATGTGTGTGAAATTTGTAATTTTAAAGTTCTAGATAAATGTAGGGCATTATTAGAATCCAGGACAGTCATGGAATTGTTGGTACACACTCAGGATAGCAGAATCCTTACTTGTTCCCCCACATAAATGAAATTGTGCAGAATCTTTTAAAGATTGTTGTTATTTTTCCACTTTGGGGCTATAATGAATAAAGCTGCTGTGAATACTTTTGTATACATTTTTTGTGGACACGTTTTTGTTAGGTACATTACCATATGTAATGAGTTTCCCGTTTCATTAGATTTTCATTTGTTTCTATCTCTGACAGGGTGCTAACTTCTCGCCCAGTTGTCAATTAGGATTCTCATTTATTTCTTCAGTAACATCTAATGCTATTTTGATTTCTTTTTGGTTTTTGAGAATTGAAAAGATATTTCTGAACATCAATAGAGCATATGGGGATTCAATTTTTTCTTCTAACACTGGGGAAAAAAAGCAGAGCTCTTACAACAGTCATATACCCATAGAAAGACCTGTACAAGAGTGTTCACTGCATCTTTTTTCATTCAAGCTCTAAATTGAGAAAAAAAATTATCAATAAGAAAATGAATAACTACTCAGAGTATAGAACAGAACACAATAAAAGGGTACATATAACATGGACGAATCTCATAGATATTATGCTGAATGGAGGAAACCATCACAAAAGAGTACATACTGAGTAATTTTTACTTACATGGAATTTAAGAACAGGCAAAAACTAACTGATAGTACTAGAAGTTAGAACAGTATTTACCTCTGGGAGTGGATGGAAGGGAGTGGGTATGACTAGGAGTGGACACGAGGAAAGTTATGAGGTGCTAAAAGTGTTTTACAGGTCATCTGGATGCAGCTTAACCAAATATGGAAATTTGCATCTAGTTATACAGATAAAATTAGTACATTTGTATGTTTTACTGTTTGTTTGCCACTTTCAATCTAATCAGCTTTTCTTTAACAATCAGAAAATTTTTCATTTCTGTTTTTTAATCAATATTACATCTAAATTCAAATTTATTTATACATGTAACACCATTCCTTCAAAAATAATTGATTATGTCCATGGAGCCTGCACTGTGCCAGGAACTGAAGACTCAGCAGTGAATTGGACATCCATGGTTGCTGCCCTCAGACAGCTCTCAGCCTCACAGGAAAGACAGCTGTAGAGGAAATAATTATAAAATGACGAGGGTAGCAAAGGAAGTGTGAAAACCAGCAGTGAGGTCAGGGAAGAAAGTACCATTTAACTAGGACATTAAGAATGAGCTGAATCTAGGTAGATGAGGAACACTTGCTAGAGGGACCAACATGTACAAAAGCCCTGAGGCAAGAAAGGTGTTCCTAGCATTGAAACAGATGCTTCTGGAGTGGGGAGAGCCAGGGAAAAGTGGCTGGAGAGGTAGGCAGGGCCTAGGGAGATATTAAGTCAGTTGCAGAAAATAATGCAGCTGTTCTGATACACACAACAATTTCAAATTAGAGATTATTGCAAATTTGCTTGCACCTGCTGCAGTCTTAGATCACTGTCAACATTCAATTGATTATCTTATAGTGGTTGTTGAGTATTGAAAAAAATCCAGATTAACATGAACAAATGGTTACAAATAGTTTTTAATAGACTACCTAGCAATCCCAGGAGACTTCATGATTAAAGAGAGATGGCAGGAGGAGCTTTGCTCCAAGTTTGAAAAATTGTAACAAAAACCAAGTTAACTGACAGCACAGGCTAACATGGTTTGTATAGTAGGGATTCCATTGTGTCAACTTTTGATATATGAGAAAATTACACATGCTTTGTATTTTTAATTGCCCTTTAAAAAACATACTTAAAAGAGTTTTAAAAATGACATTCTAGGGCTTCCCTGGTGGTGCAGTGGTTGAGAGTCTGCCTGCTGATGCAGGGGACACGGGTTCGTGCCCCTGTCCGGGAAGATCCCACATGCTGCCGGGCCCGTGAGCCATGGCCGCTGAGCCTGCGTGTCCAGAGCCTGTGCTCCGCAACGGGAGAGGCCATAACAATGAGAGGCCTGCATACCGCAAAAAAAAAAAAAAAAAAAAAATGACATTCTAGTGAAACTTTTGTAGAAACCCTGAGGTGCTCAGTTTGAAAACCACTAGAGTAGTCAAAAGATTCTGAGTTGAACTTTCATCTTGAACCTGTATGCACAAATTTGGGCAAGTCATAACTTCCCTTTCAATCATTTCTAAAATAGTGTCTCTCTGCTTTTCTACTTTATTGGTCTCACACAGGGCAGACTTTGGTCACCTATCGTGTGCAGGGTACACGAAGTTTCCTTCACGTGGCACTATGCACAACTCTAGGGCCTGAATCTTGTTTGGTCAAAGTCTATCAAGCTAATCCCATTCCCTTTGGCCAAGTACTCAATGTGGTTATATGACATTGTTCTAGGCAATGAGTAACAAAGGAGAAATATGCTAGGGTGCTTCTGGGGAATATTTTCCTCTCTCATAGAAAGAGTCCTTTCTATGAGAAGGACTCATAACCGAGAAGTAACCCCTCTTCTTCCGTCTTTAATTGCTGTCATGTGAGGATATTTTGTTGGTGCCACTGCAGCCATTATGTGAGCACGGGGAGAAAGAGAATTACCCACCCCCAACCCAGCACTCTGGAATCCTGGAGTGGCCGAACCATTACTGTTACCACCCTCTACAAGAATTCTTGTTATGTGACCAAAAAATAAAAAGAGAAATGCTCCTATAGTCTAAGTTACTGTTGGGCATTCTGTTAATTGCAGCCAAAGCCATCTCAAATGATATACTGTGACATGAAGCCTTTCCAAAGCGAGTGGCTGAGTGCTGCCTAATTAGCCAATCTCAAAGGATCTAACTGCATTCTTGTTCTCTGGATCCACGTGGTAATATCCTCCTCTAGATGACATTGCCTTATAATAAGGAATTTAAGCCACTAAACTTCTTTGGGAATGACTGTGATATAATAGAAAGCACGTGGACCTTGGCACCTGACAAACCTGGACTTGAATCTGAATTCAACCACTCAGTAACTGTATGATCTTGGACAAGTACCTTAGTCTTTCCAAGCCTCACATTCTTCATCCAAAAACTGGGGATAATAATAGACCCTACCTCAGAGGACTGTTAGTGTTATGAAATCATTTGAGCTATGTGAAATGCTTAGAACAATGTCTTGAATGCTGAAAATATTTTCAGGTGTTTGCTGTCCTCCCGCTCCTGCTCATTATCATCATCATTTCTTTCTCTTCCATTCAGGGAACTTCAAGACAGACATATACTATGCCATATGCCATTCTATATCAGTGTACATATACTATGCCATACGCCATTCTATATCAGTGTGCCTGATCCATTATAAAAACAGAGGATATGGAAGTTAAAATCATTCAATATATACTGTCTAATAACTAGAACTATTACCAGATAATGCTTTTAAAGGGTTTCAAAGTCATTAAAAGAACTGAATATAAAAATACAATTTCTAACATGTTAACTCATATTTCCTATGAGATTTTGCTTTTGAAAGTATTGGCAGGATCTTTGGAGGTATTTTCATTTTTTGAGAAATTGTTTTTCAAAATACTTCAAAGTAAATTTTTATCACTGCATTTCTTTTTGCATGATTAAGAAGCCAGGGTGACTGGAATTACTTCCAGATTCATCTTACAATAATGGTTTATAAAGTATCAAATACAAGAACTATTACAACTACCTGCTATAACACAAAATGTATAGCTTTATAAACAAATTCCTATGTGTCTAATTTCAACCCTGCCACCAGAAAGTTATTAACGCTTATAACTTTGGTAGTTAAATGGTCACAGTGGAGAGTTCCTTTATATCCAAAAAATTAAAATTAAACAAATAATGAATTAATTCTTAGCACTCAATTAACTAAAAATGGCTTGACCCATGTGAACAAGGTCAGTTGACTATAGCAACGTTTGTTGGATTTAATGACTTAGTCCAAGGTTTGCACTAGGATATTATATAAAAGAATAATCTTTTGCTATCTGAAATTAGCTGGTAATAATAATCAGATACATTTTCCTCTTACTACAGCAGAAGCCTAACACAGGCAAACTCCTTCATTCATTCACCTATTTGACAAGTTTTGGAGAGTGGGCTATGCCTGTGAGACAGGCATTGTACTAAGCCCAAGGGACAGAAAGGTGAATTACAGAGACAGGGTCATTGCTCTCACAGAGCTTACCTCAGGCCCCAGGGAGACAGAAAGGAAGCAGAGTTTCTACCTAGTCGAGTGTGATATGGCCCAGTGGGGCAGCGTGGTGTACTTTGGAGAGCTGGGCAGCAACACTTACACACATCCTGAGGAGCAAGGGATATAGCTGAGGTCTGTAAAGTGTAGAGCCAGGAATTTAGTCAAAGGAGGATGGAGATGGAGACAGTATGCCAAGCAAATGAAGCATAAATTTTGGGGCGTGCACAGTAAGAGCTGCGTACAAAATTTACAAGGAGTTTATAGCCTAGAGTTTCTTACTGATTTTACATAAACTAGAAAACACCGTGTTGGACATCGGACCCAGTATGACACATAAAAGAGTCTCTCCCTTTTAAAGCAATTTCCCCAAGATAAGTAAACTGCATAATGCAACAGAGAAAAAGAGGGGTTTGGTACTACTGACTGAACATAGTAAGTAACAATAATAAACATTTTCTTGGCACTCCCAGGACCCCATTCGCTTGGTAAACATAAATTTAAGTAAGCATTTATGCTCGAATAAGGGAAAAGATAGCATACTTGTGATAAACTACCAAGTGTATATATATTAAGGGAGAAGGAAGTGGCATATATAGGGTGACTATACATCCCAGTTTTCCCAGGACCATCCCAGTGTATGCCTGCTGCCCCTGGCTGGATAATAAATTACATACAATGGTTCATAAAAGGGGATAATGTCTATAGACTAGACTTGGGAAAGGCTTCACAGAAACAGTGGAACTTGTAAGGTGACTTGATGGCAGGGTGGGAACCAGTAAGGAGAGACAGGCTATAGCTGAAGCTCAAACACCAGCCAAGAGAGACCTGCTGAGAATGTGAAAGCTCTTCATTCATTCACTTACTCACTCATTCAACCAGTATCTATAGCCCATATACTCCACGGCAGGCACTGCTCAGATGCTGGGTCACACCAGGGAACATGCTAGCCAAAAGCCTGTCCTCATAAAGCTCACATTCTAGTAGGGGTGGGGGAGAAGCAGAATTCTTTTAAAAACCAACAAATGAGTAAACTGGTTATTTTCAGATAGAGATAAATGCTCTAAAGGAAAGCTGAAAGGGTGACACATTAGTGAGAACTGGAGGATGGCTGCTCTCGACAAGACTCTCGGAAGAGCTAGACCGTGAGTTGTGACCTGAATGCAAAGAAGCAGGCATCCATGAAGGGAAATGATGTGAGGAAGCAGGTGCGGCCCTGGTGTAGGGACCAGCTTGGTCTGTGGCTGGCAGCCGTGATCAGGAGGGAGAGAGACGCTCAGTCATGGGCTTAGGCCAGGCAGTTAAGGCAGGGTACTGCAGCTCAGGGGAAGAACCTGCATTTGCTTGCAAGTGCAAAGGGAAGGCATTTGGAAAATAAACCTGAATCGTGTTTAAAGAGATCACTCTTGCTGTCTGGGGGCAAACAGAATGCAGGGAAACAGGAGCCCAGCAGGGACAAAGAGACGGCAGCTGCTTAGATCAAGTGACTGCAGGGGAAACAGAGGTAATTAGATGGATTTCAAACATGTTTTGGAGGTAAGTTGCCAGTATTGCTAAAGGTTTTTTGAGGTTGAGAAGGTGGGGAGTGATAGAGAGAACTGAGGAGTAATTCCTGGATTTGGTCTAAAATTGGGTGCATAGTAATATAAATACAGTTATTGAAATGGAAGCACAGTTTCACTTTCAAGCGTCCATTCATGATTTGATCAAAGAGCAATTGACCTGGACAAAGGGAAACGCTGATTCTTATCATGAACTCTTAGAAAAAAGCCCATATCAAATCCATCTTTTTTTTTTTTTTTTTTTTTTTTCGGTACGCGGGCCTCTCACTGTTGTGGCCTCTCCTGTTGCGGAGCACAGGCTCTGGACGTGCAGGCTGGGCGGCCACGGCTCACGGGCCCAGCCGCCCCGCGGCATGCGGGATCCTCCTGGACCGGGGCACGAACCCACGTCCCCTGCATCGGCAGGCGGACTCTCAACCACTATGCCACCAGGGAAGCCCCAAATCCATCTTTTCATCCCCTACAGTACTCAAATGTGCCACTGCATCTAAATACTCAAGAAGATAATAACAAATGAATGACTGAACGGAAATTTTCTATGTGAATTATTCTAGATATTTCAGGAAAACTTCAAGAGGTATATAGGGTAACTCTGTTAAGCAATTAGTTCATTTGTTCTCTCCCTTATGGTTCCTTTACTCCTTGGACACATTTAGCGCTTATTTTGTGCCAAGCATTGTGCTAATAAGCAGATACGTGAGTTACACAGTGCCAGTGCTAGGGCAGAAAAAAATTTGATGACAGCAAATGACAAAGGACCCTAATGTGAACTAAAAGCCAGGGAGGGCTTCCTTTGAGGAAGAAATTCTTGAGCAAAGGGCTAAAGGCATGAACTTGGCAGGAGTAAGTTCTTGTAATGAGAGGACCCAAAAGAAGCCCCTGTGGCTGGAGTTGAGGGGCCGGGGTGGCCGATGAGGAGAGGAGGCTGAGAGGGCTGGAAGCAGGCTCTGCGGGGCCTTGTAGACAGAGACTCCTGAAGGGTTTAAAGCAGGTTAGACATGATCAGACTGTATCTTAAAGAGATCAGCCTGACTGCTTGTGACAAATGACTAGGTTGAAGGAGGTCAGCCAAGGGCTGACACTGGTCACTTTCTGCTTGCAGTTAATTAACATTTCTTACGCCATCTAGAAACATAACATAGTCTGAATAATTGTCTTTGGAGAGGTTTGGATGAAGAATAAGGAGAAGGAGAAGAGAGGGGGAAGGCAAGGGAGGAGAGGGGGAGAAAGAAGCAGCAGCAGCAATGTAGGTAAGAAGCTCAAATATTTGGCATGTAATTTCAAACATCTAGGTAACCTATTCCAGGCTTCCCAAGATATTTAACTATCAAATAATTTCACTATCAAAGAAACAGCTAAGAAAATGCCATTCTTTTTTTATTAACTACAATTTTAAACTAATGGCTTTCCCCCCCAATTTAAGTATAATGCATGTTCATTGTAAAAAAAAATTTAGGAAATGAAGAAAACGAGTAGAAAAAAATACCTTTAGTAGCTCCCCCAAAATAGCCTCTGTTAATATTTTACTATATTTCTTCGTATACTTCTTTTTTTTTTTTTTTTTTTTTTTGCGGTACGCTGGCCTCTCACTGTTGTGGCCTCTCCCGTTGCGGAGCACAGGCTCCGGACGCGCAGGCTCAGCGGCCATGGCTCACGGGCCCAGCCGCTCCGCGGCATGTGGCATCTTCCCGGACCAGGGCACGAACCCGTTTCTCCTGCATCGGCACGCGGACTCTCAACCACTGCGCCACCAGGGAAGCCCTCTCGGTATACTTTTGACTAAGCTTTCTTCTTTTTTTAACAGGTTTCTTGTTGCACTGTTTATACAATTTCATTTACTTCTCTTTTCACTTAATAAGTTAACACAATCATGAGAAATAAAAACTGTCTCTTTATGACTTTACCCAAGATCTCGAGGAACCCTGTTTCTCCTCTCTAATCAAATATGCAGCTTACAGGTCACAAATGATGAAGTGCTGGCCTCCTGTGAGTCCTGGCATTGTCAAACTTTTTGAATATTTATTTATCTTCATCATTGACAGAAATGTCTGATTCCCCCTTATATTCATAAGGAATTGCTCCTTCATTGAGGAAGGGATGTCAAAACTATTAAAATTTCAAATAGGCCAACTTCTTTTCCACAATGAGCTGGCCGTATATGTCATCCAAACAGCTACACTGTGATGTTCCAAAGAGAGCATCTAAGTTGTGTTACTATTTTTAAATGTTAGAACTTTAACAAATCCATAAAGTTTCATATACTTCATTGTATTTACTAAAGTGGTTCCAGTTTTAAAAAATTGTCGTCAGCCAAATAACAGACATCCTAGAAGTACTTTCCCTTGTTCAGGTTTGGGAAGTAGGGTGGATTGAATAACAACATCATTTCCTTTGCCTGAGAAATAAATGAAATCGTAGTATGCTAAGTTGCACATATTTTTCATTAGTACTTAGCCACCGTGTCTATACTGAGATCCATTTATCTCATACAGTTTTTTCCTTCTTTTCAGATAAAACTTTCAAATGCTTACATTTCACTGCATACTGGTTGATTGGATAATTTGAACATCAAAGGAAACTTTCATTTAATTTAAGGCGTAAAGTTGTCCTTTGCTTTATTAACTCTCCATCAATAAACAAGCAATTTGGAAATGTAATCAGGAAATGCTTCCGATTGGCTGACAATGTATCAAAGGCAGGCTTCAAGGCAACAACAGGCTGTAACAAGCAGTTTATTACCAGTAGCTGTTACTGACATTAGTCAAAACCAAGAAAGATAAAATGGAATAAGAAATGTAATGCTGGAGGAGCCTTGGGCACTGTGTTCTCTTCTTCCTTTTGAAAACTGCAAGCCTGTCTTTGATATGATAACAAATATAAACTGTTTAAAAACACCAAATGCAGAAAAACTGAGCCTAGCCTGTCATGGAGTTAATCCATTCCGGAGTGACACACAAATAGTGTAACATCCAGCAGATATATGTTATGGAAATATTTTGAATTGGATTTTACATGTAGTGAGCAAATTGGAACTTTTGATTTTTACTAGATATTGTAATATGCATGTTCTCATATTAACAGAATGTAATCCTATTTGAAGATAATGAGTTTTCAACAGGCTCTGCAATTGGAAGCTACATGAAAAAAAATTGTTTGGTTTTTAACTAGAGACGGGCGAAGAGAATTGGACCCTAAATTTGCAAGGTAGCTTCGCTTTATGTCAGTCTGCTGCATGTTATTTTGCCCTCGGTTACTGCTTACCAAAAGATTTCTGGGATTGATGCGCTTTAGGTTTCCCCCCACCCCTTATCTCTGGACTGTCCATCCCTGGGCAAATAGCAAAGTGCAGAGCACTTGACCAGGATTTTTCTTTGCACACATCCCTTCTTATAGTCATTCTAAACAGCCTATGCATATCTTTCAGACAATTAAAACAGGAGAGCGAGGGAAATAGCCTTTACCCTTGTTGGTTTGAAACCTCCTTTAGATATTGAGCAGATTCACAGAATTATTTTTCATTGCACTCAGAACATGATAAGCCACACTGATAGCAAAATCAAACAGACTCAACACAAAGGAGAGATAAAAAGAACCAAGAAGGGATTCTCTTTTTTATTGCTTTTGGGGGCATCTCTGCCTTGGCACGTTGGGTGTGCTGAGCCTGGGTGTCTTTCCATCACCATGTGAGGAGTTTCCCCTCATAGAGCAGCTAGAGATCTCCACATTTCAAAATAAATAATATGTATATTGTTTGAAGAAGCTTTGCCTTAGGGGCCGATATATATCGAAATGAGTGTATGAGATCTGGCTGGTGGATTGCACCAGGGTTACTGACCATCTTTCTGTCCACTTTTTCTCCAGTGTCCGGGCACATTAGTCATTTTCTTTGAATTATCTGCTGACCATCTGCCCAATTTGTCCTCAACACATAAACACACTCAAGTGTCATAAAAACTCCTTTAAAGTAAATGCTCCTTAATTTTGCATACGGGTATTTAAGACTTTGATTACCTCACTATTGAGCCACATGATACGCTTCTTAAAACATTCTTTTAGGGCTTCCCTGGTGGCGCAGTGGTTGAGAGTCCACCTGCCGATGCAGGGGACACGGGTTCGTGCCCCGGTCCGGAAAGATCCCACATGCCGCGGAGTGGCTGGGCCCGTGAGCCATGGCCGCTGAGCCTGTGCTCCGCAACGGGAGAGGTCACAACAGTGAGAGGCCAGCGTACCGCAAAAAAACCCCAAAAAACAACATTCTTTTAGTTTATTTTCTGCTTATAGGTACAGATATATCATGTAATTGAAAGCCTATGCATGTGCAGAGTTGCCAATTTTTCTACTGTGACCTACTCCTATAATGATGGAAGCAAACCTCTGAGCTGATTTGGCTACTTGATTTTAACTGACAGCTGCTTTCAAACTGATTTCAATTAGCTAAAAATTTTGACTCATTGGGCATACTACAAATAGGAAAAAATAGTTTAACTTATGACTGCAATTCAAGAATCTCATGAAGTTCAACCAAGCAATTTCGAAGTACCTTTAGTTACATTAGCCTTATTGTTATTTTTTTCAAGTTACTTTGTAGGCTTTTGAAAATCACCTTCTGAAAAACAAACAAGATGTTGTATTTGGTATTGAGGTCAGGAAATGCCACATATCTGTTAGACATCACTATAGGATAGTATCCATATTCTCTAATTCTAATGATAATTGGAGTTTTAAGTTTTTTTTTTAAACAGAGGAATTGTTGATTTATAATATTTATGTTTCAATTGTACAACAGAGTGATTCACAATTTTTAAAGGTTATACTCCATTTATAAGTATTATAAAATATTGGCTATATCCCTTGTGCTGTACAACATATCCGTGTAGCTTATTTATTTTATACATAGTAGTTTGTACCTCTTAATCCCCTACCGCTATCTTACCCCTCTCCCCTTCCCTTGCCCCACTGGTAACCTCTAGTTTGTTTTCTACATCCATGAGTCTGCTTATTTTTTGTTATAGTCACTAGTTTTTTATTTTTTAGATTCCACACATAAGTGATATCAGACAGTATTTGTCTATTGCTGTCTGACTTATTTCACTAAGCATTATACCCTCAAGTCCATCCATGTTGTTTTAATTATAATTGGATTTTTTAAAGTCAGCTTCTGATTCACAGAGAGGGAAACATTTTTTATTAGTATTCTTATGACTGCACCAAAATTTAAAATGTTTGTTCTTTCAGAAGTAGCAATAATAAAAGTCTCCTCAGCTTTGTAGTGAAAGACTGAAAAAGCAGTTCAAACTCACAGAGCAAAAGACACTGTGAGAAGAAAGTAAGTACCACCAATGATGAACATACAGAGAAATAAACAACATGCCAACACATATTTTGCCCTCCCTTGTTTTCTGTGCTCATTGTGCATAATTAAACATCTATTAATATCAATGGGAATATGTGGAAGCCAAAGAATTACTTTTAAATAGATTTGTCATTCGTCTATTAGCACCCAAAGACCAAATAAAAGAAGTCAGTGGTTTAAGAGTTTTAGAAGATTTTTTTTTGAGATTGATCCAAAAAATCTATGTGAGGTTATTTATATCATCTGCAGCTTTGTGCTTCTCAGACAAAATGTGGAAATATCAATGTTGAAACAAAACTTAAGAGGAGAAACATTAGATATTGTGAAAAGAACAAAGAGTGTCAATTTTTTAAAGACCAAGGGCAGTGTGGTGCTGGAGAGAGAGAAGAGGCACAAATGGTGTCATTTATTAGTTCTAGAAGATTACGTGACATTTCACTGCTTTCACGATGCTTAATAGAGAGTGAAGCAATTTGTGATGAAAGTGGTTTGTCTGAGATAAGTAGGAGTGTTGAGGGAGTGGCTATGAATATTACTTTGTAATAGTCTCACTTGTGTATGTAAGAATTAAAAAACATCAGGAATATTGAAAAAGTATCATAGTTTTCCATTTTGTTTCTTATTTATTAAAAAAATGCATAATGGCACAATCAGTTCATTTGAGGGAGGAGAACTCTGGGAGGGGGCTTCTTCATAAAACAAGACTTTCACCTACATCACTGGCTCTGTAAGTTATGATCTAAAGGTGCCAAGAGGCAAGTGGGCTGCATTTTTTCAATCACATATAAAGTCCCAAGGATCTAGTAGATAAACACAGAGAACATGTGAAGATAATTTACACGACAGGATATATATAGTACGGAACTTGACATTCTGAACCGAGGTATTAAGTGAATACACAAAATTTTAAAATATTGAAGGTATGGGTCTGAGGAAAAGGGAAGAATGTAGGATGATGCCTAAGGGTCTGGTTGGAAGAATGTGTAGAAGACAGTGCCATTCATTTGTAATGCAGAAGATGGGGGGATAGTTTGGGAGGAGAACAAGTTAAATTTTACATTTTGGACATGTTATTCTGAGACATCTAAAAGTCATTGAGGTCCAAATGGCAATGTCATGAAGGCTGTTGAAAACATGAGAATGGTGGTCAGAGGAAAAGCTGGGATGGATATCTACATATGGGAATCATCAGCACAGAGTTGGGGTAGGTCATCAAAGGAGAGAGGTGAGAGAAAGGAAAGAGCTCAGAACCAGGTGTGAAGAACCCCATATACAGATTCTGATAGGGAAGAAGAGCCAGCAAAGGAGACTGGACAGGAACCACCAGTGAATGAAGAAGAAAACCATTAGAGAGTGAGGCTGCTAGATTCGAAAGAAGAAACATAGAGAAGATATTTTACACTGTATTGAGTGATTCTTAGAACTCAGGAAGAATGAGGACAGAAAGATGGTCATTGGCTTTGACAACATGGAAGTTTCTGGTGGCCTTGATAGGAGTGATTTCAAGACAAGAGTGGGAGCATTCCAGGGTGGGTACCATATTAGAATAAATTGAATAGAGCCTCAAGGATGAGGAATTTGAATTGCAGAGAAGATGGTGAGAAGGTAGAGTTTTCTTTGTTGCTATTGTTTTTCTTTTAAGACAGGAGATAGGAAAGAATGTTTATATGTTGATAGGAATGACCCAGTGTACGGAGCTTGACACTACAAGAATAAGACAACTACAGAAAAAGAAATAACTGAGAATTAGGGAAATGATGGAATTTGGGTTTGCTACTGGTAGGAGTAGTAGTTGCTTCAGACTTGATATTGACTGCTTCATTGTCACAAGAAGGAAGAAGGTGATGACTGATGCAAGGAACGCTGATAAATGCCTATTGTTATTGGGGTGTGTGTGTGCACGTATGTTATAGTAATAATTGTATTTTGAAAAACTCTTGACTTATCAAAAATGACATTATATAGAAATAATTTCAAAGAAGAAAAAAGTTTAAAAACTAAATGTTTCAATTGTAAAGGGAACTTTTGCATAGCTCTGAATTAAACACGATTGAGCAAATGCAGGTTTTGATTACTTTTGGCTTTTACCTTTGAGTAATGACCTTTATTTTCAGATGACCACTACCATTTTATTAAAACAGGACTTATCACTCTCTCACCTTTAGCACCTATCATTACGGTTAACCAGTGATTCTCAAAGTGCAGCCTTAGATTCCTTCCTAAGACTCTTTCCAGGGTTTCCAGAGGTCGAAACTATTGTTATAATTATACTAAGATTTTTTTGGTCTGTATACTGTGCTGACATTTGCACTGATGGTGCAAAAGCACTGATAAAGAATAAAACTTCTGTCACCTTAGCACAAATCAAGGTAGTGGCACTAAATCGTACCACTAGCCACTGATGAAACAGTAAAATTAATTTAATATCTATTTTTTTAAGTTAATAATTTTTTTTTTTTTTTTTTTTTTTTTTTTGCGGTACGCGGGCCTCTCACTGCTGCGGCCTCTCCCATTGCGGAGCACAGGCTCCGGACGCGCAGGCCCAGCGACCATGGCTCACGGGCCCAGCCGCTCCGCGGCATGTGGGATCCTCGCGGACCAGGGCACGAACCCGCGTCCCCTGCATCGGCAGGCGGACTCCCAACCACTGTGCCACCAGGGAAGCCCTAAGTTACTAATTTTGTAAAATTAACACCTTGAACACATGCTTCTTTAATATTCTGTACAAGATCTGAAAATGGCAGTCCTTTGGAAAATCCAGGCTCTCTAAATCTTGGTGCTTTGACTAACGTTTCACTGAGCTATCAGGAGGACAGTGGTAATGGTACAAAGGCAGGTACAAAGGTTTGGTTCCTACTCCCAGGTCTGTGCTTTGATCAAATCTCTTAAATCCTTTGGGCCTGAAGTTTCTCATATTTACAAAAAGGAAATTTATCTCAATTTTTTTTTTCTTACCATTCTTTAGCAATGAATTCTATGTAACTCTGATAAAGATGTCAACATATGGCCCAGTCTAAAGGAGTTATGCCAATAAAAGAGAGCTGAGCAAACAAAAGCAATTTCAAGATAACCTAAGTTCTTAACCTTCATTTTTTGAATACCACAAAGACCACAGCAATAATTCTTACAACGGCCTTTTCCCCCCTCTCACCTGCTTCTAGCTTGTGAGCTCCCCACCCTCACTCTCATACACTCCACTTTCCTTACAAGACTGCATCTGAGAAGGAAAAGAATAGATCTAGCAAGGCAGGACTCTCCTCTACTCTGTTGCCCCACTTTACAGAAGCTACTATGCAGAGTTTTGTGTATCCTGTATAATATTCTACTTTACAGGAATTCCATAATATTTTAATCATTTCCCCTTAAAGGACATAGAGAATGTCTCCAGATTTTGTATCAATATAACATAGCCTTCAAATAGCATCTTTACACATGTAACTATAAATATTTTTGCAATTATGTCTTTAGAATAAGTTCTTGAAATCGAATTGTTTTTTGAAGTTGTCCTACCATAAGGTTGGATAAATTTTTACTCCCACCAACATGTAGATCAATGCCTGCTTTCCCAAACCTTCCTCAATACCAGGTCTGATTGAACTTTAAAATTTTTTCTGCCAGACTCATAGATTAAAAAAATGTCATTACCATACTAATTTGATTTTCTTTAATTATTACTTTTTATTAATTAAAAAGCATACTTTTTATATTTATTTCCCATTTGAATCTTTTTCTGTAAATTACCTATGCATGACTACTTTCCATTGGGTTGCTAGTCCTTTGCTAAATGACTTATACAAATTATTTTCTTTACCCTCCAACTTACAAATATCTTCCCAGTCTTTTGTTCCTCATTTACTGTATTCAAAGTGTTTTGTCTAGGTGGATACTTTTTATTTTTCAGTTAGTCTAATCTATCAGTACATTTACCTACAGCTTTTCAGTCTTATGCTTACGTGTCCTAAACTTATTTTTTTTTAATTACCAAGCTCTTTCAAGGCCTTTAATGATTTCATTTTTACTCTCAAATTCTTGAGCCAACTAAAATTCATTCTGAGGAAGGAGTGAGGTAAAGCTCTAGTTTCACTTTTTTCCAGATGCCTAGCCAGTTGTCCCAATACCCTTTATTGAATAATCCATCTTTTCCACAATGTGTTGAAAGGCCACCTTTATCATATCCTAAATTTGTACATTTTCCTCTATCTCTGACCTCTCAGAATAGGGAGTTATAGGTGAAAGATAAGAAAAGAACAAAGGAAGAAAAAAAATTGAAACAAAATATAGTGGTTAAACTAGATCAAGAAAAAAATGAAATAATTTCTAGAGGAATACTAAAAACTAAGCATTATGTTTTTCTATTCTCCCTGGTTCCAAGAGAATATTCTGCATTTGTTAACTAAATCACAGAAAATTGGAAGTATCACTATCCTCCTCAAAAGAGCTGGATTCTTATTACAAATCTTGTAGGATAAAGAGATGAGCACAATCTGTTATCACTTTTCTTAATCTTGGATCATCAGTAACTTTGTGGCATTGGGAAAATAAAGCATCATTAAAAGATATTGTACATTGTAGGTATTCAATACAAAAAAAAAAAACTCTGTTAAACAGTACTAGAGCTGGGCTTCCCTGGTGGCACAGTGGTTGAGAGTCCGCCTGCCGATGCAGGGGACACGGGTTCGTGCCCTGGTCTGGGAAGATCCCACATGCCGCGGAGTGGCTGGGCCCGTGAGCCATGGCCGCTGAGCCTGCACGTCCGGAGTCTGTGCTCCACAACGGGAGAGGTCACAACAGTGAGAGGCCAGAGTACCACAAAAAAAAGAAGAAGAAGAAAAAAAAGTACTAGAGCTAATCAATGGATTTGGTAAAGTACCAGGATACAAAATTAATGCACAGAAATCTCTTGCATTCCTATACACTAATGATGAAAAATCTGAAAGAGAAATTAAGGAAACACTCCCAGTTACCACTGCAACAAAAAGAATAAAATACCTAGGAATAAACCTACCTAAGGAGACAAAAGACGTGTATGCAGAAAACTATAAGACACTGATGAAAGAAATTAAAGATGATACAAACAGATGGGGAGATATACCATGTTCTTGGATTGGAAGAATCAACATTGTGAAAATGACTATACTACCCAAAGCAATCTACAGATTCAATGCAATCCCTATCAAACTACCAATGGCATTTTTCACAGAACTAGAACAAAAAATTGCACAATTTATATGGAAACACAAAAGACCCCGAATAGCCAAAGCAATCTTGAGAAAGAAAAACGGAGCGGGAGGAATCAGACTACCTGACTTCAGACTATACTACAAAGCTACAGTAATCAGGACAGTATGCTACTGGCACAAAAACAGAAATATAGATCAATGGAATAGGATAGTAAGCCCAGAGATAAACCCACACACCAATGGTCACCTTATCTTTGATAAAGGAGGCAAGAATATACAATGGAGAAAAGACAGCCTCTTCAATAAGTGGTGCTGGGAAAACTGGACAGCTACATGTAAAAGAATGAAATTAGAACACTCCCTAACACCATACACAAAAGTAAACTCAAAATGGATTAAAGACCTAAATGTAAGGCCAGACACTGTCAAACTCTTAGAGGAAAACATAGGCAGAACACTGTATGATATATATCACAGCAAGATCCTTTTTGACCCACCTCCTAGAGAAATGCAAATAAAAACAAAAATAAACAAATGGGACCTAATGAAATTTAAAAGCTTTTGCACAGCAAAGCAAACCATAAATAAGACAAAAAGACAACCCTCAGAATGGAAGAAAATATTTGCAAATGAAGCAATGGGCAAAGGATTAATCTCCAAAATATACAAGCAGCTCATTCAGCTCAGTATCAACAAAACAAACAATCCAATCCAAAAATGGGCAAAAGACCTAAATAGATATTTCTCCAAAGAAGATATACAGATTGCCAACAAACACATGAAAGAATGCTCAACATCACTAATCATTAGAGAAATTCAAATCAAAACTACAATGAGGTGTCACCTCACACTGGTCAGAATAGCCATCATCAAAAAATCTACAAACAATAAATGCTGGAGAGGGTGTGGAGAAAAGAGAACCGTCTTGCGCTGTGGTGGGAATGTGAATTGGTAGAGCCACTATGGAGAACAGTATGGAGGTTCCTTAAAAAACTAAAAATAGAACTACCATATGACTCAGCAATCCCTCTACTGGGCATATACCCTGAGAAAGCCATAATTCAAAAAGAGTCATGTAACACAGTGTTCACTGCAGCTCTACTTACAATAGCCAGGACATGGAAGCAACCAAAGTGTCCATCGACAGATGAAAGTATAAAGAAGATGTGGCACATATATACAATGGAATATTACTCAGCCATAAAAAGAAACGAAACTGAGTTACTTGTAGTGAGGTGGGTGGACCTAGAGACTGTCATACACAGTGAAGTAAGTCAGAAAGAGAAAAACAAATACCGTATGCTAACACATATATATGGAATCTAAAAAAAAAAAAAAAATGGTTCTGAAGAACCTAGGAGCAGGACAGGAATAAAGACGCAGAAGTAGAGAATGGACTTGAGGACACGGGGAGGGGGAAGAGTAAGCTGGGATGAAGTGAGAGAGTGGCATGGACATATATACTACCAAATGTAAAATGGTTAGCTATTGGGAAGCAGCCGCATAGCACAGGGAGATCAGCTCAGTGCTTTTTGACCACCTAGAGCGGTGGGATAGGGAGGGTGGGAGGGAGATGCAAGAGGGAGGAGATATGGGGATATATGTATATGTATAGCTGATTCACTTTGTTATAAAGCAGAAACTAACACACCATTGTAAAGCAATTATACTCCAATAAAGATGTTTTAAAAAAAATCTGTTATTGTATACAACACTGCACCACCACCATCACCCCTCCCATTCTGACTATTTTGTTTCCACTTTCATGAAAAGAGACTACTTTTAATTGTAGGGGGAAAGAATAAAAATTTTTGTGGTAGACGTGAAGAGAAGTAGAAGTAGAGGGAGATGCAAAGGCATTACACATTTCCAAGCACCTATGGACTAATTTTCACCCTCCTTGAGAAAAGTTTTCAGATTCAGAAGCAGATGGGCCTCAGGAAGACCTAGGAAGAGCCTGGGAGTAAAGATTGCTGCTTCTGGGACCCTGAGACCACGTGTGGTCCAGAGTTGGGAGGACACCGTTTTCCTCTGATCTGCACACAGCTCAGCACCTCACTGGAGCTGCAATGACAGAAACCCAAGGAGCATCAGTTGAAGACATCCTCGACAAAGCATTCATTTCTCATGGTGCTAGCAAGGATTCTTCAAGAATCTATTTTTGGCAGCATTTGTAGAAAAGGGAGAAATGGAGTGGGAGAAAGAACACAACAAAGGAAATTCGATAAATGCAACTGAACTTTGTCTTTTGGTCACATGTAAGGTACTCTTTTTAGGACTTTGTTTGGGGAAAGGCTAGGGTGGGTGCCCCAGGTCTATTACTCCTTATGTGGAAGCTCTCAAGGGAAGAGATATTTGGAATCACAAATATTTGCAGAATGAATGAATGAACCAACCAGTGAATGGCCTTTCTGTAAAATTAATGCTTTTTAGCACTTTAAGTGGTTGATCTTGGACTGAACATTAAAAATTTGCCAATTTAGCACAAAATGCAAGTAATATAGTCTTTGAAATATAGAAATTAGAAATTGTTAGAGAATAATTGGCTATTTTAAAATCCTTCTGGTGGTATATGATTATTTTTGATGGTTTTTTTTTCCTCCACCACTGGGTTTGATCACTTCCTACCATTATCATCTCTGAACGCATATTTTCTAGTAATTATAAAACAAGTGACTCAGGTGAAAATCCTCAGTTCAGAGGCTCTGGGTGAAGTTCAGGGCAAACAGGACATGTATGTTAGGAACTCAGAGTCAATATTGTTTGATGTAAGCACGAAGGAACTTATGGGCAAAATGGGCTTACATCTATGCCTAATTTTTGTCTTGGATTCCCTGATGACTTCATATCTAAGTTAATTCTCATAAGGGAGAGAAGTAAACGGATGAGGCAATCACTCCTCCTTCCCCCCAGTTTGGCTAGTCAAGAAGGTTCCCTTGATAAACAACTACACTACCTTGCTGATTCTGACAAACACAGTGTGGAGGAATAAAATTCAGGGCTCCTCTTCCCACAGAAAGTACAATTTAAACAACTCTTCAAAGTGCATTATTATCTTGAGAACACCAGGCAGATTTATGTAATCTGAAGAGTTATTTAGGACTATAAAGTTATTTAGGACCCTAAAGTTATTTAGGATCCTAGAGAAAATATTCTTAATACGGTTTTATCAGAATATTGATAAAATAATGAGGTCTTAGTAACATGTCTCTGAACTTTTCAATGTTTTACAAAACACCGAGTTAAATAATACATAATTGACATATATGCTAAAGTATTTGAACAAAATGCCCCCCAAAGAGGGTGGTCTTTGATTAAAAAACCAGGTAAATACTGCATTCTGCCAGGGATGGGTGGTCCAGGCACAACTGGCTACAAGGTAAGTTTCTTTGTTCTTTATGTGAATTAACATGAATTATCTTCTGCACAAAAGATGAACAGAGGAACAGAGACAATCTAACTCAGAAAGTGTGTTGGTACATTTCCCCCAGCACAATATTTTGAAGAATTCACAGACAAACTTTGATACAACCAAATAGAAAGTCTTAGCAATTTTTAAAGATTTTAAGGAAAAAGCTGGAAAACTACAAATGTGACAAGTAGTTACTGTTTTCATGGCTTCAAGAATTTTGAGGCTTTCCTCATTCTAAGCAACTGGCAAAGCCACAGTGCAGGTGATGAAGCCGTAGCTTCTTCCCTATAATAAAACAATTGATTTACAAAGAAGTTCAAACCCTGAATCAGATTTTAATGAAAATAGTCTCACTTAAAAGCAAATGTCCTCCAAAACAAGCTTCCTGGCGAGAAAGCAAAAGCTTAACATTTTAAGAGTATAAATAACTGATTGGCTATGATGCTTGGTGTAAATGCTAAGAGAGATTCAACTATGCCAGAATTTTTATTAGGATTTTGTCATTTTGGTTTTGCTATTGGTGCTCTGCTTATTAAGCCTGTGATTTGAGGGTCTGCCCTAATCCTATTTTTCCCATAATCCCCTTTACCTTTATGGCAAGATTCTGCAGACCCCAAGGTTTTTCAGAACACATATGGCCTTCTAGCATAGACACCTATACTTCCACCTGAAATAGCTGCCCATAATCCCCTGCAGTGAGTTCATCCAGGGCTGCCCACAGTTGGGCTATGGAACTTCCCTCACCAGGAAGTAAAGGTTTATTTTTCTTCACAATAGGCCATCTGGTTGCCAGCAGTCATGTCCAGCTGCACCTTCTGGGAGTGGAGACACATTCTGCTAACCTACCTAAAGTTTGCAGTAGAAGGTATGGAGCAGCCTTGATCGTGATAGTCATTCAAATATTTGGGGAATCTCAGAAATTAATTCTCCCACTTCTTTCTGATTGTTTTGGGAGTACCATAAATAGAAATGAGTGGATAAGTCTGTACACTAAGAGGATTCCACTGTTGGTGAGAAAGGTTTATCTTGCAAATGCTGACTCTTAGCAGGCACTGTATCCTCTGGCCCCATCTGGTAACGCTTATGATAAAAATGCTGCATTGATGATACTCTACTCACTGCTCCTTTTCATTTCTGCCTCAACAATGTAGCCAAGGATGGCTCGATAACGTGGGCCAATGTTACCTGTTCAATATTCTGACAAAAACCCTCTAGATAAATACAACTCAATTTATATCTTGTATATTGCCACAGAAGTATATTACTTAGTATACATTTTAATGTATACCAAAGGATTTTAATTTTTGAAAGATGATAACAACAACAAAAGAAATGCCTCTCTTTTTAATTTCCATTAGAGATGTTGAACTAAGCCAAGATGAGCACGGGAGTGAATATATATCAACAATACACATATTTCTTGGGCGAGGTGGTGGTCCACTTTTCCAATAAGGTTCATGTTTGCTCCCAAATATAAATGTAGGATGAGCATAGAAAGGCTGGCTGTCTTTCTTCTTTGATGTTTATTCCACCGCTGTTAAGTTTTATGTCCTTTACAGAGTTGCTAGAATCGCCATCAACCTACCCTCTTAAACTCTAGGCCATTTATAGAGAATCAGCATAAAATAATTCATTCTTTATAAATAATACCAAAGTTGTTTCTTGGTCTTCTTTTCCTATTGCTTTTCTGAGCCACGTCCGAGTGGCTGATGAAAATAATTTAAACTACACTGAGGATGTCTGTAAGTTAAAAGGATAATATAGAAATGGTTATTGAATCAGCATATTAGCTGTTAGCCTTTCTATTTACTTATCATACAATGGGAGCTGCTGTTTACTTTTTATTCTACAAAGGACAGGCCCACTTTCTGTCTCCAAACAGTTAAAGGAATTAGATGAGAAATTCTTCCAAATGAACTGTACACAGTTTGATTAGCCTAGCTGTGGAATATAGTTTCTGAAAAAAAGTCATCAACACATGAGGGCAAATGAATTCTTATTGAATAATGAACTGGAGCCTCAAAAGCTGCACGCAGTGGCATATTCGTGTGTGTGTGCATGTGTGTGTATATGTGTATATATATTTCTTGTTAGCAACGTAGTACTTTAATTGGCTGGGTATTTAGGATGGATCGCTTTAAAGCTGTCCCGTTTAACATCACAACATGGTAAAGATGCTCTGTTTAAATGGGTCACAAATGATGAAGGAGAACATCTTTTTATTATGCAGATCACAATATTACTTGTTAAGAACTTTACACCTTAAAAGTTTCCTTTTCACATATAATGTCACTTCATCCTCACCACAGATCTGCTGGGCAGGTGGGACAATGTATGTTCAGATGCAATTTTTGCACCAAAAATCGACCTAATGAAAGCACCTATTATCTAATCAAAAAGAGGAACATAAAAATGTGCAATGAATATGTAGTGTTTGTGATTATATAAAAAGGTATTTGAAAATCATAAGCACATCGGATGTCTTTTATTACTGTGTAATAGAGTAAAAGTAGTCCAGTATTAGAAACGAAAACAAAAACCACACACACATACAAGGGCAACAATGCCAAGGTTTCAAGGGAATTGAGTATATTTCTAAACTCTAGGGTAGTCTAGCACCAAATGTTCAACTTCTTTCCAAGTTGTAGATCAATTGTTGGGGTGTGTATGGTGTGAGTGTATACATGGTGTGTGTGTGTGTGTGTGTGTGTGTGTGTGTGTTGGGGTGTGTATGGTGTGAGTGTATACATGGTGTGTGTGTGTGTGTGTGTGTGTGTGTGTGTGTGTGTGTGTAAAGCAATCTGGAGATTCCCGTTTGCAAAACATGCCAAGAAAAATATTTTGAAATGAAGTGGAAAATCAAGGTACTGTCCACATGCTTTTGAATTTTTATCCATAAGACCAAAAGGGGGTTTTCAAACTGATGCTTCCAAGTGCCATGAGGAGTAAAAACATGCTTTGACCCAATCTGTAACCATTTTTTATTTCACTTTCAAGGTATCATTCTATAATCCTTTTCACGAATATAAGAGTCACTATGCTGTGTACTGGTGTATTATTTGTGTTTTACTGAATTTTTGTAAGGAATGAAATCTTAAGAAGAGACAGGTAGATAATGTAAGGAGATAAAACACTCCCATTGGACAGCAAAGATGTCCTTAGGCCTTGATCTTTGAGTACCACTCGACCTCAGGAAATACTTCCTCGCCTTGTCTTTAGATGATACTCGGACAAAGAAGGCAAGATGAGCTAATAAACTAGAAGCAGGTAGTGTCTGACAGTATAAATGATTGGCACCAGGGGATGCCAAGTATCATGGATGCTTGTCTGAGTCCTTTACTTATAAAAAATAAACAAGTCAGTAGAAGTTAGCAAAACAATAAAGCAGCTGACATGCAAACCCGAATTTAAGACCAAAGTCTTCTTTTTCCCGTGCCTTTCCCATGCCTGACTCCAAGCACACCTTTCAGCTCATTACTGCAAAGCATTTGAATTCCAGCACACAATGTCACCTGGTCTGTAATCTGATTACTTTATGGAGGAATTAGTATGTATATTTAATGTAGAAGGGTTTTAATCTTGATGAAAATAATCCTAAGGAACTGTGATAGGGCCGCTCACATGTCTGGCAGATATGCCAGTAACATGCTAATAAATGACAGCTGATTTATGTATCTGGATTCTTTTATTTATAAAAATAGCAAGTGGACTGATTTTTGATATTAATAATACAAGTGAATCCACTTTGATTAGACTTCCGTGGAGAGCTGTGCATATCCGGCATTACAATTAAATCTTGTGATGTGGAATGGGAATGACATGCTAATGAAGCAAGCCAGTGAGCCTGAGCCCAGAGTGTCCAACATCATTATGGGATATCTTAGATGAAGAGTAATTATAAGAGGAACACTGAAATGTCATTAAAAATCTTCACTAAGAGATTTAACCTACTATTTTGTACTAACGCTGTGATTTTTTTTTTTTTTAAGCAACATAACTGAACACAAAGTTCCTTTTCAGAATTTACAGGAAAAGGTTTTTAAATAGGTCTGGATTTAAGAAAAGATACAATCTAGTGCCCTAATTTAATTTGGTACATCAAAATTCAATGGTGGTATGTAATTGAAATCTCTTTTTAATAATTTCAGATGAATTAGCAATTAGGGCTTGTTCCGATTTCCATGAAATGTATTAAAATTGAGGCTTGAAGCCCTTGAAAATTTTTATTCTTTTCACTCCATTAGCACAATACATCTAGTTTAAATGACTCTGTCAGTTAGTATGGTACATTCCTTGTTTATTTATGAGAATTTGTTCCGAGGAAGTTCAAAAGAGGTAATGTAATGCATATTCATAAACTACAGCTTATAATATATGATTCAAGAAAGCTCACAAGCTTAAATTCCCTCCCTTTTTGGAAAAAAAAAAAGCACTACCCTCATCTTCAGAAGCGTATTTGCTTCTGAGCGATTCTCACTCGGGCTCTCCCGTGTGTGACTCCATTGCATCCCTGGCCTTCGCCGGAGGACGACTTCTTTGTGACAAATTGCACCCGGGCACTGTTGGAACGGGACACGAGGGCACAGGAAACAGTGCCAACTCCCAACAACATAAAATGTGGACTTAGAACACTGACTCCAACGTTGTCAATCCATGAGCCTGAGTACAAAAAAACGCGACCCAAATCGTAGTACCTATCACACTGCCTTGGTGCCCAGCAGGAGAAACACAGCGCTTCTCAGTGGCAAACAAATAAATTACTCACACACTGAAAGACCAAAGGAAATATGCCAAGCATTTGTTCCCCTTCTCCAGGCTTTTTGTGAAGAACTGCAATTACGCTTAACAAAAAAACACCATAGAACTAGCTGGCATCACTCTGAGACATAAATGTGTTTCTGTTCTAAATACGTAGCATTTTCAGAATGTTTGTATGTATTATGTGCAATTTGTTCAGTGTATCCTTCTGGGAACACCAGGTCCTGGCTGCGTAATTATGACAAGTGTAAACAGTATTTTCTGACTGTGAGCTTCCATTTCTAAAGTTGGAGCAGAAAACTCTTATTATTTACCGTTTTGAGGAAACATTACCAACACAAGCCTTGCCTATTTGCCTTCACCACATCTGATTTTTACAAAGGAGATCTCCTCATTGTTTAACTAAATGGGCCCCCTGAAGAAAGCTACGTGGAAAACGGATGTCTTTCTAGGAGAATGTGAATGAGTAAAGGATACCTCAGGTCCTGGGAATTCTATAAAGGAAATGACACTGACTCTTGAAAACCTTATTAGAAAATCCTGCAGTTTTCTACTCAGTGAAACTGTATTCAACGAGTCTTTTTTCTTCACCTGCACAGTTTAGTGTAGAAGATGGGCACGTAGTGATACTTCATGATAATATTTTAAGGGCCAAGAGAGACGCCCCTGGTGCTTAGGGGAGCATCAGGAATAGATTATTTGAATCATGAGTATCTTGGAGGATGAAATACTGAGCTAGGGATAGCCAAGATGGGTGGTGACAGAGTAAGTTGAAAAGGGCACTGCAGGCGGAGGAAAAATTATGACCAAAGGTTCAGAGCCCTGAATCTGAATGGTGTGTGTTGGAGAGACATTGGGGATGGCAACTGGCAGGGGTGAGAAATAAATGCAAGTTCTCCGTGGCCTTAGTATCACACACGACAAGGTGGGAATGGCAACGGATGAAGCAAGAAGTAGGTATAAGGGTCAGATCCTGGAGGGCCTTATGTATCATGCTAAGCAAATTAGATTTTATTCTGTAAGTGATGGGCAACCACTGAAGCTTTTTAAGCCCCAGAAAAGCATGGGCAGGCATGCGTTTTAGATCGACCACTCACTTTCCTGACTCACCTTTGCTTGATCAGCTATGCCTCTTAAACTCCCTTTCTCAGATTCGACAGATTCAGTTTCAGGTGTTTTTCTGACTCTGATGGAAATTTAGCAGTGTTTCTACCGATAATACTGAAATAGCATTTTGCGGATTCTGAGCTATCACAGGTTCTCACGATGGCAGTTTCACTCATCTTGCAACACTGCTCTAGCTTCTTTAATATGATTTGCACTCACAACCGTGTTAAGCATTTTGTGTATTCAAAAAAGCAAGACAAACCCGAGCTAGTCCAGATTTCAAGACAGTGAATTGGGACACAGCCAAAGCCTTGCCATTGAAGCCAATTCTACAGATGAGCTTTTGCTTCATGCCTTTCAGGTACACATTTTTGCCCAAAAACTACTCCAGGAGGAAGGAACATAATAGACCCTGCAGGGAAATGGCTATATGTTTACAGAGCAGAATTGCTAATATCCTTTTACATGGCCATCATCTAATTTTATCAGGATCACTTCTGAATGTTTACCAGTTTGGGATTTGAATAAGAAGGCAGACAGGAGTGAATGGAAAACAAAGAAAAGAAGAAAATGAAGAAGTCAATGCTGAGAAAAATAGAAGTCAGCCACTGATACAGTTTAAAGAAAAAACTCTTCAACCATTTGTCGTCTTGCCAATAATCTTCAAAAAGTCATTTTCGAGGTCATTAAATACCCAGGCTTTTTAATATGAAACATTTTCTACCTGCCTCCAATTTCATTTTATTTATATTTAACAAGCTAAGTATAAGGAAATGTATTGCACTTAATTTTGAAAGGAAACAGGGCCTAGACTGGCCTGTTGGGTATAATTTGAATCTTTTCTGCCACTGGAGGGCTTTATTCAATTCTGCTTTTTAAATTTTTCCACCTGGCCTGCTTGCCTGGAGGGTCCAAGATAAATGTTTCCAAGGACTTTCTAGACGGTCGGGGAGAGAGGTGGAATGGAGAGGAAGTAGAAAAAGGTTTGACAACATTATCCAACTACTAAAAATCAAGAATAGAAGGATGAAGAGGAGACCCTCACAAGTGGTACAAGAATCCAAAAAACAAACAACCCAATCAAAAGATTGGCAGATCGATCACTCACATTTCTCCAAAGAAGACATACAGATGGCCAAAGGCACATGAAAAGATGCTCAGCAAATCGAAACTAAAATGAGGTAGAACTTCACACCAGTCAGAATGGCCATCATCAAAAAGTCTACAAACTATAAATGCTGGAGAGGGTGTGGAGAAAAGGGGACCCTCCTACGCTGTTGGGAGGAACGTAAATTGGTGCAGCCACTGTGCAGAACAGTACGGAGGTTCCTTAAAAAACTAAAAATAAAACTATTATATGACCCAGCAACCCCATTCCTGGGCATATATGCAGAGAAAACCATAATTCAAAAAGACACATGCACCCCAATGTTCACTGCAGCACTATTTACAATAGCCAAGACATGGAAGCAACCTTCTATGAACAGATGAAGGGATAAAGAAGATGTGGTATATTTATACAATGGAATATTACGCAGCCATAAAGAAAGAATGAAATAATGCCATTTGCAGGAACATGGATGGACCTAGGGATTATCATACTAAGTGAAGTAAGCCTGACAGAGGGACAAATATCGTATATATCACTTATATGTGGAATCTAAAAAACATGATACAAATTAACTTATATACAAAACAGAAGTAGACCCACAGACATAGAAAACATACTTGTGGGTACCAAAGGCAGGAGATGGATAAATTAAAAGTTTGGGATTAATATATACACAGAACTATATATAAAACAGATAACCAACAAGGACCTACTGTATAGCACAGGGAACTATACTCAATATTTTGTAATAAGCTATAAGGGAAAAGAATCTGAAATATATATTCAGATTATATAATTAAATGTTTATGTTAAATATATATATAAATAAATAACTGAATCACTTTGCTGTACACCTCGAACTAACACAACATTGTAAATCAACTCTACTTCAATAAAAAAGACAAGTGACGAAAAAGCCAGAGTAATTTGGCTCAACAAGGACCCCTCAACAACAGCTCCAGATGAAGCAGCCATCTTTCCCCACCTCCCAATTTCCTCACCTCCCTTCTCCCACCTCAATGAACTTTTGACTCAAGCTGAGCCAATCATATTTAGTTTCTTGAGTATTTGAACTCAGGAATTATAGCCAGAGGATATTTGATCTGGGAACTATAAAATCCAAGACAGGAAATTTAAGTTCAAGGTATATTTGGAACTGTATAAACAATTGACATTCAGATACATAAGGAAAAAATCAAGTGTAATACATGTGGATTGATAGGAGAAAAGTGTACTTTCAAAACTAAGTATTGCTTCTATTTCATGATAAAACGCCATTTCCTACTCATTTAGTAAGTGTAAAATATGAATTTATAATTTGAGCAATAATCATTTTGTTAGTAATGAGAGCAAGTAACATTTCACACCAAACTAATATTAGTAAAAAAAAAATAAAGGGGATATGAGCCATTTAGATTCAACATAAATTCACCCATAAGGAAATAGGCCAAGTAGGGATAGCATATATACAGTAGCCAACCTTTTTTTTTGGTTGCCTTTGATTTAAAAGAAAAAAAAAAGGTTCTAAACTGATTTCCTCTTACCTTAATGGAAATTATGTTTTTATTCTAAGATAATGACATCAAACTGAAGCAGCATTAAATCCTTAGATATTAATTAACAGGAAAAAAATCATTTAACCACATCTTTCCAACACTGATAGGACATTGCCAAATGGTATCCACAAAAAAACTTATTTTTTAAAAAGTCCTTTCCTCATAGACATGTATTGAGTACCCACTATGTGTCAAATACAATCTTAGAAACTAGAGAGGAGGATGAAAACATAAAAGGACCTTGTGTCACAAAAAATGCTATATATTCACTATACCATTTCCCCTTGCTGGACCCACAGAAAGATGACATTTCTCAGGCTCTCTCATGGTTATACGTGGCAATGGGAATGACTTTTGGTCAACAGAATGTGGGTAGAGTGATGTAGGCAGCTTCTAGTCCTGGCCCTTAAAGACCTCCCTCAAGGCCTTTCAGATCTCTCTTCTCCCTTGTGAGCTACAGACAATAGAGCTACCAGATGGAGGAAGATCACCCCACATCTATCAGACTGTGAGGCAAAAAAAACCTAAAAACCATTCGTTGTGTTATACCAGCGAGATTTAGGGGGTTATTTGCTACCATTGAATAGCCTCTCCTAACCTTACAATCTGGAGAACAAAATGATAACAACGAAAACATATAAGGTAATATGGGAATGCAGAAAAATAATACTCTACATGGCAGAAAAATAGAGAGTACAGATTGCCTGTAGGCTCTGTCAGGGATGGCATTAAACAGGAGGCGATAGTTCACATTGCTCTTGAATTACGGTAGGAGTTTGCAAGTTAGACCAAAACAAAATGGAAGATGGAAGGAAATGCCCTTCATCATCAAGGAATGCCTTGATGTTTTCTCAAAGGCAGCTAAGACAGGGAAGGAAATAAAAAACACTTTTCAGAGCGAAATTCAACATTGTGCCGAAGCAATACTAGATTACCATTTAGCTTAATTGACTAGAAAATTGATTTGGCCAAATAATACACGAACTATGTAACGTGATGGCACTTTTATTACAAATGAGTTCACGAAAGAAAAGCACGGAGCAGGTTATTCAGAAATGTCAAAACTCTCTCCAAAACAGAATGTATTGATTTGTAAGGGATCCTTAGTACCCAATGTCTAACAGGTGCTATCTCCAGATGCAAGCTATTTCCTGATAGCTAGGTAGGTTTCAAGGTTAATGTAGTGACAGTACAATCTACAGCTGCCAGGGAGCCATTTATACCGAATATCTTAAGTGGATGTACAAAGTTTCCCTCAAGATGAAACAAAAACTAGCAGCAGAAAATCCGAACTCGTTTACTATTCAGAGAAAGTGGTGCGTTCTGTACTGGTCTCTTCTCAGAAGGTATGAGGTGAAGGCTTTGCTGTGATTTGTCAAATCTTTTCCAGGAAGGATGTTTGAATTATAATAGAAAGAACAACCTTTGAATTTGGGAAAATGAAGAAAACTGTATTAGGAACAAATGAATAATGTGTCAAGGGTCTGATCTCTGGAGGGCAAATGATAACCGTCCTCAAAGTGCAACACGTGAGCATTCTGAGTTAAAGGAAGATAAAGATTGTTATGAAAAGATTCAGAGCGTTGAGAGATCTTTGAAGAGCTTGATCTGTGGACACCACATTATAGCTCTATAAATTCAAGGCAGAAATAAATGGAGGTTCTGCACGTTTGAGGCATAAATCATTGCTAAGTTGGACTTGTAGCAATGCAGTTAGTTCTGAGCAGTGGAGATGAAGACACTGGTGTTTTCCTGAATGAAGTGGACCAGGCAGAAGTGTTATTCTTAGTAAAAATTTTAAAAGCACTAGGTACACCTCAAAGTTAAATTTGAATTCAGGATTTTCAACATAATGACCAACCTGTGCACTTATGTATATTCCTACTTGAATAGAAGTCTGTCAAGGTATTTCCAAGAAGAAATGAGGATAAAATCTAGCCCAGGGAGAGTTTTCCCCTGAAAAATAGCAATGTGGCCCCAGCAAGGTAGGGCATAAGAAATAGAAAGCTAGCAATATGATTAGAATGGTTTGTTTGACGGTATGACTTTTGTGAACCTCTATTTTACAATGATCTTCAATTTTTTTCTCTTCCCATCATTATAATCTTATTAACTGTAATATTTCTGCTAATATTGTTGCTGAGTCCCTTTAGGTTTCTTGAATACCAGACATACACAATCCACTGTCAGTTTGGAAATTAGGAAAAAGACAACATGAGGGCTGATATTCACCAGCTTTATAAAAAATGTAAAATTCAAACATTAAAATACATTATTCCATTTTTCTTTTTCGTGCACATAGATTCTCAGGTTTACTTGAGCAGTCTGTCCTCATCCTGCACGTGGACCAGTTCTGACATACAGAAATAATCCCACCTATAATATTTCTCCTGTTTAAGCTTTCAATACTTGCCCTTTATTACCTCCATCATAGCAGAATTCCTTGAAACCTCTGAATGCCCTGGGAAAAGTGTACTTAAACAGCTTTTATAATTTAGAGTAACTGGCAATCTGACTACGTTTAACATTAATTCGGGACTATAACTGAGACACCTATTTTTTCCTGTGTCATGCTGTAGCTCACTGAATTTAACACAAAAGCACAAAGACTCTTATGAAAATACTTGATGCGTGCTTGTTTAAAATGACTCTGCTGTTTCGGGATCAGTTTCCTCTGGCTTTTTTTAAAAAGTCATTTCCTCACTCACGAACTCACTCTCTTTGGGACACCAACACTCTTCCCATGAGGGTCAGCCACTCTGTTTTGGGAGAGGCTTCTAAGTGTCCAGGGCCAATAGTAAAGGGTATGTTAATAGTTGACAGGGGCATGTTAACACCTGTGAAGAGAGGCTCAGGGCATGGAAGGTGTCCTGCTGGATGAAGTCAGCCATGGCCATGATCCTTTGAAGGCCTTTGCTCAACAGCAGTGAGATGATCTGTTTATATGGTTTGGCTCCAAGGGCAAGGAAGTCTATGGACTCTGTTTCGGCTTCTCCCTCTTTATTATGGTAGAAAGTCAAAGCTCTTGATTTCCAGGAGCATAGTTTGCGAGTCAAAAGGAATCTAAACACTGTCTTCCTGCTCTAACAATTCTAGAATTTTCTGACTAGGGAAGGTTATTGGAGGGGGAGAGGTACATAGAAATCAATATTTCCAAATTTTATCTATGTCTTTATGAAATAATACAAAGTACCGTTAGCCACTTCCCTTGGGGTAACAGCATCTATTTGGTGCCTTTGGAATGTTCTGAACAACTATCACCTTTGGTTCAATGCTATTTATTTGAGTAGGATCATTTCTTATGATTATAAACTATACTCCATCAGGCCCAGGACTATGATTGTACCCCTCACCCTCACACCCCAAATACTGTCCACAGCTGGTAAAGTGGCTTTTCCTTTCTCTTGTATCAGTGGTTCCTAAACCTTGCTGCACATTAGAATCACCTGAGGAACTTTAAAAAACTCTCCCTATACCAGTTAAAATAAACTGTCTGTGGATGGAATGGCACAAGTTTTAAAGATCCATGGGAGACTGCAGTGTACAGCAATGGTCTAGCAGTTAGTGGAAGGCTTAGGTATGATAGTCAGGCGGAGTAGCTTTCTGATAAAGGAATTAGTGGCAGAAAAGCCTAGAGTGATTGGGACTGAAGTGGGCAGAGGAAGAATGAGATGAAGAGACAGGGCTTTAGTGACAGGTGGTCCTGGAGAGGAGGGGGTGGGGGTGACACCCGTTGGTAGTCTTGATTCATGGGAGAAAATGCTATTCTTTTTCTCCAGTTGTAAACATGTGATTGGTAATCAATGATAAAAAGTGTCATTGATTGAACTGTGCCCCCCAAAATTCATATGTTGAAGCCCAAAATCCCAGTACCTCAGAATGTGACTGTATTTGAAGACAGGGCCTTAAAGGTGATTAAGTTAAAATTAGGCCTTACGGTAGCCCCCAATCCAATTTAACTGATGTCCTTATAAGAGGAAATTTGAACACACAGAGACACTAGTGGTGTGCATGCACAAAGAGACAACCATGTGAAGACACAGCAAGAATGCAGCCATCTGCAAGCCAAGCAGAGATGCCTCAGAAGAAACCACATCTGCTGGCACCGTGATCTGATCTTGAACTTCTAGCCTCCAGAACGGTGAGAAAATAAATTCCTCTTCTTAAAGCCCCCTAGTCTGCATATTTTGTATGACCGCCCTAGGAAAACAACACAAATAATATAAAAGATAATGGAATGATATACACTACCAAATGTAAAATAGATAGCTAGTGGGAAGCAGCCGCATAGCACAGGGAGATCAGCTCGGTGCTTTGTGACCACCTAGATGGGTGGATATGGAGGGTGGGAGGGAGACGCAAGGGGGAGGAGATATGGGGATATATGTATATGTAAAGCTGATTCACCTCATTATTAAGCAGAAACTAACACACTATTGTAAAGCAATTATACTCCAATAAAGATGTTTAAAAAAAAGTAATGGAATGATAAACATTTGAAATGATAAGTATAGATTTTATTAAATTACTAGTGCAACTTGTCTTAACCTAAATAATTTTCCTATGCTTTTCAGGTAGTCATAAAACTATTTTATAGAGTAAGCACAAGCCATTTTTCAACTGCATTATTTGTTGCCTACTCCTTACCTAGTAAATCCTACTCAACTTTCAAGTTTCAGTGTCAGTTCTTCTCTTCCAGGATGTCTTCCCATGTCATCCAAATGCTCAGTGCCCCTTCCTTTAACTGAACCCACAGGACTAGTGATCTACGTCCTAAAATTTGTTCCTAATCGTAAACTGACCTTTGACATTTCAAGGATTGTGGCCACATTCCAATTTAACTTTCTATGTATTTTGATCTTGCTTCCCTCACCAAATTATAAACTCCTTTGGCATAGGGAACACAACTATTAATTTTCTATATCTCCTATAATGTCTGACAAAGTTCTTCCAGAAATATTAATTAGTAATTAGAAGTGTTTCTACAGACACTATCAGACTTTGTACCTGAGCTTAAATAAACCTCAAAAGATCAAAGACAGGATAGAAAGATATTCTTTCTACAATGCCTGTGTCACAATCAGCTGTCAGCATTTTAACATTGATGAGCAGTCACAAGTGACTTTGAGACCTGTACATGCTTATTTTCTAATTCCAAGTGATGTTAAAAGATGGATAAAGAATATAACTTAACGGTTATAGTTAATGATCATTTTTTTACCTGGACACACTCCAGTGGGCAGAAAGCATCTCCTACAAACAATATGGTGACTGATGCTAATGACGACATTTAAAACTTCAAAATCTTCTTAATTAGACCCTATTCTAGTACCACTTAATAAAGATGTGTTGGAGAAACACTGTCATTGCACATTTTCCAATGACATAATCCATCACAGCTCAGAGAGTCATAACATTAGCTAAAAAAATCCTAGGATTAAGTCACCGTATTTTATTGAACAATAAGGTAGAGATGAATTATTCTTACCCTGATTTTTAATGATTTTCCCACTTGTCTCTGTCTGTTTTTGTGGTGTGATTAAATATATAGAATGATGGCCAAGACAAAACAAGATAGTTTAACAGGGGTCAAAGTAGAAGATGAGATAGAAGATAATGAGTCAAATTTTGAAGATCTGCCTATAGAGTATTCTTCATCTATTTTTAAAGAGGGGTGCATCATATGTGAAGCATGAATGATGTCAAGAGTTGGCCCTCAATTTAAAAATTAGCAGTCAGAAGTTGTCTTCCATGCAACATATGAGCTGTTGTTCACACTTTGTACTTTCCTTTTTCAGTCTGCCTTAATAGAGTTTTGGGGAAGAAAAGAGGGTACTGAAAAAATGTCAATCTTGGCTAATTTTTATCTTTTTCTCCTTTGTAGCCGTTAGCTATTGCTGTGTAACAATAAAATGTAAAAACACAAATCTCTCTCCATCTCATAGAGCCATAAATATTTATTCACATCCAGGTCAGCTGAGGGACAACTGATCTGACCTGAATGGCTTTGCCCTTGACTGGATTGCCCACTTATCTCACTTCCTCTTGGGTGACCCATTATGTTCTCATGGCAAAGGCAAAAGACACCAGAGTGCAAACCTAGTCACATATGTTTCTCTCACACCTCTGCTTCTATCACATCTGCTAATATCCTTGAAAGAACAAGTCATGTGGCTGCATCCCAAATCTATGGTTAGGGACTTATGCTGTAGTAGGAGGAGCTTCAAAGTTCCACGTCAAGGGAGTAGATATGGGAGAGATAAAGAACTGGGGACATTACACCAGTCTACCACACTTTTATTGTTTTTAATTCTTTATCAATCCATTTATTAAAAATTTGCTGATCTAGTGAACACCTGTCAGATTCAAGGTGACTCCCCTTTATATTTGTCCATTATTTTGTAAATAGTTTTCTTATATTGTGGGGGAAATGTCCATGATATGAGAGTATTTTAAAAAAATGAAAAAATCAGGGTAAGAATAATTCAGTTCTACCTTATTGTTCAATGAAATATACACTCTCATATCATGTATAAATTAGTACTCAAATCCCCATTGGACAAACAGATAAAGTAGTTGCTGCCTGAGGTGTGAGCCTCCATCTTGCTAGTCCTGGCACGTAAAGAAGATTTGGATGGCAGCAGCTGCCTCAGGAGCTTTCTAGTGGTTGCCACGTTGAAGTCCTCATGCAGAAGTTGCATTGGGACTGTGGCAGTAGCAAGTGCAATAAAGATAAATTTCTGGCATCTAGTTTTATTTTTTATTGTGGTAAGAACACTTAACATGAGATCTACCCTTTAAACAAACATTTAAGTGCACACTACAGCATTGTTAACTACTGGTGCTGCTGTAAAACAGTCTCTAGAAGTTATTCATCTCGTATAACTGAAGTTTTATACCCACTGAACAACTTCCCATTTCCCCTTTTCCCTGCCCCTGGTACCACCACTCTATTTCTATGAGTTTAACTATTTTAGTGTAAGGGGAATCATGCAGTATTTGTCCTTCTGTGATGGGCTTATTTCACTTAGCATAATGTCCTTCAGGTACATCTATGTTGTCCTATATGGCAGTGTTTCTTTCTTTTGTGGGTGAATATTATTCCATTGTACATATATGCCACACTCGCATTATCCATTCATCTGTTAGTGGACATTTATGTTGTTTCCATATCTTGGCTATTATGAATAATGCTGCAATGAGCATGGGAGTGTGTATATCTCTTCCAGATCCTAATTTCAATTCTTTGGGATATGTACTCAGAAGTGGTATTGCTGGATCATATGGTAATTCTATTTTTAATTTTTTGAGGAACTGCCATACTATTTCCCATAGCAGCTGCACTGTTCTACATTCCCACCAAAAGCGTATATGTGTTCCAATTTCTCTACACCCTTGCCACTTGTTATCTTTTGTTGTTTTTTCGTTTCTTTATAACAGCTATCCTAACAGATGTAAGGTGATAACTCATGTGGTTTGATTTGCATTCCCCTGATGATTAGTGGTGTTGAACATCTTTTCTCTACCTGTTGGCCATCTGTATGTCTTCCTTGGAGAAATAGCTATTCAAGTCCTTTGCCCATTTTTTATAGGGTTATTTGGCTTTTTTGCTATTGAGTTGTAGGAATTCATTATATATTGTGGATATTAATCCCTTATCAGATATATGGTTCAGTCTTTTCAAAAAATGGTGTTGAGAAAATTGGATAGCTATAAGTAAAAGAATGAAATTGGATCTTATCTTATACCATACACAAAAATCAACTCAAAATGGATTAAAGATTTAAACATAAGATTTGAACTGTAAACCCCTAAAAGAAGACATGGGGGGAAACTTCCTGGATTGGGTTTGGCAATGATTTCTTGGATATAACACTAAAAGCTCAAGCAACAAAAGCAAAGTTAGACGAATGGGACTACATCAAACAAAAAGCTTCCACACAGCAAAGGAAATAATCCACAGAGTGAAAAGGCAACCTAAGGAATGGGAAAAATATTTGCAAACCATATATCTGGCATTCACCATTTGGCCTTAGTGGTAGTAACTTCCTCCTCAGGCCAGTTCTGCATTAGGAACTTGGGCATGCTTTTCCCGCCTCCTCAAAGTTTCCATGAGCCCTCAAGAATCCTTTGTTTGAACTAGCCAGAGTGGATTCTGCAAACACCAGCTGCTACCCTGAGTAGCTACTTGAGGCAGAGCAGTTAACTAGACTTTTTGAGATATCAGTTAGGATTCTTTGGGTGCAAGCAACAGGAATCTGAATTTACTTGAAGGCTCTGGGGTAGCTGAGAGAATGACGAAATGTCAGCTAAAGAACTAGGCCTACAGAGGGAATAAATGAGGGAATTTCTGAGTGTTCAGAGAGTAGAAACTCAGGGCACCAACACTTGGATAAATTATCTCTAACCTTCTCTGTATTTACATCATTCTGCTGAAGATTCAGTTTTGGGATATAGAATCCAACTAGCTTAGCTTGGATCTCATGCCCATTCCTTGACTAGAGGGAAGAAGGAAGCCTTATTGATATTTCATCTAAGATGTCACCTATTGGGATAGTGGTCAGTCCTCAAAAGGAAAAAGTGCTGTATTGAAAGACAAGGAAATGACTGCCATGTGGCAAAAACAAAAGCAAAACAACAACAGCCAAAAAACAAACAAACAAGCAAACAAAAAAATACCCCAAAGCAAAACAAAACTGGAAGTAGAAATAAGAAATCAAAACCACCACAGATCAAAAATGAATAAGACTTTCTATCAGTTCTTGGGAAGCTTTGATTTTTGTAGAAAAGATTTTACACTCTATCTTCATTTATTATTCAATAATAAAAGCACCAGTCATTGCATTAGAGTCTACCCTAAATCAGTATAACTCCATCTAACTTACCTGATTATATCTGTAGAGACCCTATTTCCAAATAAGGTCACATTCTGAAGTTCTGAGTGTGCATGACTTTTGAGAGGACACTATTCAAGTCACTACAATAGCCTCAGACCTTAGAATGAGTTTGGACTTTCACCTCAGGTGAAATCATTTTCTCATGCAGATGCAATATAAATGTATTGTTTTTAGGTGATCTAAAATTATCTTGCAATAAGAAAATGCATGTGATAATTAATAAGAAAGTATGGGTATGACTGGCATATCTTAATTCAGATATAAGAAAAATATCTACTTTAGATATCTTTTCTCAGACCCGATTCTTTGTTATGCCCACACTCAGGGGATATATAGCTGAAAACTTCTTTCTATGTGGGCACTGTATGGTTAAATAAAGAATATATTCTCTGTATTAGCTTGTTGGTCACATTACTCTTTGGACCACACAGAAATTAAGTAAAACTAGGGAGTGATTCTTTGTAGGCTTAGAAATTCTACCATGCTTAAACATATTAAGCTGTTTTCCACTGATTTATGTAAAGTGTAATTAACAAATTAATACATATGAAGGTAACAGAAAGCACCAAGCAACAATGTTGTTTTGTTGTGTTTTTGAAAATTCCTGAAAGTAATGGTAAAGCTTATCTGCTATAAATTTCTTTTAATTAAATAGTGTTTGGAATAATTTTTTTCTCAATTTAATCTAGCTCATATCATTCTTGCAAGTTTTTCATTTTTACGTACTCAGGAAGTATTCTAATATTGCTTCTATTTTCTATATAGCATCATATTTACCCATTATAGGGTAACTGGACTATGGAGTTACACTAATGTTTTTGTAAGACCTGTTGCTTTAAAACTAAAGATATTTCCAAATGCTATATTGCTCCTTTAAAATGTTAAACATTCCCATTGTATTAACCAGTCAGATATGTTTAGGGTGGTAAAAACTCATTGTTATAAGGCAAATCCTAAAATGCCACTAAACCTAGACAGCATAACTTAGGATACTGTTTATATGAAGAAGTGATACTCTTATTAATTCATTATAATCTGCATTAATATATGTAAGACTAGAGCATAAATACGAATAATTAATCCATAGGTAATAAAATAAAATGCTTTCTTAACAACTGTTATTCAAATGTATCAAAAGATAAATGTGACAAAATAAGTCTTATCACACATTGACATTTCACTTCCTGGGAGATCGTGAGAACTTGAGAACCCAGACCTCTCAGGTGGCACAACTTCTGAAATCTAATATTTAACAAATGCCATATATTTAGCCACAAACGTACATTGTCTGTTTCTGTCTTATCCTGAGGCTCCGTCACTTGTGCTCCTATTGGAAGGGTAGGGAGGTCTGAGATTAAATTGGACCTTCCCATGATTTACAATGACCATAAACAACTTTGGGTGGTCTCAGGCCCACTTAGACTTCCAGGCCTGTCCCCAAATTAACCTGGCCTCCGCAGGGGTACTCCTCCTTCCGGGAGGAGACCCAGGACCAGCATAGCCTGCCTGGAACTGCTCTGAAGGAGAGCAGACTCCTCCAGCTCCGTCCAGCTTGCTGGCCTGCACTTTTTCCATCACACCCTGCTCCTTGAGCTGTGAACTACATGGCTCGTGGTATTTTGTAGAACACTCCCTTCAGATCCTACACTGTCTTGTCCCTTCAGACCCTACACTGTCTTGTCAAATGCCAGAGAGATTTTCCCCCCCATACAGATAGCTACATCATCCGTCCTGGATAATAGTGGTTAGAGACTGAGATGGTAAGGTGACCAAGCAGAGAGTTAAATGGGGACTTGGAACATTAGTGAGCACATTTCTGATTAAATATATCTATCATGAAATGCCTTTGACTTTGACCCACACCAATAAATCCTGGCTTCTTTATAGCAAATGAAATCCCCGCACAGGTTGCTGAGTTTGTCCTAACAGCTCTGTTTCTTCCTCCGACTACAGAAGGGAATACCTTGCTCTAGATACTAGTCAGAATATTCCTCACTAACTTGAGGGTTAACAGCAGGCACAGAAACAATGGAAAAAGTAGAAAGCTGTTTGTTTTCTTTCCTGATTTCTCCTTTACCATCTTAATATGAATTACAGAGATTCTTAGGCTCCTGTCCTGGAAGATTTACAATTCAAATCAAGGAAAGGCGTCTTCCCTTCCCTGTTTAAAGGAACAAACAAAAAACAGCTCTAGGGCTTCCCTGGTGGCGCAGTGGTTGAGAGTCCACCTGCCAATGCAGGGGACACGGGTTTGTGCCCCGGTTCGGGAAGGTTCCACATGCTGCAGAGCAGCTGAGCCTGTGAGCCGTGGCCGCTGAGCCTGCATGTCCGGAGCCTGTGCTCCGCAACGGGAGAGGCCACAGCAGTGAGAGCCCTGTGTACTACAAAAAAAAAAAAAAAAAAAAAAAAAAAAAAAAAAAGTTATAAACTATTCTCTCAGTATTTTAATATACAAGTAATTACACATAAACAAATATTTTATTATTTCTTGGATTACCGTCTATGCCCTTTATTTTCTTTCACATTTTATATCTCTTTCTGTCTCTTCCTCTCTTGCCTTCTATTCTGTATGATTCAATCAACTTTTTCTTTTAACCTTTTTGCTGTTTTTGCAATTTGTGTTTTAAAGTTTCATCAACTCTCTTATTCTGATTGATCCTTTTTCTTAGCAGACTGTTCTTGTTATATGGATACTATATTTTCTTCAATCTCTATGACATAATAATAATAATTATTTTTTTAAAACACACTATATTTTCTTCCCTATGTTATTCATTTTCTAGTGTCTGTTATTTTGGCTTATTCAACTCTTTCTTTTATGCTGCCAGTTGTCCTCAAGTGATTGCTAACGCATGGTTTTGCCTTCATGCACCTGATTGATGGAATGAATGTCCAGTCTATGCCATTCTCGATGGGTTTCTATATGTGACTCATGCTGTTCTCTGAAAGAGAGAAATAACAGCCAGTTCTGGGTCTACAGGCAAGGTGTGAGGCTGGGCAGACTTCACCTGAAGGTGTGTGGATGCCTTCGAAGCCAACCGGTACTAATATGAGGAAGGCCCTGACCTAAGATGGCAACTCCTACACTAGCCTCCCTGGTAGACCACCTCATGTCTTTAGGAAGTGGTAGCCTCCAAAGGGCTTGGCTTCACCTCAGCGAACACAAGTTGCTCTGTTGAAGTAATGAAAGAAAATAGAGGCATAGTCTCCCTGCAGAAAGTCTCACTGATCTGTATTTTCCAGCAAAATGCCTCTTAACACCCAATCTTCACGGAACATTCATCTCTCTCAATATGACCTTTTCTTGGCCAATATTTTATAGAAAAAAATATTTAAATCCCCCAAAGTCAATACATTTTAAACCAAATGATAGAAATGTCTTGAGATACGTTTGAATACAATTGGTAAGATCTTAGAATCATACATAGATGTTTTTAAAAAACTTTCAAGCGTCCAAGAGGATCTGTATCTGTGGTGAAGTTCAGAGTACATGTTACTATACTAAAAGCAGCAATTTGTTAGTAACTATATCTTTCAGATATTAGAAAGTGCTGTTTTCAGCCTTCTACATTTTAAGAGTTTTACTTATATGTAGTTAGTTTACTATGTTTTAGTTACATTTTAGGAAATTGGCTGGGAGTTTTGAGTTGACACATTATAATTATTCTCAGTTAAAGGAGAATATGCTCATGATTAATATTTTCACATGGAATGCCTCATTTTTCAGAAATGGATTCTAACATTAATTGAAAGAGGCCTGTATTAGAATTTCTACTTGGAAATTTTTCTCATCCTTCTTAAGAATTTCTATTTTGTGTTTTATACCATAGTTGACACATCAATATAGCATACCAATATGTAATTCAGAAAAATAAACAGTATATCTGTGAGCTGGACTGAGAAAATGTTTTTTCTAAAAGTTGTGTGATAGAAATGGGTGGTAGATTATTATACTGGAGGGTATCTTTCTGATCAGAAGCTGGAGACCAACAGCACTATGGTAGAAGCAGGCTTAGAGATGAGTGTGGGCAATACAGGCTATTGTAGACATTCTGTACTTAGGGCTTCATTCCATCTTAATGGTTTCTGTCCCTTCTCCCAGTCCTGTTCTCCTTATCTGCCAACTTTGGCAAACTGTTGTGAAAAATTGCTTTTGCTTCCTCTGCCCCATATCGCTATGGTTCTCTCCATTCTGACTTATCCATCATTATAAACCTTCCTAGATACTCATTTTTTGTCAGCTATTTCCATCCCACTCCCCTACTTCAACCTGAATTTTAATGTGCTTATGAATTTATAATTCTCTGGGCTCCCTTAATATCATCCAAGGTATTTGGGGGACAGAGGAGAAGTAGTCACTTGTCTCTGTCCCCTCCCCAAGGCAGACACCCTTGACTCCAGAAATTTCAACATGGAGACAGCCTGTTTCAGAGACCCCGAACCTGGGGTGCCAACAGGCGTGCATATCCAAAGGGCCAGAAAGACTCCTCCTCCCGCTGCACTCCCATCCTAATTTGGATGCACTATTACTATCAGAGCTACGTTCACCAAAACCTTCCTTTAAGTTGAGGCAAAATTTCTACTCTGACAATAGACTGCTGAATATAAGTAGTAATTATATCTATTCAAATAATTTTTTTAAGTCAGTCCACTGCCAAGAGCAGCACATTTGCGGTAATAAGCGTGATTTGTAGGTAACTTCTATGCGTGCCAAATTTAGCAGTACACTTCAACCTGAAGATTTCACCCCAGTACTCAGGGAATCATCACAAGGAACTAGAGGGAAAAAAATCAAGGATGCCAAAATGGAGCAGGCACATCTGAATTAGATACAGTGAAAAACAATCAGGAATCATGCCATTTTTGCCTCCCCACCAAGACCCCGGGAGAAAGAGATGGTATCAAATTAAAATCTATTGCTCAAAACTTCTTCCTGTAGTTGAATTCCTACCCCAGTGTTTATTTGTGTAGACACAACCTGAATGACCCGATTCATTTCATTTGAACAACTGCATAATCATACTACAAGAATAGAGCCTTGAGGGGTTAAAAGGTGCATGGAGAATGTGGGGAAGTTGCGGCTAATTTCAATGTCAGATGGGCAATTAAATCATGTATGACTTGGTCAGCAGAACCGCATGGAGAGACAAGTGACTCATATAATAGAATTTCAAGGTGGGGAGAGCTAAGGACAGTGATCTCTCTTCTTGTGCCTGCATTCTCAATGATAATTTGACAAAAGTGCAAGCAAGGGTCCCAAAATGATGGAGGAGAAAATGTCTAACCTTTAGCCCAATGTCTAATTACAATAAGAGAATGCCATCAAATATTCCAGAATACGAAAAATACACGTAGAGAATAAAAATCAGGGAAAATGATTCCAGTTCTGAACCAGATATTAATGAGACCACAGTAGAAATACCACCCAGTTGTTAGAACCTTGTTAAAGCAAAGGAAGCTAAAAGAAATGAGAGAGGAAAACTTTGAGCTGCAACACGATTCAAATAACAGAGGGATCTAGTCGTATAAAAAAGGTTAAAAATAAAGACTACCGTTCCTTTTAATGGAGAGCATCACCTGAAGGTATGGTAGAACGTGTCAAAGCAGAAAATACAGACTGTGGGTTAATGGAACATGTTTTAAACCATGGTTCTGGATTCATCATGACCCTAGAACATCCCTTGGACAGTGAAATAAGTCTCTCTACATGAGATACAGAAGCAGATTACATAAAGCAGTGAAAGTTGAAAGCAATATATCCAAATGAGTGCTGGGGACTGACTTTAGTTGCCAGGACAATGCCAAAAGTTATACAACACTGTTCCTGTACGTCTTGGACACACAATATGAACATATTCTAAAAAAAAAAAAAAAAATTGTTGGCCACCATTTAAAGTCCATGTTTGCTAATTAACAGGAAAAGAAATAAGTCCTACAGGGTGATTTAGAGAAGTTTTGTACATGCTTTGTAGCATGTCAGTTCAGCCACGTGGGACCTGATGAACCCCAGTTGTGATCAGGCATAGGGTAAGCACCTGGCAGGGGCCCAGAGTGAGCAGAGTAATGGGAGAGGGTCAGGGTATCATGGGTGGACTGCACTGGGACTGGTGAGTTAGGCTGTTCTACAAAACAATCAACAGGTGTGTTACTTAAACGAGGGAATCCTTTCACAATATACACATGTATTAAATCATCATGGTGTACACTTTAAATATCTTACAATTTTACTTGCCAATTATGTCTCAAAGCTGGAAAGAATCCCTACAAAGTAATCATTGACTGTTTAGTCCATCAGGACTCAAGATATGCTGAAATGCTTTCTTTAGGTGTATGAACTGCAGGACCCCATCTTGTCCAATGCTGAGGCCACCTGAGCTTTGAGAACAGCCCGGATAGTGACCATTCTCTTCCTGTCCTGAAGAAGAATTGCTCCCCAACAAGAGGACCTTCGACCCACTGCTGGGCCTTGAGCAGATTCATTCAGTTCAGCAGGTCCAACTTGAACCTGCTTCTGAGTTCAGCCATCCTTGACCACGTCACCTACTACTGTGTTCATAAGCCCACTTTCTTCTAATGTAGAGCCTCAGGAGAGAGCAGCAGAGCTGCACACACAAACCATTGCTTCTAGCTCCTGTGTCAGAAACCTAAGAAAGCAATTGTACCAATGCTACTCAGTAGGTAGAGGTCACGGGGTCTATAAATACACCATCCCTTAGGTGTAGAAATTCTGCTAGCGATGCAACAGTTGCTGGGACATTTCCAAGAGCAGCATGACTGGAAGTGGGCTCCCTGTGAGATGGTGGATGAGCTAAGGGACACATCGGCCACGTTTAGTCGAACATCCATTGAATCCATAAAAAACAGCTGCACTGCTTGGTCTGAATGTACCTGAAACCCATGGTCTATTTCACATTAGCACGAACCTGTAAGAAGAGCTGTTATCTACCTGTCTTAATTGAAACCTCAAAGCATTTTAGGCTGAAATTTGATTTTAAAAAAAAAAAAAGTATTTACTCAGGCAGTGCTGAGCTAAGAGTCACATCCCTTCACCTCTTCTACTTAGGAAGGGAACTGAAGTTAATGCTTTCAGGACAGGAATAGCATCAATTCGAGTATCGCATCTCATACATTGATCCTTCAGAGCTTTGAACAAAGAGCAGAATATTAGTCCCCTCGTTGCTCAAGGAGGATGTTAACCTGCACCCCTGCACGAGTGAGGACACCACGAAAGTCACCTTCCCCCGCTGGATGGGCCAGCTGCCAACTGTGACCGGGAACTTGGTTATAGAGTAAAAGGTTCTTTGTCAGGAATGTGGAAATTGTGACATTAGGGACTAGCCTGAGTTAGAGGATAAAACTTCAATGAAATTTGCAAGTTCATTTTGGTTTATATACCTGTCGGAGCTGAGACATTAAATGCAGAAGGCTTTTAATCTAGGTATTTTAAACACTACTTGATACCATGGACTAGTGTCACTCAACAGAGAGTACTTCAAGGACAGAGCTATCTCTGAACCAGAATAAGACCCCAGGAAGGCAGATTCAGCCCAGAGCATTGGGGACGGGGTGATTTCCTTTTGTTTCAACATTCACGTTTGACAGAACTGGCTTTTCTCTTCGCCCCTGCTGGAGAGCTAATAACTTCCTTCAGGTCCACCTTACTCCAGTTCTCCTCACAGGCCCGTGCAGCTGACTTGATATGCAGATATACTGCGTGCTCTATTTACATTTATTTTTGTCAGTCATGTGCTATCAAGATAGAGAGACATCCTAAGAAATCAAACACAGGAACGGGTCAGGTAGGTTAGCTTGACAAAAAACAACATGGAAGAAATAACCACAGAGCATAGGCTGCAATTCAGTTTTACAGCAAGTCACGGGCAACACAAAAAGAAGGTTACAACCAATCCCTCTCCTGTCTCAGACAGTGCCATTTGTTCCCGAGATTTCTAAAGATGCGTTCAATTCTTGCACACATCTGAGAGTTCTACAACTGTGGCTAACATTGAAAATAAATAATCCAAATCAGCTTGGCCATATTAACTGTGAAATCCACTTTACTAGTGAGATAGAATTTACTTCAAGCCATATAGGTCAATAGCCTTGGAGAGGGAATTCCAAAGATGAAGGCCCTTCATAGAAAATGCTCAGCCTTCAGACCTGTGTAGTTCTAAATCAGAGGGCTTAGCACCTCCAAGCTCTCCAGCTGCTGTGAGGGCAAACCCAGGAAAGAGGTGGTCATTGGATATAACCTAAATCCCCTCTCTGCTGCCTCTCCTCAACCCCTGAAACAGAATGCTGTTGAGGTCTGCTACCTTGATTCCCCCTGAAAGCAAAGAGGCAACTCATGAGGTATGGAAGCCTGGAGGGAACAAAGGCAAGAGTGAACGTGTGTGAGCTCATACTTTGGCATGATGAAAAGTAGGTACTCTTCAAAAGGTCTGCTCTGTGGCAGAGGGGCTCGTTACTGAGAGCAGAGCTGCACTGCCCACACAAAGGCAAGAGGGGAGGGAAGGGGCTCAGTGAAGTTAGAATACAGACAATATGGAACCAGAGATCATTGAATCTTAAAAATCCGTTGGCTACTAGCAGAGCCATTTAAAGATAATGGTAAGAGCAAAGAATGGACTTGGCTGGAAACTGTTTTCCTCTTTACTGTCTGCAGGCAGCTTCTGGAAATTTTAGTTGAAAACATTTTTTTAATGTTTATCCGTCAAAATGAAAATGAGGCTGTGGTAGGCAAAATAACGCCCCGTCCCCCAGCCAAGATGTCTACATCCTAATTCCAGGAACCTGTGAATTTGTTAGGTTCCATGGCAAAGGAGAATTAAGGATGTAGATGGAATTAAGGTTGATAATTAGCTGCACCTAAAATACAGATTATTCTGGATTAGCCTAATGGATATATCATCAAGTATAATCACAAGGATCCTTATAAGTGGAAGAGGGAGGCAGAAGAGGTCCGAGTGATGTGAGAAGGTCTTGACCCACTGTTGCTGGCTTTGAAGACAGAGGGAGAAGGCCACAAGCCAAGGACTGTGGGAGGCTTCTAGAAGCTGGTATAGGTAAGAAAACAGATTTCCCCCTAGTGCCTCCAGAAGAGAACACAGCCCTGTAGACACCCTGATTTTACTCCACTGAGACCCGTGATGAGCATATGGAAGACAATCTTATATTGTTTTAAGCTACTGAGTTCATGGTAATTTATGAGAACAGCAACAAGAAACTAATACAGAAACCAACGCTCAGCATGACACACAAATGTATAGTTTTTACATTATACTTTGTCTGGGGTGATCATGGCCAGGAAATCAACAAACCCTCTGAGGAAAACAATGGAATCTGTTGTCAAAGTGGAAGGCATGCTACTCTTTCTGCTTAGTTGGCTAGCTAGCATCCTGGTTTCATCTCCTGCATTTTACGTGTAGCCTGCTGGGAATGAGAACAACATTTAGCACTTATTATCCCAGGAGAACTAATTTCCAACACACAGTTGTTCCAAACACGACTAGGTTGACCTAAAGGATGACATATTAAGCAATCAGCTGTATAGCTAAATTCTATTTGACCAAAAAAATGGGACAGTCACCTTCACCTGTCATCTTGGGATTTCTGAATACCTGAAGCCCAGCTGCTGCAAAATATTTCTCTGCACTTCCACGGGGAAAAAAAGAAAAAAACAAAAGATGATCTTGCTTTACTTGGATATTCAGGATGAGATTAAGGAATGTATAATGGCTGTGCCACCTTTAAGGCCATTCCAGAAGAAAAAAAAAAAAATCAGTGTTAACGGTTAGAAAGAATTTCAAGACACGGAAAGCTGGGTTTCCAAATCACCAACACATTGACCAATTTTCAGTGAGAATTGAAAACTAAATTAACTTCAGTTGAGGAGGTGAGAATGGAGACCAAATATACAACAGGACCCTGCTTTTCTTTTAAATTGAACAACTCTTCATGTGATACATAAACTAAAAATTTAGAATTTGATCCATCTCTGTGACGTCTTACATTTTTAAATGATGCACTGTTGACAGTACCTGGCACAAAGCTATTCATTAACTACTAGCATCCTTTGATAGAACGACTCTACTTGAGTTATTAGGAAAGGCTGGAGGGAGGCCTTCCTGGCCTCAGGTGGGATTTGTTGAAGACATTAGCTCTTTTATTTGCACCCAAATGGTTCTTACTACTGGTGGCCCCATTATATTTCTCAACAAGTGGCTAATGAGAATGAACTCATGCTGACCGAACTTAAGGATTGAGGAGTAAGTGGGCGAGCCCTGGGGCGTGGTCCCCTGAATGAGCAAGCACATTTTCAACATAATTGGCTGCCTAATCGCGTGTGGCAAGCTCGGCTGATGTATCTGGATGTGTAAGCAATTATGTTTCCGCTAAAAGCCTTGGTTGGTAATGCTTTTGTTCTCCATTTCTTACAACTGAACTAACCGAGGGAAGAAATTGGTGTGGAAATGGTTTTCAATATATTTTGTTTTGCTTTTTAACTTTTCTTTTCAAAACATTTTTCAATTAAGCTAGCCAACGGATCCAAGGTTTATTGTACCTCTAGACATCACATAAAATAGATAACAAGGAGAAAAGAAACACAGTGGATAATAAAAGAAGTTTCAGTAATAAAACATCCTTTGATACAAAAGCCGAAGTGTTTGCATAAAACCACATCGTTTAAATGTGATTCACTGTACTGAGTACCTCTCGGTCCTAGCCACACAGCTAGTACTGAGTATTGATAACAAGTAAGACAAGGGGTCCCTGACTTCAAGACACATCACTTCAAGCAGGCCTTTGACAGATAGTGGCTTAATGTCCGAGTCACCTGAAGTTGCAAGGGATGAGACTCTTGATCTCCAAAAGAACAATAACCATAAACCACAGGCTCCAAATATGTCCTATCACAGCCTCCACTAAGATTTCCACAGCCCAGCTAACACACCGTGTTGTTAATTTCAAAAGTAGTACCCAGTGATTCACTGGGGGCCAAAAAAACAAAAACAAAGTACTCGTGTTATTGCCTTAACTCATTTGAGAAATTAAGCAGACCACAAAGGAATAAACAAATTGAAAACAGCCATGTCTGTTACAGAAATACGGAATTTAGGTCTACTAAAAACACTTGTTCTTGCAATCACTTCCTGCAAATATTGCACGTAATCCAGGTAACTTTAGCACTTCAGAATTCAATGTCAATGAGAATTTATCATTCCCTCATTAAAATGTGTCTATGTGCAAAACCAGTCACACCTCACATGTAAGCAGTTGTGGAAAAATTGAAGGTCTACATTTGAATCCCAGCTTTTTTGTTAATTCTGCAACATTAGTGATGTCACTGTACCGCTTTCCAACTCTCAGTTTCCCTATATGATAAATGGGGAAATTTCACATACTGCAGACTGTTTAGGAGCATCAAATAAGATGACATATGAGAATTTGCCTAGGGCAGTGCCTGGGCAGAGACTCTTTTAAGACCTGCGCCTGAGAGAGGACCCTTCAAACATCCAGCTTTGAAAACCAACGGGTCTGGCCTCCATAGACCCATAGTGACCTGAGACAGCTATTGAAGAGCTCACGCCCGCTTGCAGACTCACCTGCTCCAGGGCCCAGTGCAGAAGTGGCTGAAGGAGAGGCGTCCAGACTGAAGGAGGGTCATTTGCTGGTCTTGCACCATCGGCCTGAGAGGCAGGCCTCTGGTTTGGCGGACATCTGGAGGCCCGCGGGGACGCTCTCCTGGAGGAGGCCGGCGGTCCGGCGCCATCTTCAAGCTCTCCCTCTGCCTTGCTCCAGCCAGCGGAGACGCGCTTTTCTTTTCTTTTGTTAAATTCTAGCCGTTATTGAAAGGGTTGAAGTACGTACTGACAGTAAGATTTTCAAAATACATTTGTAAACTCAGTCAAGGAGACTTTTAAGTAGCTTTCCATGGCAATGAAGGGTTCGTATTGAAGATGATTGTATTCTTAATTCCTCTGGTGTTCAGCATCTTCAAAATAAGATTCAGCCCTCTTGGGAATTGACTTGATGCAAAGCCAGACGATGCCCAAGGAAGTTTTCCTTATTTGTCTCTCATACCAGACCTTGTATCCCTGCGAGGGTGAGAAGTCTGATGGGGCAGGGAGGCAGGCAGAGCTCTGGAGAATGGAGCTGATAAGCCCCGTGGCAAAGGATTCTGGGACTCCTCCGGCTGCTGGTCTAGAAAGTGGATTAAGCACCGATTGCTCTCAGCTGTGTTCAGGAACCGGCTTTCTTTTCCTTTCCACAATCAGCTCCTTCATTAGGAATCTCTGTTTTAGGTAATGTCTCCAATCTCCAGTGCGCTCTAATAGGATGTTCATGTTGAAGTCTTCATCAAGAGATTGGTAAAGAGATATTTGGGGGAGACAACTATTGCCTCTTTGGGGGCGGGGAGGTTGCTGCCTTCTCAACAGAAGCCTAGGAAGCGAGGTGGGGGGATGGGGGGATGTGCAAGATTTGCCTCAACTGTCATCTGCAAGAAACCCAAACAATGCCCACACTGATCTCCTCTACCGACCCACTCTGTGCATACCTCTACATTGGTTGTAATCTCAATTTATGTATCTGTGTCCCTCACAATGAACTCTAAATTCTTCAAGGCAAGGACTCTTCAGTTTTGTAACAATGGCTCCTAGCTTCTCTCTTATATAGTAGATGCTCAATGAAAGTTCCCTGGACTGAATTAAATCCTCCATGTTAAGAATAAAGTTAAAGAATAAAGTCATAAATTTATTTTTCTAATCACTTATTCTGCATTTGCGGTTCCCAACATTTAATTATCTATGCAGGTAGACTAGAAGCCATTTAGCAAAGCTTATGAGGGCACCTGGGGCACACTCTGCTATCGCCCATTGTTGTGAATGCCACATCATATAGGGATTTTTACCATTGTCATGGTCTTTGGATAAATGTCATTCAGGTGTCACTGAGGTAGGGAAATTACTCCCTCCTTCCCCCCTCTGCCCTGATAAGGTGGTATATTATAATGAAAGTAAGTCTTAAATTCTGCCCCAAGTACAAACCTTTATTAAGCAAACAAGCACACCAATATTCTCTAACCAATTCCTGTCAAGTCAGGGAAGTCCCCACTCTCTTCCCTTTTAGGCACTCTGACAAGAGTCAGGCATTACAGATGTTAGAGGAATGGGAGGCTAACCGTCTATTTGAATCAGGTAAGAGAACCTTCTGGCAAGTAGTGAAACACAGAACCAAATGGACTTGTTGCCAACCTGAGATGCTGCACTGCTAGCCTGCCAGACAGTTATATCCTGTTCCTACAAGAGCAGAAGGGCCGGCACATTTCCCCCAACCAATCAGAAATCTTTAATTCTACTCATTCTACTAATAAAGTAAATTCTTCATGTCCATTTTGCTAATTAGCCAACCTTCTGGGTGGATTTAGATAAAGATGTTCCAAGTGTTTGCCAAAACCACCTCTGGAGAGTAGACTCCTGGTTACCTTCTCTTCAGTGTTAACTGGTCATCTTTGGAGCAGGGTAACTGAATAAGGAACTTAACATATTATCTGATACCAAGAATCCAGTATAAAATTAATTTACACACACACATTATAAGCCATATTATCTACACTAGAGAATTTTAGAATACATTAAAGATAATCGAAATGTAGCCAGAAAAGTCTTAAAATATTAATTTTGGTCCGCAGCTTGTTGTTACACTTCTCTTTTCCTCTACTCAACCAGAGGAACCCACACTGCCTGAGGTAGAATTAGAATTGCTTTGGCAGCAATTATAAAGAGAAAGAAAGAGTTAATGTTTTATGTTGGCTTCCGATCTGGACTCTTGAAAACTGAAAGGGAAAGCCCAGCTAAGCACAGTAGGTGCAGGTCATAGCAATAGATTGGAAAGATAATTATAGGCTGAGGTCAGTGGACCACCCACCCCATCACCTGGGGTAAGAATGAGGTGATGACACTGCATTTTCTTAATCTGAATTTCCATTTGTATTCGTTTTTCTTTATATTAAGGTCTTTTCTGAATCAGTTGGTAAATCTGGCACCCATCTGTCAGCTGACAGGCAACCCAAGAGTTGGATTTATTGAATGAGACCAAACCACAGAGAATTGAAAAGAAAAAGGAGACCAATGGAGGAGAAAGTGAATAACTTATCGATATTGAAAAGTCAAATCCTATGCAAAGAAGTTTCTGGCGAATATATTTGAAATGTGATCTATTTCTTCACTCCCCTAATAGCAATAGCAACAATGATATGACTAACACTTACGTAGCAACTCCTACGTGTCAGGCACTTGCGTGAAGTACTTACGATTATTTTATTCTCAGTAGGATGCAAGCGTGGGGCTCTCTGTTGGGCTCTGTCCACTGCTCTGCTCTCCAGGGCCTAGAACAGGGTCTGGTTTGTCGTCGACACCAAGTAAATATTTGTTGAGTGAATGAATGAATTGAGTTAATCGGTTTTCCCTGAGAAGACCTGTGAGGTGGGTATAATTACCACCCTCATCCTGCAGCTCAGGAACCTGAACCCTTGGACTACAAAGCCCTTCGGCTTCTGCAGACGGATTCAGAATCTACTCGGACCAGCCAGTGATGATTTTTTCCTCCCGTTTTCATTTTCTGCCCCACTTCTTTATTTAGTTCTTTCTCTCCCTACAGCACTTTCAACGCAATGCACAGCCAGCGACTATGACCTACAGCTGTACAGCCAATTAGTGGTGAAGGCGCTTAGAAACCAATCCTTTGCGAGTCCCAGTCCTCTAGTCTCCTCATTCCAAGCCAGCTTCCCCCAATCAGAACAAATGACTCGCTATTTACTGAAGTTAGATATTGATTAGCTCTTGAAAGCTGCACACCTTTGCTTTTTTTAAAAAGAATCTTTTCAAAAAATGATTACCTAGGTCATGATTACTAAATTCAATCATCAGGTTTACCTTTTTTGACAGTGAATTAGATGACATAGAAGCTGAAAGGGACCTTCAAGGATGTTGGTGAAACACCCTGTTTTTCTAAACGGATGAGTAAACCATGACATAAATGGTGAAGTAATCTGTTCAAGGCAACCTACTGAGTCAGTGGAAGAATCACAGGTAGAAGCCAAGTCTTCAGAGACCTAGTCCAGTGCCTTCTACACCATGTGCTAGGCTGGCTTCCTCATCACAGGGTCATATTTGATGTATTTGATTCAATTACATGCCAATTTTAGAATAGAACATGTTAAGTTGGATGAGACCAATGATTTTTTTCCTACCCATTATGTTTCTTCAAAAAGTAGTAACAGGACAAATTATGTGGGCGTTTGCTACTTACCCCATAGGCCTGGAATGTCCTTGAAGTTCCCCCGTTACATTTATCTATACTGCTATGTAGGATTCTGTGATTGTTTCTTGTAAGCTTGTACACGATTCCTAAGTCCTAGAGCAGGCTCTCATCCAACAGTTCTGTACCCTGCTAGAAATTTAATCCCCAGAGAGGGATGAAGAAATTTATGAGGTCCTTATAACATCAACTCCTTTTGGGGAAGGGGAGGTGGGTGGAAAGAAGTTTAACTCCTGAATATAAATAACACATTTGGGCGATAACATTGAGAGCCACGATGAAGTCAAACTTCTCATCTAGAATCTTTCAAGGGGACAAATCCTTGCTAACCTTTTACCTGGACCCTGCTCAGTTGACTTGAAGAACCCATGTCCCTGTGGAAGAATGGTAAGGAGGTAGAAATTTCTACTCTGAGGGCCTACCAAGCACAGAGATCAATATTTACAGCTTTATGTCTAACCAAAATTCACCAAATGTAATATTCTCACCAATGACACTTTCCACTTAACCTGTTTTAGCACCAAAGGTCCCAGCTTGGAATTATTCCCAACTCCTAGATCCTATCCACCAATAACCCTCCCAGATTTTGGCCCACAGTGTGAATACTTCTCAGATCTCATTGCCAGTGAGGGACCAAACAAGGATTGGCAAATCAGTGGACCTCATGTCCTACTCCCTTTCCTATTATCATGGCAGAAGTCACTAGTAGATGATGTCACATCTGCTGGTGGTGAAGATATGGCCTTCACTACTTCACTATGCTATCCATTGTCAGGTATTTACTGAAACTCTATTTAATGTGTCAGGCAGTCCAGGTAGCCACCACAAATCAGTGAGAGTTGGCAAATTACCTGAAACCAGTTCTCCATTTCAGGCCCAGATCCTATATTCGCCCCCAGTCCCCTTGGTGTAAGGAGTAACGCATCCCAGCTGGTTAGCTTCCATCAGTGTCCTCTCTTTCCAATGGGCTAGAATCCGAAGTCTCTTGCACCAAAACAGATGCTGTTACAGATCAGTCAGGAAAATTTTCAATTATTCAATACTGTTAGTGTTTCCCTAAAAGTCAAAAGGTGAGTGGGAGGTTTCTGTGGGCCTGTGGAAAAGTAACGCTTATTGACATAAAATCCACCTTTTGAACTCAGTCACTGTGAGCACGAACGCCTCCTAATGGGCTTCAATATCATTGCTTACCAGAGACCCGAATTACAGAAAGATGAATTCTCTTTAGTTCAAGCCATAATTTCTGAGTTTGTGGGCATATCATAAAAAACTTTTGCTCCTGATTTTGATTAGGTTCCTTGGAAATAAACCTTATATGTCATTTAACTTCTGCTAAGGTGACTGAAGCCTCCTTTTAGACACCTGATCTCAATGTGACTATCTCTCAAATTTTATGTATCATATGTGCTCTTCAAATGACCTAATAATTTTTCAAAATGCTAGAAATAACAATTGTAGTTCCAGAACATCCCCCTTAGAAAATTAGGAGAGTCGTAATTATCTGCCCAAGACAGCTCCTTCAGCAAAATGACAACTATTGACACATACATTATTCAATAATAACAGCTTTAAATTTATGCAGGGAAGAATATTAATGAAATATTTCCATTTCATGGTGGAGACTACCATAAGGTTAGTTCTAAAATGAGGGGGAAATGAAAGGTGAAATAAATATTACCAATAACAAACAGAACTGATTTTGCATCAGAATGAGTGTTAAATCGACATTCAACAGTGGCAACTAAGGGGAACATCCATGAGAACCAGGTGTCAGGAACTGGAGACAACCTAGATATGGAATATTTCATGAGGTTCACACGGCCTTTCATGGCTACTGGGAAACCAGTCTGATCTGTAAAATGATTTTAAAATTTATTTAATTCTTAGGAATGTTATTCCTTTTTATTAATTTTTGAGCCCATCTCTACTACCAAAGAGGTCAAAACTAAATAAATGCCTGGCATAGGTAGCAAACTGTTGCTGTTATTCTAAGACTTTTAAAGTCTAGGTCTAATGTCTCCAGATGAAATATTTCTATTGAGGTTCTGTTGATTTGGTTTCTTGTGGATTAGCTGTCCAGAACTCCTTTCTCTGATGAAGGGCACTAGGCAGAACACTTAAATGTTTGTGCACAGTTCAAGTCCAAGGACTCTCAGCTTGGTGCTCACCCAAATTTTCCTTAGTTAAATACTTAGCTTCCATTCCTTCTGCCCGGGGAAATGGTTAGAATCTGACTTGCCACCTGTTTTTCTATTCTATTTAGATTCTAAGTTGCCACCTTTTTTGTTTTTCTTTTAATTTTTTAAAAGTTCACAATAATTTAGTGACCAGCGTTCTACAAAGCAGCTGAAACCTCCATTGACCCAACACAATATATGTGGGCAACACGGTGTTTTAGAGGGCGACATGAGTTTGAACACAGGTTTAAGGACAGAATGTTTGCCAAATCAGTTTTATTTTTTTCTTAAGTTGCTAGTCTTAATCTCTAAATTGCGCTCCCTATATACTAAAGCATACAGAGTTGGAGGACTGGGTTCACATCTTGTTATGTAGCCTTTAATGAGTTACCAAAATACACTGGATGGCGGCAAGTTGGTATTCATTTACTTTCAACTAATCGACAGTGAAAACTGAATCCCAAGGTTCAAAAGAATTAATCTCATGGTCACATTTCTTTTAAAAAATTTTTGTATCCTATGGAAAGCTCTTTAGTCAAGGTACTCTTTCACTGGATGACAGAAAATATTAAATTATACATAAAGTAAAAATATATTCAACATATTCATTTTCCTTTTACTTCTGATCACAACAGATTTAGGAATATTTTTTGAAGTTCAAGAAAAAGGCAAACTTTCCTGCTGCAGAGGCCCTAGCTTGCCTGTTTTGGCCACTTAGAAAGGTATGGGTCTGATCCCTAGAGGCATAAGAAGGATTCCGTCAGAAAGCTACTTACACTCTCCCTGTACATTCTCCTAGACCATGGTGGGATGCCATGGGTGTGACTGACACTGGAGGAGGCAAAAAAGAAAGGATAAAGTCAAAAAGTTAAAGAGTAAATTTATCACGTTTCCTTTTTTTTTAAGATTCAGAGTTTACGACGTCAAATTCTATTAGAATAAAAAACGTGAAGCCACGAGACGATTATATGAGGAAGCCGATTTGAACCTGAAGATAGTTTTTAATGGAATGCATTTGACAAGCAGCCCCCACTTTTACTGACTGAACTTGAGTATGGTTTGGTTTATGAATCCCCAATTCCTAAGAAAATGATTTAAACAAATCGTGGGACATGTGTACACAAATTTATGACTTGGTTCTGGCAGGGAAGATGGTCTCTCCGAACGAATAAAATCCTAGGGGTTATAAATGGGTCCAAAAGTATTAGATTTTTTATTTATACTTCAGAAAGGTAATCAAGTGAATGAAATGGTTTCATATACATTTTTACATCCAACAGCAGTGACACACTGTTCATACATTAATTCTATAGGAAAATGTACATCCTTTCTTTTTCTTTTTTTTGGCTAAGTAAGATTTGCCAAGTGTTCATGGACAAAAAAACCCTTTCATTGCAACCGGAACTAGTGAAATAACAAGGGTAAGCCATGTTCCTTTCAACAGCTTTGTGGCATTAATAAAGCTATTGTCCGAATGCATGTTAATATTGGCATATGTAGGATGAAGTCTCACAAATACCCCAAAATGTGAATGTCCAATTTGAAAACTTTACAAAATAGTCTAATGGATTTTGTGACTGAATCTGCCCAGGGATGTTAAAGTCCAGGATGGTTTATTTTAAGTGTACTTCTGTAGCTCTATTCCTAGCTGACTATTCTTCGATTCCCTAATCACAAAGAAATGCATTCTCATGAAGTTAGGCAGTTGTAGACACAGAATGCTGATGACCTTTTCTCCAAATCTGATTTATCTAAAGAAAACCCAGCTAGTGGTAATTCTACCAAATACTTGTAACATTCACATGAAATTTTAATTGATTTTCAAACAGTACAACTGTGCCATGAATCCAACCACATAGAATATAAGCCTTAAACCCACTAGGTTTAAGCAATTGTGTCTTTGTAGCCTAAAACTATGTAAAATAAAATCTGATAACTCCCTGGTGTTAGAGGTAGACAGTTTTCTTTCAAATCCTAGGTTTGGTCCTTTATTTTATTCAGCAGTGAAAGCCATGAATACAGAACGAATAACAGCTGTTACAATTTTCAACCATGACTTCTAACGTCAGAGAATTCAAAGTATGAACATAGTACACAGTAATGAAAAGTATCAAAAATTAGTTTACCTCAAAAAAGATAAATAAAACAGGTATATTCCACCAATACATAAACAGATGTTTGTGCTACAGTTAAAATTTGCTGTATACAAAAGATCACAGTCCCCATAATCAGCTTATGATAGAAGCAAGAGTACATGAGCCATTTAATTGTCAGACATTATGCTTTATAAGGTATGCACAGAAGTTCAAGCAATAAATACATACATTAGTTCAAAGCCTTACAATAGCTACGCAAAGCAGATGCAGAAAAGCAGATTTGCTATTACTAGCAAGCAATGATATAAGAGTAAAAATTCATGAAATGCATTAAAGCAACATTTTTCTTAGAAAAAGTCTGGTCATTTATGGGTCCACCAACATTTTTACATAATATGCACAATTATCAAAATACAGACCAAGCATTTCAGAAAACTCCAAAAAACCTAAAATCTATTTTCAAAGCAATTGCAGTTTTGGAGGTTTTTCTGGTATAATGTGCAAGCAGCTATTTTTTAAAATTGTATTCATATAAAACCCATGCAAAACTCTACAGGTATATGCATTCTGTGGCTGAGACTTCCTTTCAAAAGTTTGGTAACTGAGGTATGCATACTTTAGCATTGTAGTCTTAGGCCACCCTCCTGATGGTACAGCTCTCTCGATTACTTTCAGTCCATCAAAGCCTTTGAACATGCACCTGAAAGACCCATTTTCCCTTCAGATAGTCCTTCCAGTAGGATCCTAGATGACTGAAAACCATCCTTCCCAATCCCAATCTTTCTTTTGATACCATATCGTAAACTTCCCATTCACTGATCATGACCCAAAGACAAACAGAATGAAAAGTAGCAGTTACTGTGACGTTCTCACATTTCATGCAATCTGCCATAATTGTTCTAAATTTTTTTCTTTTTTTTTCTTTTTTTTTCTTTTTTTTTTTTTTGCAGAGGTAGAAGCTTTCAGAAAGCCTTTTGGGTAAGTGGGAAAACCCTTTTGAAAGCCGTTATGTCGTTTTATTTGGTGTGATAGATGACTGGGTATCTCTCTAACTCTATTTGCTGACTTCAGCAAAGAATAAATGATGAGCTTAGTTTGCAAGAACCAGCTCCATCGCATGGAACTGGTACATACGTTAAGCTCTAGCAGCCACCTTCTGTCGAAACTGTTTGTAAAGCAATAACCATCATCAGGTTATGAGGTCCCTTGGTTGGGGGAAAAGTGTTATCCAGACTTGGCACAGCACATGAAAAGCAACACGTAAAGTTTCTAGGTTTTAAGCAGACATCTGACTATGCTATTTTCAACTACACCATAACGCGTTATCCTAGTTTTGGGGTTTGGAGTCGTCTCGAAAACCAGCATTCCAACAATTTGGCCTGTGCAAGTCTTTGAAAGGGAGTGTATTGTTAGTGTTAATATCCCGTATCGGCAGAGGCAGAATTATATGTAACTTTGGTTTGACTGAAAATAAATACCATGGACTACAATTGCTATAATCTTTGCTTTCAGTGTAAAAACTCAGCTAGATCACTTTAAAATCAATATGAAATTAATTTTTGGCTTTACTAGACCTTTTATGTTTGGTTCCTACTTTTTGTTTTTTTCATTATAACTTAAGACTATAAAAAATAGTACACAACAAAGATTCAGACCATACAAGACATCTTCTAACAACATGTATTCACCACCGAAAATAAGTGACTGGATGGGGAAAACAAAAACACAATGTCCTATATATATAACAATATGCAATCTGCATTTGCATCAAGTACATAATCGTTTTGGTCAGTGATCCACATTTGTTGCTTTCTAGCATATCATAACTTCCACTGCAGATTTTGTCCTCACCTCTGTCTTTAATGAAAGCAAATCTTCATTGCATTTAGATGGACTTTTGGCCTCAGAAGATTACTCTGTGTCTAAATTAGGTTTTTAGTTGTGGTTTTTGTCATATTTGATTCTTGCTTTAGGGCTAAATGAAAAGATCCCAGAGGTCATCAGAAAACAGCAGGTAGTTCATGGAAAAGGTTCCTTTGTACTAATTGAAGTTACAGAAGGCTGACCAAAGCATGTGGCTGCTTCTGTCCTTGAGCTCTTGGCCATGGTTAGAGTTGGCTTTGGTTTGCAGCTGTAGCCTTTGACTGTGTTTGCAGGTAGACAAAGCTTTATCACAAGGAGGTAAAGAGTACAGTTGTAAGATCTATGCAGATATGCAAATGTTTCTATGGTGCTTGCACAGATAATGTTAGCTTAGGATTGCACTTTACATCTTAACACTAACAGCACAGACTGGAAGCCTAAGGTTTTAGATGGTTGCAACAGTCTAATTACTGTGTTTTGTAATAACTAACTTATGTCATTTACAGTTGGTGGCACCAACATAAAAAACTAATGTTCTGTTGTTTAAAATTCAGCTAGATACAAGCAGTGACACTAATTTCTGATACTACTCCTGTGCAAATTAAAAACAATAGCAACAAGTTGAACTTGACCAGCAATTGTTTCTAACATTACAACTACTGAATGCTGGAAAATTCACATTAATGAAACTAACACTATTTTTGGCAGTATATGAGGCGCGTTTGCTTTCTACAGGACGTGTATCCTCATATTCAGTCATTTCATGAACCCTTAAGAGCCACATTTTTTAAATGGGCAAAGCCATTATAGAAAGAACAGTCTTTTTTTTTTTTTTCAAGAAAATCAGTTTTTGTCTTTTTTTTCTAAAAAAAAAAAAAAAGAGAGAGAGAAGGAAACAAGCAATTTGCCTGTTGGTACTGAATCCCAAAGGGCTGGCTTCATAAGTTCCTTTAGGGCTGTCTCCTTTATCCATGCTTAATAAATAGTCACAGTAAAAATTTGTCAAATATTCATGGTTGTGGAGTGGTTATGAAGGTCAGTGATATGTCCCTTCACGCTGAGGTT